>NC_141028.1:32657500-32985000 GCF_052040795.2 Danio rerio
GAACATTTTAAATCAGTGTTTTTACTCCAGTTCTTTCATTTTAGATAGATGGATTGAGATATATTAGCTGAATGGATGGACTGGTGAATGTAGAAATATAGAGCTGATAGATGAATGGATTGGTGGATTGATTGATTGATTGATTGATTGATTGATTGATTGATTGATTGATTGATTGATTGATTGATTGATTGATTGATTGATGAAAATAGGAGGGATGAATGGATTGATTATTGATGGAAATAAATATAATGATGGATGGATATGGACAGATGGATATATGATTAATGGATGGATAGATGATGATTGATGGCTGGAGTGAATATGAATGGAAATATGATAGATAAAAAGTGTTATGGATGGATGGATGGATGGATGGATGAAAGAACGGAGGGATTATTGATGAATGATAGATGTATAAATGCTTGATGGGTGGCTCTATAATAGATAAGTTGTTTACTTTAGATGTTTTGTTGAAATCTGTGTCTGTTTTTTGTTATCAGGACCATCTCCAGACACAGTGATAGAGAGAATCCACCAGGTGAGCCGCACTTTAGAGGAATATGCTATTTGTCCTGACCTGCACATCGACCTTTCCCGACTCGGCCGTCAGGACTTTGATTTAGAGAACAAGTTTAAACCCTTCAGAGGTGAGCGCTAGAAGCTAGAAAAATGTTTGTTTTTTTACACGCACATACTAAACATAAAATTTCTCTGTATTTCAGTTGAGATTGTGGATTCAGTGGAGATCTATTTCAACCTGCTGAGGGGCATTTTTGACTTCAGTGGCATCAAGAGCTTGCTGACAGGCCCAAACCAGCTGAAGATTCGAATAGATGCCATGAATGGAGGTAAACATTTGTGACAGTTGCAAATATCCCGCCTTCTGTTTAATGCAAGAACATTAGTACCTTATTCACCTGCACAGGCTCAATGGAAATATGTGCCTCAGCTTACGTTGCTGGGAATCATTTACTTTCACTCAGACTACGATCCCATCTCCATATGGACTACAAATCCTGTCATGTCGCTGATGGCACACACACACACACACACGCAACCTTGCTGAGCATTATTTATCTATTTTATGCCACTGTCACATTAGAGTTTGTGCTTGCGAAATTCTGTTGTGAAAAGGTGCGGGATTAAACAAGTTGATTAGACATTATAAAAAATAAGCGATTGGTCCATATTTTAAATTTCTATCCAGAAAGGTCATGTTTTGATCTGTAATTGGTCTCACACAATCAAGTTATGCGATTTCACAGGTTAGAGTTTACCAAGCTTAAACTTTCCAACACAGCGAACTGCGAAACTTTTCACATGAGCTTGCATTTGCGATCTGACGCATTTGTGTTCATATGAATGTAAGTCTATGGGCTGAAAACCCCAGTGTGACTGTGGCTTTAGTGAGCATTAAGGCCTGTTTTTCTTGTCCAGTCTAGACGTGTTTGATTCTTGCTTTGTTTCGTTGTTTACGTAGTTTGCTGCCTGGACCAATCTCTTTGCCTGTGACCCGACTACTCTCTTTGCTTTACCTGCATGTACCCGATTGCTTCTGTATTTAATCTTTGCCTGCCTGACCATGACAATATGTCCCTATAATTATTATTAGTGTGGAAGGCATCGTACCGCCCGTAGTGTTCAATTCATCTAGAAACTGCAGTCAAACGTATGTTTCAGTACATTTTTGGCGTTTCATAAAAAGAAAGTCAGCTGAAGCATGTATTTCCATCCGACAACACTTTAGTTTAGGTCCCAATTTACAATATTCATAAACCATTAACCAACACTATTAGCTTAATAAATTAAACCACTAATTAGCTGTATATTAATAGTTAGTACCGTAGAAGTTGGGTTTAGGTTTTGGGTTTAGGTTTTGGGTAGAATTAGGGATGTAAAATAAGATCATGCTTTATAACAACTAATGAACAGTTAACTAATGAACAGATTAATAATAATCAGATGATAAGTCAGTGGTTAATGGCAATAAATGTGACCAAAACTAAAGTGTTACTAAAAATCCTGCTTGAAATGGCAGATTTCTGTGATTTGTTATCATATTACTTTAATGCATTATCATAAACTAAAGTGTTATATTTCAACTTCTGCTTTAAAAAAAAGATAAAAAGCTGGATGTGTTATGTAGAAGGCATGTCCTCGTGTGGTCTGTTTCAGTAATGGGACCATATGTCAGAAGAATCCTATGTGATGAGCTCGGAGCTCCAGCTAACTCTGCAGTGAACTGTGTCCCTCTGGAGGACTTTGGAGGCCAACACCCAAACCCAAACCCTGCTTTCGCTGGACCTCTGGTGGACTCCATGAAGGGCGGAGAGTTCGGCTTTGGAGCTGCTTTTGATGCAGATGGGGTGCTTGCCTCTTATCTCATAATCATTTACAAATGACTTAGAAAATTGTACAAACACAGAAAAAAGTGAAAACATCATAAGAGTTAGATAAGAGAGTGTATAAGAGAATCATCTGAACCAAATTACTGGATTAATTTTAGCTTCTTTTATTGCAGTACTTTATTGTTTATTATTCCTTTTATCTTTTGTCATTCTACTTTGTCTTCAGTTAAATATACTGTATTTTCTAATATTGTATCTTCATTAAGTTTTAAATGCATTTAATGCTGTTGTTGTTTACCAAACCATTTACTTTATTCAATATATATTTACAGTAAAAACTCTCAACTTTATTGCACTTTATTCAGAAGGTCATGATTCACACTTTTTAAATAATTACTTTGTATAGCTTTTATTTTATATTCTTCAGTGATACAAAACAGAGACATTTCAGCACAATGCCTTACATTGTGTTCAACAGAAGAAAGAAACTCAAACAGGGTTGGAACAATTGGAGAATGAGTAAATGATGACAGAATTTTCAGTTTTGGGGGAACAGTCTCTCTTGTGAACAACTAAAACAGTTGTGCTGTTTATCAAAGCAAACTGAAAAGCACAATTATGTAAAACAACATTAATATAAATTATTAACAAGCTTTTTCTGACTACAAACTTTTGAACTTTAGTGTAAGTTCTTGACTTTCAAGATTCAACACCTGATTATTTTATACAACACATCAGTTAGCAATAAATGGTTATCAAGTAACTTGCATTTTAGATTTTAAAAAAAGAGTTGCTTGTTCAATCAAATTAAACAACAGAATTTATTGTTGTATGATCTTGGCTGTGTTTCTGTCACGTACAGGATCGTTACATGATCATGGGTGAGAATGGGTTTTTCGTGAGTCCGTCAGATTCGCTTGCAGTGATGGCTGCAAATCTCTCCTGCATCCCTTACTTCAGTCAAAGAGGAATCCGAGGTTTTGCCCGCAGTATGCCAACCAGCACAGCCATTGACAGGTGAGAAAATCGTACTTTTATTTTTTTTACAAAGTTAAAAATTAAGCTTTTTTTAAACAACAATACTTATAGAAATGTAAGTGTTGTATGTTCAAAAAGTCCTCTTTTGACACGTTCTTAGACAATTCAGGATCAAAATATTAGATGTTTTTTTACTATACTAAGTAAAGATCATATTCCATTATGACATTTTGTTATATTTCCTTCCGCAAATATCAAAACTTAATTTTTGATTAGTAATATACATTGAGTAAAACTTAATTTGGACAACTTTAAAGAAATTTCAAATTACTTTAAAGATTTTTCTCGATATTTAGATTTTTTTGAAACTTCAGACTCCAGATTTACAGATTTTATAATTATAAATCTCAATTTCTATATTAAAGTACCTTCATAATTGGTTTTGTGGTCCAGGGTCACATACATGGACATACATATTGTAATATATAGTCAAAATTATGAAAAAGAATATTATTGCAAGATGTAAACTAAAAACCATGTGGGAAAGATAGACGGATTACAAATATAAACTTATAAATCTGAGAGAAAACTGCAAGATATAAGCTCTAAATCAAATAAAATGAGACAAGTAAGAAATAAACAAGAAATAAAGTCAGAATTGCTAAATAACATATAAAGAAATAGCAGTTCAGAGAAAATAAAGACATGACTTCTGAATTGTAAGAAAGATTTATTAATTGTTTGATGGGAAAAAGTCACAATTTGCATTTTTATCAAATGGCTTTTATCCATATAATTGATAAGCTGATGATCCAGGTGGAAATCATTCATCAGGATGTATTTTTCCACTGTGTCAGTTCTATGTCTTGTGCAAGTCGCAGAGCGGTAAAAACATTAGTGATGAGGCCAGAGGTTACAGTGTGGAGACTCACTCCCTAAGAATAACAGTGTTAGCTCAACCCTGCACTCCTGCACACACCATTCACCCCACTAAAAATAACCGTCAGGGTGCATCAAGCTCAAGACTTGACTAGATCATGCCCAGTGAGTAATTAATAATGATTGCATTCAATTTGTCAAGTAATATGTAATGATTTTTATTTTTTTGAAGTGTATGTTTTAAAATTGGTATTCCACTCAATATGTAGTTTAATTTGTGGTTATGGGTGTTAAAGATATTGCCCAGGCTTACATAGCAACAGTCTAACCAAGTTGTGAGCTGGGGGCTGGACTATCTGTTTTGTTAACCAATGGGGCTAAAAAAAACTTGGCAAATATATTATTTTTTTCAGTTCTGTTTGAGATAAGCTTGCACACTTATAAAATAATAGAAAAGAATGGAAAACTATGTAACTTTATTCTTAGTGATGCACATTTAAAGAGATAGTTCACCCAAAAATGAAAATTCTGTCATATGTACATATGTCCTCTTACTAGTTTCAAATCTTTACAAGGGTCTTTCTTCTGCTGAAAACAAAAGAAGATAGATATTCTAAAAAAAAAAAGCTGGAAACCTGCAACCATTGACTTCTATAATATTTTGAATATATGGAAGTCAATGGTCCGAGGTTTTCAGCTCTTCAAAATATCTTCTTTTGCATTTTTAAAGTTTTAAAATCACTTTAGGGTGAAGAAATGGGAAATAAATCAGCATTTTTTGGGTCTAGTAATAATAATAATAATAATAATAATAATAATAATAATAATAATAATAATAATAATTCCTTACATTTATTTAGCACTTTTCTGGACACTCAAATCGCTTTACACGTTGGTGTGCAGCATCCACCTGGATGTCATGATGACAGCCATATTGCGCCAGACTAGGGCGCTGTGCTCCTTAACTTCAGTGGGCGACCATGTGAGAATTGCAGAGGGCAGAGATGGTCATATATGACATGTACCATATATTCCAAAATTCCAGGGCTTGATAAAAACACAGCAAAATTCAGTGTATATAACAAAATTCCTGTCATTTAAAGTTGTGGAAAATAATGACCGATAAAATTAATTAAGACTCTAAATAAGATTTTGTACTTTCTTCTGTGATTCTGACTACTCTAGAAATATTCACTTCACTAAAAGAACTATACAAGCCTAGTGGACAGTTTCTATAGACTACATTTCTGAAACTACAGAGTGTGAAAGCAACTATGTATTGATGAGTAAATTTATTTTATTGAAAACACTTTATTTTAAGTCACAATTCATGCTATTAACAAACAATTTACTAAGACTATTAGCTCATTTTCAAACTGATAATTGCTTATTATAAATTAGTAAGGGAGTAGTTGGGTTTAGGTTTTGGCTAGAATACTTTACAAGTGCTAATAGTGTATATGCAGAGCTAGTGTTTCTTCCCATACTGATAAACTTCAGGTGAATGGTTAATGTGACTTTTTTTAATTTTATATGGTTCATTTTACAGCATTGATGTTGTAATGTAATTAAAAAACAATCAGTTAAATAGACATTAGCATTTGTTTAGTTGTTCAAGCTTAAAACGAGACGAAAATCTGTTTACACGCATGTCAGGATTAGCACGCTAACTCAGAAGCTCCATTGAATATAATGGGCTCAAAGAAATGTTTATATTTTAAAGACATGGTGGAGAAAATGTAATGTAATTCAATGCAGTTCTTCTTGTACAGTCTGAGAACCACTTTATGTTGTATATCAATCAGGCAGTAAAGATCGCTAATTTTTAAAGAAAACAGACCTTAAACGCGCTGACTTCATAAGGGCATACAGTTCACCAGAAGCACTTGACCACGTTTACTCACAAATAAAAGTCCTTCCACACACTTCCGCATATACCCTATATACAGTTAATATCTTAATAATCGGCAGGTAACAAGCCAGTAGTTAATAGTGTGAATTGTGACCTAAACTAAAGTGTTAATATTTTATTTGTTTAGGTTTTGTCTTAGTTAACCCTTTTGAACAAGGAGTTAAAAATGGACAAATCCACTGTATTAGTCTAGTTCTCTTTAATGCACTAATCATTGTTGCTTCCAAAAATGACGTGAACTCGACTCATATAAAACACCCTAATTAAAGGAACGGTTCACCCCAAAATAAAAATTATGTCATCTTTTATTAATCCTGATGTCATTCCAAACCCCTGTGACTTTCTGTCCTGTTTTGTTTTTTTATTGACTTTAATTGTTCAGACAAAGAAATATTGAAACATTTCTGAAAAAAAGTTCTTTCTCGCTTCACTCACACATTTCTACCAACAGTATTTTGGGGTGAACTATACCTTTAATGCTGGCAGTCAAATAGGAAGTGATGTTATTCACTGCTGACCAATCAGTCATTAATAACAGCCAAGCTGCGTATTGTGTCATATCCCCAGAAATAAGGCTGATTTCCTCCCATCAATATTGCTTTTGTTCTGAGGGCCATTATTCACTTCCTGGAGGCTTTGCGAGGTTGGTTCAATGTCAGAAACACAGTGTCAATGAGGCTTTAACTACTGGTGTGGCTCAGATAAAGAAAGACAGATTGAGTGTGCATTTGGCCTGAAGTTGTACATTATGAAGTATAGCCATAGCTAGTCATGTTTTCCATTCTGTAAATGATAGTTAAGTAATAACCCTCCCAGCCTAGAGACAGTTCTTAGATTGTTTCCTTCAACATTGAAGTCACCCTTCAAAACTAAGTCATAGCCTCTTATGATAAAAATTCGCAGATTTAATGTTACATTCATTTTGAAAACACTAAAGGAAGGGTTGACACTAGGCAGGATTGATTTTAATAATTGAACAGGGTAAGACATAGAGGTTTAAAGCATAATTATTAAAGCAATGCATTACTTGCTTCTATACAACAATTTTTAAATATAATATTGTAATATGTCTTCAAAGGATTCTTTAAAAAATATTTTTGACAATATTTTGTATTATGTGGTTGTAAACAATCATCATAATGAATCATTTTTTTGCTCAGGAAGAAATTTTAATTGAACAGGATACATTATGAGATATGAAAAAGACCACAAATACCATCATGCACATTGCACACGCCAGTTCCTGATTGTCTCTGATCACACACACACACACACACACACACACACACACACACACACACACACACACACACACACACACACACACACACACACACACACACACACACACACACATACACACACACACACACACACACAGCTATTACCTGGACTTTATATTCACCTCTCTCACATGCACACACACATTGCTGAGTCTTGTTTACCCTGTGTAGCATTACAAAGCATTTTTACTGGTTTGTCTTGCCGTGTTTTGACCCTTTGCTTAGTTTATTTTTTTTGTTGTCTTGCCGCCTGTCCTGATCATTCGCCTGTTACTACCTGGATTACCTACTTCACAGATCTCAAACTCAGTTCCTAGAGTGCTGCAGCTCTGCACAGTTTAGTTCCAACCCTAATTAAACACTTCTGATTAAACTAATTGAGCACTTTAGGCTAATTTGATATCTTCAAGTAGGTGTATTAAAGCAGGGCTGGAACTAAACTCTCCCTCCAGGAACTGAGTCTGACACCCCTAACCTAAATGCTCCTGTTTGTCGCTGTTCTTGACCATTGCCTGCAGAACTACTTGTTAAGAAACTGCATGTGGATCCCCAACTTCTTTGTCAGTATTCTTCTGTTACAATAATGATATTGGTAAGGATTGAATTAAAAATTAGAAACTGCAAATGAAAATTTAGGCATTAAAATTTTATTTTATTTTAATGTAGTGCAATCTTAAAGCAGAACAAATAAATAAATACAGTTTTATAAGGATTTGTTCCAATCTCATTTACCTGAACATATATTTTACAATGTTATGAATACATTTTGTTTAATTATGCTTTGAACCTTTAAAGACATATTAAAATATTACTTAAATAGACATATGTAGTAGTTTGAAGTGATATATTATATTTAGTTGGTGTTGTAATTTATAATAGAAAATAAACTGCAAGTTCTTTCATCCTATTATATATATATATATAGTTTAAGTCAGACTTATTAGCCCCCCTTTTTAATTTTTTTTTCCTTTTTAAATATGATGTTTAACAGAGCAAAGAAATTTTTACAGTATGTCTGATAATATGTTTTCTTCTGGAGTCTTATTTGTTTTATTTTGGCTAGAATAAAAGCAGTTTTTTAATAATAAAAAAAATTTAAGGTCGAAATGATTAGCCTCTTTAAAGATAATTTTTTGCCTAATTACCCTTTAAGCTGTATAGAAGCTTATAGCTGTTTAGATTCTTGAAAATATCTTGTCAAATATTTTTTTACTGTCATTAAGGCAAAAATAAAATAAAGCAGTTATTAGAAATGAGTTATTAAAACAATTGTTTGGAAATGCATTGAAAAAATCTTAAACAGAAATTGGGGGGGGGGGGGGGATATTTCGGAGCTATATATTTCGGGCTAATAATTCTGACTTCAACTATGTATAAAAAGCATAAAAAGAACGTGCAGTTTATTTTGTTCAAACAAAATAAAATTATAAAATGATAAAAATGACATTTTTAAACCACAGAGTTGGATTTTATAGTCTAGTATAAACAGTAGGTCAAAAAAGCAGAGATCAAAGTCCTAATGCAATTCATAACCATAAATAAATAGAAATACTGAAAGTTAATTAAAACATTCTTGTACAGTAAAGGTATGTCATATTTTATTGTTCTTGAGCAGATGGTAAAGAATATGTCTGTAACTTGAGTATCTCTTTTGACGAATCTGCATCACGGTGTCCAGACTGAGCAGTTTTTTTTCTGAGGCATGAATGTCTCCTGGGGTGTGATTGTTGGATGGAGGCGTTTCTGCTGCTGTAAACCTTTTTAGGCGAGGAGCGAGTGCTGGGCTGTGGCTGTGTTTATACTTCAGAGCTCTCAGGAGTGTGTGTGTGTTTGTGAAGTGGCTGTGGAGATAATCTGCTGGAGCGTGTGTGTGCTGTAGGTCCGCTGTGCGTTTGAGCCTTGATATGTGCTTGTATGAGTGTTTTTGGAATGGATGGAAGGATGGAAAGGAAACATCTGCCGTGCTTCCTACACATTGGAAAGGGGAAGAGAATCAATGTGTGCTATCAGTGTGACCATGCACTGAGGATGAACTACTGAAATATGAAAAAAAGTGAAACGTGAGACAATCCAGTCTAACCGTGGCTGCAGTGACAATTCATTTAATGGTGGTTTGACAAAAATTACATATTTGTGTATAACTAGAACCGCCATGGGGTCAATCTTACCCATCACTGTTACGTGTTAATGTACAAAACAGATATTCAATAAAATATTTAAGCCTTCCAGTCAATTCCCAAATATTAAAAATGGTTTAGATAAAAATAGATAAAAAAGTGGGACATTTATAAGCGCCAGCATGTGTCCAATTTACCTATTAAAAAAATGCTTGTATTTATGTACTGCTTACGTTTGAAATTACTCACCAGTGACTTTTACTTTTAATTTCACTCATTAAATTAGTGGGTATAATAAATAAAGTCACAATGACTAAAAAATTTGTAGAGCTATTAAAAACACAAAATGCAATGAATGATGCGGAGTCTGAAATAAGTTAGAAAATAGGTTATGCATCAGAGTTTGATGGCTCAAATTTAGATATTTTAACCTGCTCATGAATGTTCAAACTTTATTGATGTTGTTCTCCTAAAATAATCTTGTTATCCTGAAATAATCAGTTCATGAGTCTAGACACTTTTTGTTAACAGTGGTAAAAAACATCAGTGAAATCGTGTGTTTGTTCTTTTCAACAATTTCTACTCAAAATTTGTGCTAGGTAAAATTTACCCGCACTGGTAATTTTAGGTATACAGCAACCTCCGACAATTCTAGTGTTAATCCTTAATCTTTCTGGATTTATGAGTGAGTCGTTGAATCATTTACTGAACTAACTAGTGCAATAACACAGAAATATCTATAAATAAAACAAGCAACTGTCTTAATGAGTCGCTGTACCCTTCACAGAACCAGTATGTTTGACACAACTGAGTATGTTTACATGGACACCAATAATCCGTTTTTAATATGATTAAGAAAATACTCTAATTAAGAGTCTACTATGTAAACTGCAATGTTTGATTAATTCAATCCAATTAAGGTCATAATCAAGCTAAGCAGAAATTGGTTTAAGAAATGTTTAGTATGCTGATATTAGTCATGCTATTGAAGTGCAACACAGACATGTAAACACCTTAATCAAACGGCTACCTTCGTGTAGGACCTTTTTTATTTTTATTTTAAAGCAACTGGCTGCAAAGAAATTTTGAGTTTATTGAGCTTCATTGTTTAAGGATGTGCTAAATTATTTTTTTGAGTTGACTGAAAATGCTGGTTTTTGTCAAGTATACTTTACGGAATAATTTGGCACAACTTCAACCACAGAAGCTTAATGCCGAGTTCAGACTGCATGATTTTCAAAGTAGTCTTGTCACATATGTTTTCACACTGCATAACTATCTGGTCTGCTTTGTTTACACTGCAAGATGGATCGGCGACAGGGACTTTCACATTGCATGACTTTACAATAGAAAGAATCGCCGACAACTTCGTCCAAACTACGTCTCACAGCCAAAAACACATAGTATATCCTTTGTTATTAACTACATAATGAGAAAGAAGCCTTTAATGAGGTAAAAAAAAAATTCATATTTGGTCACCTGGGTTTAAAGGGAATTAGCCATTTCTCCTCAACTTAAATTGATTATAAACTAATTTCTTTATGTATGAAACGTCAAACAGACACGGGTGCTCCTGAGTCCTGTCAAACCTCCACTTGTTTTTCCTCCATTTCGTGGGTCCAAATAAACCGGCATTCAGGCATTTGTCGGCGATTTCTCAAAACCTGTTGGCGAGCCAAAATCGGGGCTAAAATCACGCATTCTGAACTAAGCATAAGCCTTTACCGCACGCATTATGATAAATCTATTTAAAAAAAATATTTGACTGTTTTTCTTAAACTTTTCTTAAAATGGCTTAACTTGAAGTGTTGTAAAAACAAATTGGAAAAAAATATTTTTTAAGGTACTTTATGAAATGTTGCCATATGGCAACAATGTCCAACAGTGGATCTAACTTAAAACTTTCACATTTAAAACTTTCCTTATAATTAATAACTTGTTGTTTAAAATGATTTAATTGGTGTTGAGGTATTATAAGCTGTAACACAGAACCCATAAATGACACCTTATACATGCATTCCAACAACTGATATTGCAACAGCTTTCATTTATTCCAATTTTTATTTTTTGCTGAATATTATTAAAAACAAACCTAATATTGTATTATCATGTATAAAACATACAGTAATTATAAATATTTTCTCCAGTAAATATTATAATAAATAACAAGTCTAGTATATCTAGATGCTTCAGAATAATGTAGCTACTAGCTAACAGTGTTTCTATATTATACTATACTACGCCTTTCTTATCTGCCTCTGAGCTAACTCACCTGAACTGTCTCGATCAAATGTCCAGTCTGCATCCTTCTGGTCACTAAAACCCATCTCCCCCTCACTTTCATCCGCAGGAAAAGCCGGTTCTGTCCTTTTCTTTTTTCACTTACCATGAACATGGTTGTGCTCGCTAATACTCTGTTTCCTGTATTCATATCTATTCAAAAGTAGAAAAACTAGATTTTATCCATAATGCAAATGCCATTAACACAGGCCCACCCGGGATCTGTGCGTGCAGAATTACGCAGATTTTTAGCCCATCATTAATTCTGTTTATTTATTGAGTAAATGTGTGTAAATCTATATTTATTCATTTTTTTTAATTAATTTCAGTAATATTATTGACTAATGTGAAAATGTTCATCTGATTTATGTACAATGCAGTTTGTATAATAATATTTTATGTCTTTTACTAGATATAGCTATTATATGACAAACTTCCTTTTTTACCAAATAAAGTGAATCTAATTGGATTTAAATTTTAAACATTAAATAAGAGTTAAAATGATATGCTTTTTTATTTATATGTTAAGTTTTTTTTTAGTTATGATACTCCCAAAATAATTCCGCAGAAATCTGCAGACTTTTACCAAAATTCTCTGCAGAAATAACAAAAAAACGTCTACAGATTCCGTCTGGCCCTATACATAACTAATCAACATTTTATTACTAGCATTCATGTTGTTATTGTTACAACTTCACAGCTGACCTTGCTAGCTAGCTAACCCATTGCAGTATTGCATGTTCCACTTGGACAGTGTAACACATACATTTAATCGATTTACAAAAAATTAATTTGATTTTTTTTTTAAATGTTATGAATATGTCATCATACCTAACTGGAGGTAATGTTTCAGATTTTTTTGTCGATCTGAGATAATTTGACCCTTTGTTTTTTATTAATGTTTACATTTGCATTTAGCAACTAATCACAATCAACGCCAGGCTGTCAGAAATCATGCCACAGAAAAGCACAGCATGTCATGTGACTTAACCAAAGCACATCATTAGCTACAATAAGGTCCTCTCTTTCCAACAACAAAAAAATTAATGTTGGTCTTTAAGTAACAGTGGCAGGGAAATGAACAAAAGTATCATGTTGCCATATGGAGACACCGTGCAGCAGTTCTATGCAGCCAGTTGCTTTAAAAATGTAAGTCAACTCAACTTTTTATTCTTTACAGTGGTAAACGCGTGAAGAAAGGGAAGAAATCAAAATTCAAAGTCTCCTCAGCTGAATTTTTTACTTCCATTGAACAAACTATTCCAAACATGCAGTTAAATCATTTTCATGAGTTAATTCCAGTCTGAGCTCAAAAATGTGTCCACCTAACTTAAAGGTACCACACCTGTGACAGATTTTGTACCTTTTAGTGTGTATGAATATTTATTTTTTTAACTGAAAAATGCATAAACAGTTGGTACTTTATTTCTTTCTTAAAGCTGGATGCCAAGCTGTGTTTTGAACTCTATGCAACTTTATTAAAGCCATCATTATCTATGTGTCAAGTTTCTCACTAAATTAGTCTTTATAAGGCAGTCAGATCCTGAAACTATTTGTTTATAATGTAATTAAGCAATTTCAAGCACCACTGGCATTCAAAGTCTCACTTTCAGAAATCTTTTAATATACCTCTCAGCGAGGAATGTAAATGAAAATCATTTTAGTATGTCTACTCGTGCTAACATTCTGCCAGTTGATAATTGGCTTTTATTGCCAGATTGAGGTTATAGGAACAGCTGCCGACTTTAAAACCCAGCTGAGCACATTAGTTTCCAAATTCCTCTAATTCTTTTAAAGACAGAATTGTTCATTAAAATCCAGTCACGCCCTCAACAGCGCAAACACATGTATATACATGTCAAATATTTCCAATGCTGGGTTAGAGATAGCGCTGCTTGTGTTGGCCACAAACATGAGAATAAATCATCGAAAACAAGTCAAGGGGTCAAAGACTCTGGTTTTTCTGTCTGCGTGCCAGGCTTTCCATCCTACTCCGCTTTCCCTTGAGTCAATAACACTTGTTTTCCCATATTTAGTAATTCCACCCAAGAGTAAACAGCTGCATCCTAACTCTTCTCATTTACATCGGCTCCCTGTCATCTGTCCCTTCATCCGATGGGATCTCAGCAACTCATTACCCATAATGCTAGATTGCAGCGTCTGAAAATAGTTATGAATCTTGCCAACTCTCCAAGATCAACAAACAAAGGAGGAGACTTGTAATTGCGTTCCTTCTCATGTTTTTGTCGAACTCCTTCATTTTAACACCAAATGTCTTTTATTTTAGTAGCCATGAATGATTGCAATTCCCAAATATAAAATAATAATGCCGTATGACAATATTTGTTGAGGAGAAGGCTTATATTTTCCACTTCTGTGACAGTTTAAGGAAGTTAAACAGGTGTGGAGGACACACACCGATGATTAAAGTGCTGTTTGCTCGTCCAGGCTCATGGCTGAATCTCAAAATAAATGTCAGCCAAAATGTCAGCATGGTTTGTTTCGGCTTTTTGCCTTATAAAGACACAGGATTGAGAAGACTAAAAGTGCGGGTTGATTAATGAATCAGTGCGGAGGACAGATACCTAATGTACTACCAAAATACTAAACGATCATTACCTTGACGTCCGTCTTTTTTCACAGTTTTGTCATTTGTTTAGCATTTAGTCTAGTAGTCAGATATAAACATGGGTTAGCCATTTATAGTCTGCTTTTTAGTTCGTCTAATTTCTCATTTTCCCCTCAATACTTTACTGGCGTTCAAATGGAAGATAAAAAGAGGGCTGAATGTGTAGTATTTGTGTTCAGACAGCATACGTCTTCGTCTTATTGTAGTGCAAAGACATTCCCTGGGCGTCTGGAGCTGAGATTATCCAGAACTCAAGTCCTGCTAACACTTATAAACACACGTTAAACATTTGGCAGAATGGCCTAGAGCTAAAAGAAGAAAAATATGTTTTTTTTTTAATTTAATATGTATTTGTTTGTTTGTTTGTTTGTTTGTTTGTTTGTTTGCTTGTTTGCTTGTTTGTTTTATTTTATTTTATTTAGTTTTTTTTTTTGTTTTGTTTTGTTTTGTTTTTTATTTTATTTTATTTTATTTTATTTTATTTTATTTTATTTTATTTTATTTTATTTTATTTTATTTTATTTTATTTTATTTTATTTTATTTTATTTTACGGTGGCCGAGAGAGGTCAAATGTGCTGCAAGTTAAAGTTGCATTTTTGACTCTTCTAAAGCATAAAAAGACCACAATATATTTGCATATGTTTAAGAAACATGCCAAGTAAACATTCTTGTTTATCTAAAAAACAATGCTGAAGACAGATATTCTACTTTGAAAATGTATGTTATGTGCGTGTTTTAGTTTCTGTTTCCCACTGCCAGTTTAGCCTATTATATTTCAGCACCCCGGGCTGCTCTGGTGGGATTTATTCAGCCAGGAAGGCTCTTAAAGTATGCGTCCAAGACTGAAATGCGACCACCGGTGGACAGTAACAGCCTCCAAAATGAGATGCAGATTCAGAGTTCCTCCTGAGGTTATAAATTAGCAAATAATATAAATATTATGAGCGTAAACATTAGGTGAGCAGGTTACATTTTCCGTGTCCTAACCACACGCTACGCGATGAGATTTGCAGTGATAAGCAATCTGGCTGTTTGCACCAGACCCAACACGACTTTAAATACAGCCATTCAGAAGCACAAAATAGTGCACTCACTGCACTCCAACAAAATGATAAGGTTTATAATCTATTAATACATATTGAACCTCTTCAACATTATTAAATGCACATGCTGAATCACTGATATGTGTTGGTTTGCACCGAGTCTCAGTTCTGAAGATCAATTTCAAACGGTTTATTTTATTTTCAAGATCTGAGGTGAACTATCTGCTGCTGCTTTCAGTAGTATGACAATAAATGTTTAGTAAAATGGCTTTCAAATACCCATTATTAGCATTTAACACTGAATAATGTACATGAGGTGTACCTGAGGTGATCATTGTCAGTTTATCCTGTTGTTCACCTGCAAGAAATAGAAGCTGTTTCTAATATATCAATTTCAAGTGTTCGTTAGGACAAAAACTCCATTTAACATGGAAAATATTCCTTTTAGTGTGGGCTGTTGATTTTATTCAAAACACGACTAAATCAGCCTTAAATCAGCCTTTACTCTTGACAGTTAGTCACACTTCTATTGATGGCGAAAATAGACACAATAAACCTAAGCGATGACAAATTTAAACATTTATAGTGTACCACTTCAGTGTCATATAGCTAATTACACAGTGTTAAAGACACTTTGATAACATTTTGATGCTTTTTCCCAGTGAGAGACCATTTTTGTTTGAGATTTGATCTTGTCCAAATAAACTAGGATTGCACTGGAGTTCTCAGTCTTCCTGTTTGTTTTGTAGGGTTGCTAAGGCTATGAAAGTGGCACTTTATGAAACGCCCACAGGCTGGAGATTTTTTGGCAACCTGCTGGATTCGGGGAGGTGTTCGTTCTGTGGAGAGGAGAGCTTCGGAACAGGTGGGTGTCATGAAGTCCTTTGCGCTTCATATAAAAACACTTTTAGAGCTAAAGAGTCATCGTCAATGTTTTGTTTTAGTTTCTCCATCTCATTATGTTTCAAAACCATTTGATGTTTTTTTTTTCAGTCGAAAAAAAAAAAGAAAGCAGGATTATAACGTTTTATGCTCTTGTTTAATTTCGCATAGAAACATGTTTTAAATAACTGTGTGTAGATTTAGTTTTTAGAACTATGCATTGGCTTTTACATATGACAGTTTGGCATGACCAATTAAAAAAGAGGCGACACGGTGGCTTAGTGGTTAGCACTGTCACCTCAAAGCAAGAAGGTCACCGGTTCGAGTCCCGACTGGGTCTCTGTAAGCCTTTTCTGTGTGGAGTTTGCATGGTGTCCTCGTGTTTGCGTGGGTTTTCTGTCAGTACTCTAATTTCCCCCACAGTCCAAAGACATGTGCTATACAAAGTGAATTGAATAAACTTAATTCTCTGTAGTGTATGTGTGTGAATGAGTGTGTATGGATGTTTCCCAGTACTGGGTTGCTGCTGGAAGGGCATCCGCTGTGTGAAGCATTTGCTGGATAAGATGGTAGTTAATTCCGCTGTGCCGACCCCTGATGAGTATAGGGACTAAGGAAAATGAATGAATGAATGAAATTAATCAAGACATGTTTTCTTCTTTTCAAACTATTCTTAATCTATATTCTTAAAGTATAAAAATCTGACAAGAATTTTATTACTAATGTTATTTTACAAATAATAAAGACATCTTTTGAAAAATGTGTTTCTATGTTGTATATTTTACTTTCATCTCAGAACCGTATATTTAGACTTAGAAAATGGATACATGTTATACAAAAATATTATTAGTCAAATTGGCCTTATTTCAAATTATTTTATTGTGTTGAGTTTTTTACTCTTCTCTCAGGACCATACATTGTCTTAAAATATAAAAATATGTCATAATAATAATATTTTTAAAAATGGTGTAAATATCCACTTATAGAGAACCATATAATCAGTCTTAAAAACAATATTAAAATTTTATTTTAAAACTATAATAATTCAGGCATATTTCCTTCTTTTTTTAACTTTTATTTATAAAATATGAATATATGTCATAAAATTTTTATAAGTGATGTCAAGGAAAAATGAGTTTATATATAGAGAGTAATGTTTTCTGTATATTTTAATGTCATCTCAAAAAAGGCCTAAATGTAGTCAAATGAGGCATAAATATTGTAATGTGAAGTGAGACAACGAAAAAGGAAGTGCGGATCCAAACATAGGTTTATTAAACAGAGATGATCAGGCAAGCAACAGTCAACACAGGGGCAAACAGATGCATACAGGAAATCCAGAGTCGTAGTCAAAGCAGGCGAATGGTCAGTACAGGCAGCAGACAACGTAAAACATACAAAACAAAGCAAGATTCAATCATGGAAGGCAAGGCAAGAAAAACGTGTTGTAATGTTCACAAACAGTATAACAGGACTCAGCAAAGAGCAGTGTGTGTGTGCTCTGCATTTAAAGTCCATCTAATCAGTCTTTAAACAGATCCCAGCTGTGTGAGTGTAATCAGTTATGATCTGGAACAGGAGTGCATGTTGTGGTGCATGACTGGAACGTGTAGTCCATATACCAGCAAATTTGTAGTTCTTTAGCGATCTGCCAGAATTAGTTCACTGGTAAATGTGATAAATATATTATTTAGTTATTTTATGCATTGACACAAAACTTGTTATAAAAAAAATAGTATATAGTGAAACGAAGAAGTTGTCAATTTATAAATTTTTCTAAGTGTTTTCAAAATAAATTCAGTGATGTAAATCAAATTTGATTGTATAACAAAACATATCAGAAAGAAATCCCTTTTATGTATGTAATGTATTTGCAAACCTAAATCAAACTATTGAGTTAATGCATGTTCTTATAGAAATATTTCACCCAAAAATGCTAAATATTCTGTCATTTACTTGTTCTCATATCAGTCCAAATTCCTTGTTTTGTGTACCAACATAGGTGTAAGTTATGACAGAATTGTCCTATTTAATTTTAATTTTTATTTACATTTAAATTTCATTTGCCCTGCTTACATTCATTTAAATTAATTACATTTTATATATTTAATATTTATTTAAAATAAGAATTGTCATATATAGTCATTTTATTTTATTTATTTAACCTTTTTTTTTTTTTTTTTTTACTGGAAATGACAAATTTACTCTTAAAAGATAATAAGACGACATAGAGGCATCATTGTGGGGAAAAAAAAATTATTTACGTAACTTCAGAATTTGAAAGGGGTATGAATATATTTGGGCTGTATATATTTATTCAAAGTTTCCCTTTATTTAAAATCCACAAAGGCAAAAATACCAACAGTCGTAGAAACTTCCAAGTGAAGGTAAGCCCCTGTCTGCCACTGAATGCTAGTGTTTTGGTCGACAGCTGATTGTGGAATCAGCAACTGGTGCTGAATGATGTTGCCGGGCAGAAAGACGCTTGGCTCAGCAGGCAACAGGCTCCATCTGTAAAGCCTCCGGGGTTTTACACCGTCACAGAGACCTTGAGTGAGACACCAGGCTTTGTCTGTAGGTGTCATAAGAGCAAACCCGCTTATAATACATCGTGATCCGACTTCACTTCAGGATTACAGTCCTGTCATGAGCTACTCGTCTGGAGCATCTTTTTTTTCTCCATTCCTGTCTGTAAAATTCTGACAAACTACTTTTCTAACTTTTTCTTGGCCACAATATGCTTTGTTTGAGTTATGGAAGTAACTTCTGTTAAATGTAAATAAGGGAAGAATTTCTTTAAAAAAAAAAACTGGGTGCATTTTTCCATATAGTGTAGTATATCTATCCAATGTTAAAATGCAGAAAAAAAATTAAGATAAGCCTTTCTGCAGCAATATTTTGAATGTCTTGAATAGTACTGTACTGTATGGTACTGCAAAAAAACAAACAAAAAAACGGATCAAAACACAATGAACTCAAAATAGCCACAGATATACGTGTGAAGTGTAACACTATTTTTTATTATCATTATTATTATTATACTATTACTATTATTATTATTATTATTTACATACTGACATAAAACAAAATAAATCTTATTTCACCTATATGGATTATTCGTTGTGCATCATCATTATGAATTACTATATGTGACCCTGAACCACAAAACTTCTTAATACATTGTATGATTCAAATGTATTAATGTTTCCTTTATGCTAAAACATTATCAGAATATTAAGTAAATATCATGTTCCATGAAGACATTTAGCAAATTTTCCACTGTAAATATATTAAAACATAATTTACTTTTCTTTTTTTTTTTGAATCATAAAATTTTCATTTCAGCCAAACATTGTCCTTTCCTAACAGAATGTACTTTAATGGAAAGCTTAATTAGTCATATACATCTTTGTATAAATCTCAGTTTTATAAAAGCGACCTTATGCCTGGTTTGTGGTACTGGGTCAACTATTAAAATAGTATACAAAAATTTTATTTTGTTTTACACTTGTGTTAACCCCCCGCCTTTACTAAACATCTAAAACAATGCATCTAAATTGAATTTCAATCCTCAAAAATCTATTTTGCATGAAGAAACAACCTCATCTTTATTGCAAATTCTGGAAGTTTAGGTTTTCTCCTATCAGTGTGGTGATTTTCAACAATGTTTCATCAGTTCGTCGGATTCATTCCGCTGTGGCGGCCCCTGTCATATGCTGCATTCTATTCACATACTTAAACTACGCCCTAAAAGTATGTACTTTTTTGTGAAGGAAAAGAATATACTTTTGAGTGTGTAACAGAAGAGTATCCATGCTTTGGGACATACTGCTTCCTCGTTAACAGATCACTAAGTTTCTTAGTTAATAAGTTCTGTCAATCATCCACACATCATCCACATTTCTGTCATATTTCATTTCCTACATTATTGGAGAATCAGCAGCAGCAGCAGCAGGTTAATCTGCCATTCACAAGTCTTTCATGCAGAGAAATCTCCTCGGGTCTTTGGATAATTCTGCATTCAAATGTCCAAACACGTCTTTATATATGTTCAGTGTTGTTGTTGCAGATAAAATATAACACAGAAAACACGATTTAAATATGTTCCAGTTGGTTAGATATTAATTAACAGACATACAAACATCTTTACCAAAGCCTCTCTACTTGACTGTTGGTCTCGCGCGTCCATCATGTTTGGAGTTTATTTACACTTTTCACCCGCATTTGTAGTTCTAATGGAATTCACGTCCAACATACAATGTGGGCAATATCAGCGATATGAGTATGGATGGTTCCACACCTAAAATGCTTACCTTTGATATACAACATACTATGGTTTGGAACATACTAATTCTTTTTTCAAATACTATTTAGGATGGATAGTATGCGAATTGGGATGCAGCAATAGACTAAGCCAGGGATGTCAAACTCAATTCCTGGAGGGCCGCAGCCCTACACAGTTTAGTTCCAACCCTGCTCCAGCACACTTACCTGTAGGCTTAAAACAAGACTGAAGGACTCCATTAGTTTGATCAGGTGTGTTTAATTAGGGTTGGAACTAAACTGTGCTGGGCTGCGGCCCTACGGGAATTGAGTTTGACATCGCTGGACTAAGCTGAAGGAAAATTAATGAAAATGGTTCCATTGCTGGCGGGTCAAAATTGACCCATAGGACCAACGTAGTACCCTAATCTTTACAACGTTCATAAAAAAATGAAAGTGATTGGCTGCGTCCGAAACCGCCTACTACTCAGTAAGTACTCCATTTGAATTTAAACGTACTACTCGGCCGTTAGAAAAGTACATTCTATACAGTATGAATGTGAAAAGTATGAATGGAATTCAGATGTTCTACATTCACCATTTTGTTATGGTCACGTGTCCTACCTGCGTCAGTTGCATTGCTTTACTTCCGTTCATGAATTCTCTCGAGGGGCATCGTGGGATAGCGCAGCGTGCATGGGTTGCGCACGTCAGAGTCTCGCCAGAAGTAGTAGGTCATCTGAGTGCTTCTCGCATACTGATTTTCAAGTTTTATGCTCGCATACTGATTTTAGGGTACTATATAGTATGGAAGTATGCTGTTTGCTAATGCTGGTGACATTTTTGCAAAAGTCACCACACTACAAGATAAAAGAACATTGTTTTTTCTCCTGTAAAATTGTGTCATTTTTGACATGCTAGTCACTGGGAGGGTTAAGTGGAAGTTCCCCACACTGAAATTGCGAGTAATTTGCATTGCAAAATGAAAAATGCAAGATGCATACAAAAAATGTTTTGCAGGCGTTGGAAGTCTTGTGCAAATGAGTGTGTTTATGGAATACTGGAACGTTAAGAAAGTTTCCGTTTTGGTTGTAAACCTGATCCCTTCTGTGTCACGTTTATTGTTTTGTAAGCTAAGGGATTGTTAACAGATGATAGTCTGACTTGCTGATAGATGTACAAATCTGCTGTTTGAAGTAAACTTGATTTGAGGGGTCAAAACGAAATATGCAGCAGCTTCTAGTGTGATACAGTATGCGGTAGACATTTCTCAGCACTCCAGCAGCTTCTTCTGACATGTGATTACAGGAAACAAACCAGATCAAAAGCAGAGAGTCATAGAGAGGATGCCAAACATAAATCTAGCAGAACAAGGGAGTGAGGGCTTTTATTTTGTCATTATCAGGTCATGATTTAGATGCATTTCAGCTTGAAATATGAGTCATCTCATCAATTACATCAATTACAACTTGGCATTTCAGAGTCATCTTGTCTTCAAAGCATCTTCAATGTTTGTTTTTATGTAGACATGCATTTGCCTCTCTCGTTATTTACAGTAGCTATATTACAATGCGAATCAATGGATGGAGCTAAACAGCAGTAGATTTTCTTCTTGTTTTGGAAGATTGGCCTTAATGCGTCTGTTTCAGTTACTTCCATATTGGCTTCCCGAGCGAGAGCAGGAGGTTGCCGCTTGGTTAAAATATAACAAAAATGTGTCAATAAAAAATGCTAATTAACTTAATAATAACTGATTAGTGAATGCTTGAATAAAATGAGTGTCACAATTACAACCATGCTCATATTCAGAAACAACAGGGTAAATCATACAATCTGCTTCCCATTTCATGTCATGCCATTTTGGTCTTAAAACAACTTGAAAGTTGTAAGCACTAAAAATGTTTTGATTTTCCATTTTTCCAAAGCAGCTAAAAATGATGTGTAAAGCTCGCCTGTGACATCACAGAAATATATTATATTTCAAAATATTTTAATATTACTGTGTTTATTTATTCATTCATTTTCTTTTTGGCTTAGTCCCTTTATTAACCAGGGAATGAACCGCCAACCTATCCAGCATATGTTTTATGCAGCGGATGCCCTTCTAGCTACAATCCATCACTGGGAAACATCCATGCACACCCATTCACACACATACACTACAGACATTTTTAACTTACCCAATTCACCTATACCGCATGTCTTTGGACTTGTGGAGGAAACCGGAGCTCCCAGAAAAAACCCACACAAACATGAGGAGAACATGCAAACTCCACACAGAAATGCCAACCGACCCAGCCAAGGCTCAAACCAGTGACCTTCTTGCTGTGAGGCGATTGTGCTACCCACCGTGCCACCGTGACATCCATTACTGTGTTTATTGTATGTTAAATCCAATACAACGCAGCTTTCCAAACCATCAAAACACGACTGTCTATTTTTCTTTCAGGTTCAGACCATATTCGAGATAAAGATGGTCTGTGGTCAGTTCTGGTTTGGTTGTCCATCATGGCAGTGCGTAAGCAGGGAGTGGAAGAAATTGTGAGAGATCACTGGGCCAAATTGGGACGCAATTACTTCTGCAGGTGAGTTGAGCCCAAAATATTCCCAAGCAAAAATTCTCCAAAAACAACATCAGCATGAAATTTTTCCGGGATATTTCAGGATATTTTGTGTGTGTGTGTGTGTGTGTGTGTGTGTGTGTGTCTGTCTGTGTGTCTGTGTGTGTGTGTGTGTGTGTGTGTGTATACAGCAGAAACCCTCTTTTCCTTTGAGACGAAGTAGACAGCATCTCTTTATCTCCTGGATTGCTTTGCCCTTTCCCATACATGTTTCCCACAATCCCCATATATAACTCTCTTCATAGACATCATGAGAGAATGCTGAGAGCTCGTCTAATAGTAAAGAAGTAGTTATTTATTGCTGTTGGTTACATTTGTTACACTTGGTTACACTTTTTTTTTTCTCTGTGACAGGTTTGATTATGAAGGAGTGGACGGCAAGGCAGCGTTTTACCTCATGAGAGATTTGGAGGCCGTTATCACTGATAAAGCTTTCACCACTCAGAAGTTTTCAGTGGGCAATACTGTCTACAGTGTGGAGAAGGCCGATAATTTTGAGTACATAGACCCAGTGGACGGCAGTGTGTCACGGAAACAGGTCAGTTCATGTCAAGTTACAGTCTTTGTGTTTTCCATTTTCACTTCAAAAAGGAAACACATATTTTTTTCTATTGTTGTTGGTTTAGAGCAGCATACAGTATTTGGCTGAATGTTTCGTAGGGCTGGTTTTATGTTCAAGTGGCATGATAAAGAAATTGGAAGCAATCAGAGTATGATGATTGAAAGTGCCATCTGTTGGGAAAAGTTCAGAATTAATAATAAAAAAAAATCACAGTGTAATCTGAAAATCAGTGTAGAATAATTTATTGGTTCTGTCGTGGCATCTTACACCTTACACCTTGCCCTTGTGCAAACTCCCTTGTCATGTAAGCAGACACTCAACGTCTGCTTCGTGACCCCGTTAACACTGCAAAGTCCTAATCACCCCAATTTACCAAATCAAAAACTAAAAACCTATCTCTACCCAGATAGCTAGCCAATGATTCCAGTCTATCTTGTGTCTAGCTGTGGACAAGCGTGACCCCCTGGCCTCCCGTGTTTCCTTATAGGAAATTGTGCCTACAACAAATATCCCACCTAGATCTATAATCAGTGCTATCCCATAAATACAGATCTGCCAATATGGTTTCACCTCAAATTGAAGATTTAATCTCAAAATTAGAAGTTTAAAAGTTAAACTCTTTTCTCTCTTAAAAACGAATTTACAATGAATTAAGTTTTCATCTCTTACAATGGATTCCTGCTGCCACTTTAGTTCATTTTTTGTAGATGCCAGTGGTGTTCCTCTCTAGACCCGACGGTCAGTCTCTTGTCCCTCAATCTTGTTGGAGTAGGGTTATGACTGCTAAGTCCAAGATGTACACACGCTATCACAGTTACAATCGCAGTGGGTAGCACGGTCACCTCACAGCAAGAAGGTTGCTGATCCGAACCTCAGCTGGGTCAGTTGGCATTTCTGTGTGAAGTTTGCATGTTCTCTCCGTGTTCACGTGTGTCAGATTAAAGACATGCGCTATAGGTACATTTTTTAAGCTAAATTGGTCGTAGTGTATGTGTGTGATTGAGAGTGAATGGGTGTTTCCCAGTGACAGGTTGCAGCTGGAAGTGCATCCACCATGTAAAACATGTGCTGGATACGTTGGCAATTCATTCCACTGTGGCGACTCCACATTAATAAAGGGACTGAGCCGAAAAGAAAATGAATGAATGATCTGTTTAAAGAACAGATCTGTCAAGCACACCAGCTCTTCATAATGATGTTACCCATTACAGTTGTCTGAAACATTTGTGTGTGTGACAGGAATTTCTGACACTGTTTTGACTTTTTTTTAACACAATTTAAGCTCTCGTGGCTTCCAACTGATAAAACAAGACATATATATCATTAGATTTGATCTTATAAATGTATACTTACTGTAAACTTAAAAGAAAACATCATTTTCTTTTCTTTTTCTTAAAAGAAAACTAATATTTTCTTTTGCTGGTCCGGCCCATTCAAATCAAGAGTGCGGTACTACAAGTTTGAACACACCCTAAATGATTAATGTCTTACAACAAAATAAACTCAAAGTGAGTATTTAGTGAGTGCAAAGGTCATCTAAATGAAAAATGATGGAAAATAAATTACAGCGATGAGATCCAAACTGACCAAACAAAAGAAAATGAATGTCGGCCGCAAAAGCGTTTAATTAATTCCAACCAAACCATTATAAACACTTGGTGATTTGGAGATGAAAACAAATGCGTGCGTTGGTCCCGCAGTGCATCTTATTCATCTGAGATAATGGGGAAATGTCAGCGATTTTGCAGCTTAGTCGCTCGTATAAAGAGCTGCCAGGGGTTTGTTAAGCATTAAGGTTTTATGTTCAGCAATTATACGCTATTTAGTGTGGCACGCGCCCTGTTGCGCACTCGGACCACCCAATGAATGCAGACCCTGACTGGCATTCCTTGTTTGGGCATCTACAATCACACTTATGCGTGTTTGGTATACACGGCATTTGCGAAATGAACAATAAACACGTGCCGAGAATCTGTTACAATTTTCATTCAGCCTCTCTCTCACTCCTTTTTTGGAGGATGTGCTGCAGCAGACGGAGACACACATGTGCTTGATAGTAACGGGAGAAGGATGTTTCAGGAGATGCTTTATCTTTATCTGGCCTGGATTTGCTGTACCAAGATTCAGAGCCCGTCAGTGGTCTCTGTGACACACATATAAACACTTGCGTAGCCTTGTGTTTGAAGCTTGCCCAGCTGACTCACAGAGTTCTCAACAGGAATGTGTGGAAACCATCCTCTGCTCTTTCTCGAATAATCTCTCCATGCACTTAAAAGTATGTTCACAGTAAAAAATACTGGTTTGCAGACAACTGATTTATGTTAAGACAACCTGAAGAAAGTTAACTTCTTGATTTTTACAAATTTAAGTGGATTGAACATCAAACAATTAAGTTGTCCCAAAGAAAAAACTTAGGAATTGTGTTGTTTTAGTTTATTGTAAATAAGTAGCTTGAACAAACAACAGGCATTTCTGAGTGTAGTTATAGTATCCACCGGTAGGGGCTAACTGGAGGCTAACCAGCTAAACCTTGACCTCTTGACGCTCATGACAGCTTACCCTTTGCGTTTCGACACCTCGTCTACTTTTCATCTCATTTATGTCTCAGAATCTGTCTGCCGGGACTCGAACCAGCGACTTTTTTGCTATGAGGCAACAGTGCTACCCACTGCATCACCATGTCGCCTCTAAAATGTGACAATATATCTCATCATTACCAGTTATTTAGCCTACCTTTATCTTGAAAACTCTGAGCTATACTGTTAAACATGTTTACTGTATATCTTGTAATAATTTTTTTCCTGCTAAATCAAAAAAACCTCATCATTTATTTTTTCATCATTATTGTTTTATAATTTAATTATTATATGTATTATATAATTATTATATTACTAATTTCATAAGATTTTTTTTTTCCTCTCTGAGGTGGGTTAATAACTCAAAAATGCAAGAAAAAGTCTGAATTGTGAAATAAAAATTTACAATAATCTTTCTGAACTGAAAAAAAGCTTCCATATAAAATTGATAGAAAGCAATGGTAAAGACACTTTACAAAATATAGTTTAAACTGTCATGTTAGAAAAAAATGTATTATTATTATTATTATTATTATTATTATTATTGTACCGTTAATTCTACCAGAAAAGACACATTAAGATTAAAAATCTCTTTTACAAAAGTGTCCTGGCCAAGATTAGGCAGTATACATGTCACATGGGTCTAACAAACAATAAACAAACAACAACTGATAGTTAACATGTTGACAAACAAACTTTTCAAAACATCTACAAGCCTGTGTTTCAATTTCTAAATCATTTACTCTTTTTAAAAACATTTAGTAAAATCAATTCTATAAACTGCAACTTTGTTTGTAGATTATTCCATGCAACAGGTGCTGCATATTTAAAAGCCTTTTTTTCCTATCTCAGTCTGCACTTTAGGAACAGACGGTAAATAAACATTCTGTGACCGAAGGGCATATAGCGAAGGACAGGTTTTTTTTTACAAATCCACCAAGTTATATTAATTAACAACATGTACTGTACTGTTACTACTAGGATAAGGGCTACAGTTGGGGTTTGATGTGGATAATTATGCTTAATTTACTGGAAAAAAAAAAGTGTCTCCAAAAACGTTTTGTCAAATAAATCTTTCACATTTATTTACTTTAAAGAATGCTAAAAAAACTATTACTGTTAAAAAAAATGAATTTCAACATTTATAATAGCCTGAATTGTTTCTCAATTTATCAAATCAACTTGTTAGAATGATATCTAAAAGATTATAAGACGCTGACGACTGGAGTAATGATGCTAAAAATATTGTAATTTTTAAATAATTTACAGTTTTAATTTTTACTTTTTTTTCTAATAAATGCAGCCTTGGTGAGCATACAAGGCAGTAACAGCTCTGATCTCTCTGCTGATCTGGAGTGATTTGACACACACGGGTGCTGTGGGTCAGGGCCTGACGTTCAGTCAGTGTCTCTTCAGTCATCCGGCCGGCGTCTCCACAGCTGACTGTGTATTATTACAACAGACATTCCTGCCATTGCAGGATTGTGTCAGCTGTCCTGCTTTCCTCTCTGCATGTCTGTGGGCCCACTGAAGATAGAGAGAGAGAGAGAGACACTCTCACACACATATTTGTTTTGGTGGTTTATGAGGACAGTGCATTTTATACTCTAAAAATCACTTATTATATTGCGTTACCCTAAACCCAACCCTCACAGGAGCCCTGTGGCAAATTTTAATTGTGAAAAGACCATTAATAACAGTGCTTCTGCCTTTCACTTCAGACTAAGGATTTTAAACTAGATGCATGCCTGTCTGTCTGCAGTGAAGATCAAAATTAAAGAACAATGAATTATTTTAATGAGTTACACACAGTTTAAATTTATTATTACACCAAGTCAAAACTATTACCCCTCCTTTAAAATTTTAATTATTTTTAAACTGTTGTTTAACAGAGAGACGATTTTTTTCTACACATTTTTAATAAAATAGTTTTACTAAACAATAGTAATATTAATATTAGTAATATTAGACAATAGTTTTACTATTTTTTAATAACTAACTTCTTTTGTATTAGCCACAGTGACAGTACATAATATTTGTATACTTCTTTTGTATTCAGCTTAAAGTGCAATTTAAAGGCTTAATGTTATTATGTTAACTTGACAAGTTAGGGTAATTGAGCAATTCATCGGACAACATTGGTTTTTATAATGATATTGACCTTAAACAGATATGACTTAAACAAACAAACAAAAAAGAAATAAGACTTTCCCTAGAAGAAAAAAATATATTTTAGGAAATACTTTAAAAAAAAATCTCAGTCTGTTAAACATCGCTTGAAAAAATATTTGAAAAAGAATGCAAATTTCACAGAGGCAAAGGCTTTCACAGGGCTACTAAACTGTCTGTCTGTCTGTCTGTCTGCCGGGACCAGGAATTGAACCTGCAACCTTTCAATTTCGAAGGTCAACTTAATAACCATTAGGCCACAACTATTCCTAACTCAAAAACGACAAAAAGTGGCATGATTATTACTTTTTAAACTAATGAGAAGAAATCTTATAAGAGTTTTTAATCACTCTTCAACTTACTGTCTCAATGTAGTAGTTATTCACATCATGTCACTCTTTGACTGCTAAAAGAAGTAGTTTTCAATTAGTCTGGATCTTTAAAGAGTTTTTCCTTGACATCTAGTGGACAGTGTAATGAACTACAAGTGTTAAAATTATTCATTTATTCATTCAATTTCTTTTTACCATAGCTGAATGAACCGCAAACTTATCCAGCAAGTTTTACACAGCGGATGCCCTTCCAGCTGCAACGCATCATTGAGAAACACCCATACACTCTCATTCACACTCATACACTACAGACAATTTAGCTTACCTAATTCACCAGTACCACATGTCTTTGGACTTGTGGGGGAAACCAGAGTACCCGGAGGAAACTCATGCGAACACTGGGAGAACATGCAACCTCCACAAAGAAATACCAACTGACCCAGCCAGGCTTGAATAAGTGACCTTCTTGCTGTGAGGCATCGGCACTACCCTCTGCACCACCACGCTGTCCGTTAACCTGAGTTAAATTAGCATTAAATGGTCTACATTCGTACTTTTTGTTCTTGTCCTGCAGGGCCTAAGGATCATCTTTACCGATTCATCCCGAATCATCTTTCGGCTCAGTGGTTCTGGGTCTGGAACAGGAGCAACCGTTCGCATCTATGCTGAAAGCTACGAGAGAGACCCTGAAAGACACAACAGAGAGACTCAGGTGAATACAGGATCTTCACTTTGGCTCACAGTCTGTCACTGTATCTCAATAGGCAATTATGCTTTTGAAAAAGTCCACTTCACAGGCTTTGAAAGATATATATTTACAAAGATATTTACAGTATGGGTAGTAATGCAATATTTATGCAATAAATGTACAGTAATTATTATTGAAAAGTTATGTTTTTGCAGTTTCACAAAAATGTGGGCTGAAGCATGTATGTGGGCTGTCAATCAGACTCTGTTTAAATTTCCCTCTGTGTGTCTATTGCTATTTGTGGGCTTGAACAATCAAACTGAAAAACTGGCCAATTTAGTGTTGGAGGATTCATGGCTAAATTTGAGCAGCCTGGTGGCCAATCTTCATTGATTGTACATGCCACTAGTATGAGCAGAGTGTGAAGGTTTCAGTAGCAGAGTAAAAGTACAGTTTTGCAGAAAATATTGCATGGCATACAACATTGTGGGTGGTGTGTCAAACTTCAAAAGAAGACATTGATGGTGTTTGTCTCTTTGGCGCATCTGTGACCAAGTCTGCCATTCCTTGTGATTATTAAATGCCACAGTATCCAGGGTAATGTCATCATACCACCAAGAAGCATGAACCACACATCCAACAGGAGTAACTGTGGACACAATAGGAAGCTATCTGAAAAGGATGTCCGGGTGCTAACATGGATTACTGCAGAGTTAAATGTGCACCTCAACTCTTTTGTTTTTCTCCTGTTTGTCGGGAGTTCCACAGGGTCAATATACATGGCCGGGCTGCTATAACCAAACTTTTGGTTACTCCTGCCAATGCCAAAGATCTGTTTCAATGGTGCCAGCGGTGAAAATCTTGGCCTGTGGACAATGTGAAAAATGTATTTGTAATGAAGTTCGGGAACAAGGAGGTGGAGAACCGACACTCTTTTAATTAATATTTAATGAACAAGTAAAACAAATAGACAACCACTCCTCATGGAGACCAAGAAGCAAGAACCACATCCAACAGGAGTAACTTCAACCAAATCTTCACGGAGACTGCCATCAAAATAAAAGCAAAAGTAAAACAATATGTCGGGCCCGGTCCTCTCTCTCCCAGCACTGGCGTCTCTCCTGCTTTTAGCTTCCAGGGCTCCTCCATGAGACATAAGGCAGGTGATGCGTCCAGGTGTCCCTGACTATCATACCACCCTCCTCGCACACCCTCTCGGCTCTCGACCCCGATTTACTTGCCACATAAAAAATGGGGTTCAGTTCTTCAGACATGCTGCCACTCGGCCCTCAACCAGATGAGAAATCTGACGATGTGCAGGAAGCCCTCTAGAAATATCTATCCACTCGTACGTCTTCTGGTGTTTGGTAGCAGATCTCCTGGCTGGCGACATTTCTATTCTCTGCTCCACTCCTGCTTTTGTGGATGGACGCAGGCTTCGACATCATGGCGGACAGTGATGACTCCCCTGGGCTCTCTGGGATGGCTCCTCTAAGATCTTTCCATTTCGGTGGTGAGCCCCACATCCTCTGCTCCACTTCATACTGGGTTACAGCTGCAGGCAGATCCTTTCCTTGCCAGCCTCTCTCTGAGTGGCGAGGGCAACTGGGTAACTCTTTTAAATAGGTTTAATGAGCAAAAAAAACAAACGGACGGCTGAAAGCAAAAGTAAAACAATACATCCGGGCCCAGTCCTCTCTCTCCCAGCACTAGTGTCTCTCCTCCTTTTAGCTTCCAGGGCTCTTCCATGAGACTCGAGGCAGGTGATGCGTCCAGGTGTCCCTGATTATCTCACTCACGCCACACCTCGCACACCCTCAGGGCTCTCGGCCCCACCTCACTCGCCACAGTATTGTTCTCTGATGAGTCCACCTTCACTGTCTTTCCTACATCTGGGAGTATGTCACAGTGTGGGGAAGCCCCCAAAGAAGCATACCACTCACACTGTTGTATGGCCAAAGTGTAGCATAGGGGTAGATCAGTGATGGTTTGGGTTGCAATATCATGACATTCCCTCAGCCCAATACTTGTGCTAGATATGCCGTCACTGCCAAGTACTACTAAACCACTCTGAAGGACCATGTGCACTCAATAGTCCAAACATTGTATCCTGAAGGCGGTGCAGTGAATCAGGTGACAGAGTGGTTTGAGGAACATGAAAAGGGAAGTTAAACATCTTCCATGGCCTGCGCAGTCACCAGATCTAAATATTATTGATCTACTTTGGAGAGTCAGGAAATGTTTTCCTCCACCAGCATCACGTATTGACCTGGCCACTATTCTAGAAGAATAATGGCTCAAAATCCCTCTGGCCACTTGGTTCCCAAGACAAATTGATGATGCATTGGCCACGAAAGGAGGCCCTATACCATACCAAAGAATTATTGTGGTCTAAAACCAGGCATTTCAGTTTCATTTTCCTACCACTGTACGCACAGTATATCTCAATAAGTGACAATTACTTTTTTGTAATCAACATGCATACCACAAGTGTCATTGATTCAGCCAAGAATATTTTTTATAAAACGTAATTTAGTGTAATTTGTCTCATGTTACTGGCGTGCATCTCTTATCTTTGATGGTTGTAGGTTGTGCTGGGTCCTCTCATCGCCATTGCTCTGAAAATCTCCAACATCCACGAACGAACTGGACGCAGAGGGCCTAATATCATCACCTGAGACAAATCCAGAAGCTAACATCCAGGGGCCAAAATCACCTCCTCACTCAACGTCTGATCTTTCACACTCGACACCACACACAACGTGCCAACTATTCATTTTGCTGCTCTTTTCAGATCAAATCTCCTCTCAGTCTTTATAATTTTGTCCTCATTCTTCTTTCCAAGGGCCCCTGTTAGATTTACTCTTCTTTTGCACATTTATAGACTCATGTAAACCACTACAGAAATCCGGAGGAAGCAAAGTGTTTGTGTAAAGACTCTGTGTTTTAACTCAACGTGAAGTCAGAAACAGAACAAATATAGATCACTTTGCGTTTTGGGGTCTAAAGCCTAAAGCTTGTGAATTATGTGTAACTGTGTGCTTTTGTTTACAATGCAGCTGTTACAAAGTAATGCATTTGATTCAGTCTGGGAAAAGAGGGAGCAAACTGTTCAATATTTACTTATTTCTGTGGAATTTGCTTTAGAAACAAAAGATCAAAATCTCTGCATCAGTTAGAGCTGGTGTTTAATAACAAACCACTAAAAATGATAATCAAAGATTGTCTTGAGGAAAGGTTGTAAAACCGATCCTGTAATATACCATAGATATAAACACTAAATGTCGCATACGAGTACTGAGCATGCGTCAATATCTCCGCCATATTGGTACAGGGCTCCCGAGACAAAAGGGATTAAACCCCACAAGACCAAAGCCAATTTGAATATGTTGGACTTTTGCGCTGTGTACAGGTGTAGTAACGAGCAAACAAAGAAAACAAAGCATAAAGGCAAAACATTTCATCTGTAAGATTTCGTTTTTTACGATTTTATATGTTATGAATTTGTATGCTCATTATGTAATGTAATAATGATAATACAGCCACTACCTCTACTGACCCAAAGGCAAAGTATAGCACCAACTTGCAACCAGCGAAAATGTAAATGAAATATTACAACAAGATGGTGGTGCCAGAAACTTGTATTATTGTCGGATAAGTGAAGTGACGGCTAGTTTAAAGTCACTAATAGTGCCTGCACCTTAACGTGCATACTTTTCACCCTGAAATATTGAATATTAAAATGTTTATATACTATTTAGCTTAGAAAAGTGGATATTATGTACATTGAGAAGCAGGGATTTCGATGGCTTACATAAATCATTTATAATAGAGATTCATTCACAAACACATCACTCCCTCTGTTAGAATTAGAAGTAAATGGGAATGTTTTTTCTGGACATGGAGTCGATCCAATTTAACAGGGAGGGAGGATAATATTCACACAGCAAATTTTCTCTGGTCCAGATCTGGCCAATACTATCTGGATGCAGCCTATATGATGCAAGCTGAGATTGCATTACTTAGCCATGCAATGTCAGCGTATTAAAAAGCATTGGATGCAGCCCAGATTGCACTGCATCAGGTCTGCATCCAGACCACTGTCGATCTGGCCCACACAATCAGCTTTTGTTTGGCCCACATGCCGCAGTGAATTACGGTACATGATTGGACCAATTCTGTCTTTCATACAAGGGCCAGACATAGACCACCATATCTGGCCCAATTTACTGTCCTGAACTCACCCAGATATGTGGGTTTTTCACGACAGCAATGAATTTGATAAACTTATGAAGCATTTCGCTTTATGGCCAGGCTTTTTCTCGAAGCAACCTGATTGGTAGAATTATTCTTTACTCAAAAATAAAATAATTGTATTTTAAAAGTGGGTCTGGGTAGGCCAAACTTACAGGGCCCACACATACATTTTTAACATCTGGGCCAAATACTACTTTTGATATATCCTGAATGCTGCCTTAAGGATGGTGCCACCCCTGTAAGACTCGGGCCATGTTTGGCCCACATGCTTTATGCCAGTGTCGGACAAATGCCTGCTGTGCCAGCATTATACCAAATCTGGGCCAGAATTCTTTGCTACCTGGGTACTTTCCATGCACACAAACACACGGTCTTTATTGGCAATACCCGTACGATCACTTCTCCATTAATCTTATATATATATATATATATATATATATATATATATATATATATATATATATATATATATGTGTGTATGTATATTGCCGCTGCACCTTGGTCCACATTAATTTCATAAGAGTGCTACCCTGTACCAAAATGGCGGCTCTATGGATGCATTCCTTCCAGTAGGCGACATCTAGTGTAAATATCTATGGTAATAAGCTAACACTAGTTTTGATTAGCAGTTTTCACACTATTTTCTGTCATTTATACATCCTTTTCTCTCCTTTTAAAGTCTGTGTGAAATCCAAATTTACTGTGTTTATTTTGCTAGCGAACATTCTTATTTTTTAGATGAACAATTAATCTGTGCATGTTAATCCACTGAAAAAAAAGTGTTGAAACTGAAGAAAACACTGATTCCGTAATCTTCAATCAATGTCTGACCGGTTGCTTTCACGTTTGGATTGGTGTATGGAGTTTTTTTTTTTTTTTTTTTTTTTGCAAAAACATTTTTAAAGCATTGCCTTTACAAAATCCCTCAAATCAATGACTCAGACCTGCCTCCATTTAAGTGACATCATCACCTGGAGAAACAGTATCACCGAGGTGGTTTTACAGCCCTGTAGGTCCAGGCCTGCTGTAAACAGCCAAGTTCCCTTGTGTGCAAAATAAAATAACATGTCAAACTCACGATTGATTAAAAAGCAAATCAAAATGAGCCTTGCAATTGACTGGAGGTGTTTTGTAAAGGTTTCTATAAAAATGTTCTGCAAAGTATATATTTTTTTATTGCAAATATTTTAGTTTTTTGTTTGCTTTTTTTTTTTTTTTTTTTTTTTTGCATTTCTTGTTTCATATTTGCAGTTCTATTTTTTTGTTTGCAAATTTCATTTTTATTTCTCAAAACGTAATTTTTCCTTTGCAGTTCTTTGTTTTTGTTAGCAAAATTATATTTTTTATTTCACAAAAATTAATTTTCACTTTGGGATTTTTAGAGATTTGCATTTATTTATTTATTTTTTTTTTGCTCAAAACTTTATGTTTTGTTTGCAAAACATTTTTTTATTTTGCAAGTATACAGTATATGGCCCTAGATTGACTCCATAGTGGTGGTCCTTCTCTGACGTCAGTTTGACAGCTTTAGCCTCAATATTCTTAACCACGCCCCTTTCACTTTTACTTTGAGGGAATGATACGCTAAAAAAGCCCCCTACTCCCCCTATGCCCCCTTTCAGTTGGAAGTACGTCTACATACTAAAATAAAAGTTTCCGAAACCTGGTTCACACTGGTTTAAATTAACTTTTTTGCTATAAACCCAATAACATAATGAGTCAAAAGAAAGTTTAAGTATGATATTAATTACTATTCTTTAGTTGATCTTTTATTTGAAAAATCCTGCATGAATCAGTTGTTTGTCAGATGGATTATGTGCATTCCATTGTGTGATGAAAAACATGCCTCTATCAGTTTATTGTTATTGATTATTAATAATAATATATAACACTTTTGACATTACAGTGCATTTTTGCTTTTACCAGTGTTTAAGATAGTATTTCCAAGAATTTTCCTTTTTAAATTATGATGTTCCTAAAAAACCCTGTACAAGGCTCAAAAATGATGAAAGTGAATAAATACAATAGCCTTAGCTTTAATTTAATTTTGTATCCTTAAACATAAATAAAGTTTATCTTTTGTGTGTCCTTGCTTCTTGTTATTGTCATACATGATAATAATGTGCATCATTCGTTTTATTTGGTTCATTTTAAAGAATTCAGTCTAGTATGATAAAATAAATAAATAAATAAATAAATAAAAAATAAATAAATAAATAAATAAATAAATAAATAAGTAAATAAATGTATACTTAGATTAATCTATTATTAAGATACACTTTTCTCATGTAATCACCTTTTCTTGCCAGCATGTAAACGATAGCTAATCTTAATAGAAAACCCTGGAACATATTTGAATTCTACTTGTACACCCCTTTAAAAACTTAAATTCACACGTGTGCATCTAAAAATTTTAATTAAAATTACACCCAGGTCCTTAAAGGCTAATATAAAAGGTAATAAATGTGTCATTTGTTATTGTTTTTTTTCCTCTGCTTTCTTCAGTCTTCCTATCAATTAGTGATAACCATTATTATTATTTTCAAAGTATTATTCTTTTCAAATACAGAATGCGAAGCAGCTTTTAGAGTCTATAACAACTTAATGATTATAAATAATAATTTTGTGAGATGGTGTTGAAATAATAAAAATGTAAAAAGAAATTGTCCTTCAAATAATTTTTATATCTACTGTATAACAGATTTATGAAAATCAAATGAGAAAACTTACTAACTTTTGGGGACAATACAATATATATGTGCTGTTTGCATTTCACATTGCACAGCCAAAATGATAATAATAATTTAAAAATATGTGTTATAATAATATAAACACAATAATAACAACGACAATAATAATTAGAGAGAAAAAGAGAGAGAAAAAAAGGTTAACTTTGTCGGGAATAACTAATAATTTTGTTCTTCTTTATTAAGAGTTCAAACATCTAAGGTAATATGATAAGCATTGCCAGATATCCCCCATCAATGCTGCATTTATTGACATTAATAAAACAGATCAAAAACAGTAATATTGTAAAATACAAAACATGATCAAAATTGACTTGTTGATGTGAACAATTTAAATGTTTATAAATATATATATATATATATATATATATATATTGGATATAAAATATAGAATTTTTTATATCACAAATTGAATTTTTGATAAGAAAAAATATTGTTCATATTAAAAATTGAATTTGTTAGTTTAAAAAAATATTGTTGATATCAGAAATTACATATTAACTCAATTATTGATATCAACTATTAAATTTGAATGTTTTTAAAAAACAAAGACTTTAATTGGTCATATCAAGAATTTAATGTATATTAATAATGAATAAAAATGTAATAGTTTGTATCAAGAATTGAATTTCAACTTTTAATATCAAATTACATTTTGGTATTAATAATTAAATTATTGATGATTATATTTGCTCTAGTTAATTGTCACCAGGCTGCCATGCTATTCAAATGTATATTTTTTATAATTGGTATCAAAATTAGATTTTTGTTTTTAGTTGAAATGTAATTTCTAATATCAACAATATTTTTCTAACTTACAATTCAATTTATGCATCCGCATTTTTTATTATCAACAATTAAAGATACCAAGAATTAAATTGTTGATTTAAAAAACTTAATTGTTCATACAATTTAATTGTTGATATAAATAATGTAATTGAACATATTATTCATGGAATTGTAAAGAAACAATTACATTTTTTATATCAGGAATTAAATTGTTGATATCACAAATGTAATTGTTGATGAGAAAATGTAATTGTTGCTATTAAAAATTTGTTGATATCAAGAACTGAATTCTTGATGCTGTATTAAAGAATTGTTCAAATAAAACATTAACTGTTAATATCAGAGATAGCCTACAGTTTCAGAATTAACATTTTGAGTAATACCATAAAATAATCAATACAAAATTATGACAAAAAATATGAGTCTCTAATAAAAAAAAATTCTATGTTGTAAAAAATATCTTGTTCTAAAAGCGAATGGTCCAACACTGGTAAAGTTTTGACCAGGTTTTTACGCAGGAGAAAAACAAAACGTTAAACTGCTACTCCCAAAAGAAACGCAAGATGGAGACAAGTCCACACGACAGACACTAGGCCTACAACACGTCACCGCACGGTCAGGTGTACAAGTTTTTAAATGTAAAATAGCGTGTTTTTTTGCATAACTTATCTTCATAGTTTGTAAAACATGTTATTTTTTAACTTAAACGATAAAACATTCATATTCTGCCACAAACACTTTAGAAAGACGAATGTTTTTATTTTGGGGGTCGCGGTGACGAGTGCTTGATTTAAATCTGTGCTGGTTAAACGTCGCTAGCAGTTTCGCACGTTTTCTTTTGTCTTTCTCCCAAATCCCGAGTCTGTGTCTTTAAACTGAGATTGTCTGAGCAGTCACTATTAATCATGTACTCGTCTAGTCCCACCTCTTCCTGCAGTAGCGCTGAGAGGGAGAAAGAGAGAGAGAGAGAGAGCGCAGATCCAATCTGATCATATGGAGAGTCGGACAGCGATGCCCGTGGTCGCTCTGCAGGAGTACAGCATATCTCTGAGAAATACGGACGACTGAGAAAATAACAGCGCTATTTTCCTGATAACTTCTTAGGATACATTAGCAAACCTAATCTTTTTAAGCAGCTGATATGAATAATATGTGAATTTTGCACCCGAATCTGTTCACAAGGGATCATCATTTGCCATTTAAACGACATGGGATGTGAATAGGTGTTTGAAGTGCACATGGATGTTTCTGCTATGCTGCTTGTTTGTCTTTCCAAGATAAGCTGAGTAAGTGTTTATCAGATGTTGAGATGATGTTTTGCATGTACACTGGACAAATGTTGGATATAAACTTATGCTTTGGGTGTATACATAAAAACAAGTGAATTCTAATGTCACTTTTTTCCACTAGTAAGAAAAACCTGCTGTAAGCAATCATGGTAGAACCTGTCGGTTTTGTGGAAGCTTGGAAAGCTCAGTTCCCTGACTCAGACCCTCCTGAGATGTCTTTAAACTCTGTCGGAGACATCGAGCTAGAACTGGAGAAATGCCGAAACTCCATTAGGCGACTGGAGATGGAAGTAAACAAGGAGCGATTTCGAATGATCTACCTGCAAACACTTTTGGCCAAGGAGCGAAGAAGCCACGACTCTCAGCGATGGGGATTCAATAGGGTCTCACAAAGTGAGCGAAAGCCAGCATCTATGGATGGCCATCATCAAAAACCAGATGGAAGCAGGTGTCTCCCAGCCAAACTGAAGCATTCGACAGCAGTAGAGGAGAGTCGTGAGCCTCAGCAATGTGTTGAGGTGGTGGGAGGTGATATTTCAGACTTAGACAAACAGAAAAACAGAGACGGAGAGATTGATGGGATGTCTCCATACAAAAAGAGGAGTGTTGAAACATCCCCCAGAGCCATCACTGGACGTGGACCTGTGTCCCAAGATGCGGATGGTATTTCAGAGTCTCCACCGAAGGTCACCTCTGGGTTGGGAGTTGCAGCACTTCGCTCCAACTTTGAACGTATAAGAAGAGCCAATTCTCAGTCATCTGGCGAAGGAAAAAGTGAAAGGCCTTACTACGTCAACATGGAGTACCACCATGAGAAGGGTCTTGTTCGGGTCAACGATAGAGACGTCTCAGAGAAGATAAGTAGTTTGGGCAGTCAGGCTATGCAAATGGAGCGCAAGAGGTCTTTGCATTCTGTCCCTGGAAATTTGTCCACCGCTTTTGGAGACATGCGAAAGCCAGAGCGATCTCACGAAAGAGCCATAGACAGTGGCTGCAACTGTGATTACGAGGACTCTGATTTGAACCCTGGGTTCCTCAAGGACAGTTCGGTAAGACTTAATGGAAGAAGAGCACCTCAGCAGAACTGGCAGCAGTCTGACTGTCAGCCCTACACGACTGTTTACGTTGGAGGCATAATGGGAGACGGGGAGGACCTGCACTTGACGTGGCCCAGGCGCTCTTACTCACCTGGGAGTTTCGAGGATGGATACACGCCAGATTGCAGCTCCAATGAAAACCTGACATCAAGTGAAGAAGACTTCTCCTCAGGACAGTCCAGCCACGTGTCTCCAAGCCCCACCGCCTACCGAATGTACAGAGAGAAGAGCCGCTCTCCATCCCAGCACTCCCAGCAGTCGTTCGAGAGTGGCAGCCCTCCCACACCACAGTCCCAAAAGCGTCTCAAGCAGCAGTTAGCACTCTCTGAAGCCAATAGCGGTGTCCGCAAGATCTGGCCCAGTGAGGGAAGCTCTAACAACTTCAGCAACAGTTTCCATGGAGATCTGGGTAAGACAGCATTCTTGCAGTGTTTACTTTTCTGTGTACTGTAGTGTTTGTTTGATGGGGTTTTCACAGGATTTCACTCTCCCACAGTAGGCAGGATAATGAAAAGAAAAGACACAAAGAACATAGACGTTTTATGAAAGGGTTTTTGTCTTTTTAGTGGATTTGCTGTTGTGCAGAGCTGCTAACATTTATCTGATTTGGATTGAGTTGAGAAAGTTTCACATTTTTAAATGCCTGCTAAACCAGTTAGGATGACTCTCTTATCAGAGAATTCATTCTCTAAAATAATATGTTACATATTATAAAAAAACATTTAAAGTGTGTGAAGGATCTGTTAAAGGCATGTTGCAACAGTCACGTTATGAAAGTTTAAACTTAATGTTCTTATTTTTTTCAACTTAATTAAGTTGATTTTTGCAAGTAATTGATGCATTTAAAAACTGAACTCAGAGCTCATAGATTATCAGTCCATTGTGAATGCTTTGTTGAACTTATCTTTTCACATTGATTCAGCTTTTTTAGGTTTATTAGCTCAATTTGTGCAGAAAATCTACATTACTTATGATGTTACAGAAAATTCTACCTATAACAATCATATTTAGCAAAGTCTAACTGAAGTACTATCTATCTCCCCCCACTCCCTTGAAGCATAGAAGATTTCATGATTGATTTCATCTTTCTGTCCTCAAAAAGTACATACATATTTCTATCTATATGCATTTTTTGCAACAAACTTAATCATTTAAATTTGCGTCATATTGAACTTTATCCCTCATTAAAGAAAAACTACAGGAAAAAATACCCCAGGACCAGAGATACTGAAGAACTGACAGGCCCTAATGCACTTTAATTTTATGATTAAAATGTCTTCAGTAGGTATGGGCTGGTAAAAGATTCTGATGGTATAATATCCTTGGATAAAAATATCACAGTTTCATGGTATTGTGATTACTGCTAAAAAAAAGTTCTTTTTATATGTTTGGGTGAAAACAGCTTTTTCCGCAATAAATTTTACTTTGAGAAACATTTAAAACATTTTGCAGCTCTAAATATGTCAGGCTAACTTGGACTTCATTAGTTTTGAAAACAAATTTTCTTTATTTCTATAGCACTTTTACAATGTAGATTGAGTCAAAGCAGCTTAACATAAAAAAAGATTATAGTATATTGAAACACTGTCAGTCCAAAGAAACACAGATTTCTTTACAATTTAAAATGGTATCTTTGGATATCTTTTCAGTTGGAGATACTGTTGTCCTAAAAAAACTAACAAAAAAATTGTAAATAAAAAAAAAAACTTACCCCTACCTTAGGAACGGTATAGCAGAAAATTGTGACGGTTTTAAAACCTTGACTTTTCCAAACCATGGTATACCTTGAAATTGGTTATCGTCCCATGCCTAGTCTTCACTGCACTAATAACAAAGCAGTGATTAAAATGTGCTGGATAGTGTACTGTTTAAAATATGGACATTTTAAATATAGATAAATACAGTATGTATTTTATTGACACAAATCAGAACAGAGTTGGAATCAAATTCTTATGATCTCCAACTAGTCGATAAAAAGTTATTTGAAGTGCGGTTTATTTATAAACTAATTTCGGGAGCATCACGAGCTTATGATTGATCACGGCTGGTCCTGCATCAGTTACACATATTGCGTCAATCAGACCAATACTAACCCGACTGTGAATAACATGAGTTTTTTACTTTAGTCATCTTCATATTGAAGAATCCCCCCTTCCACCCCTACTCCTCCCCCTGCTCCTGATAGGGCAGCATGGCGGTCCAGTGGTCAGCACTGTTGCCTCACAGCAGAAACGCCACTGGTGCAGCCTGCCAAACACGCTTTATTAGCAATCATCAAGTGTGAACTCTTGAAACAGTAATAACAACTGCCCAACGTAAACGATTACACTCAAAAACATACAATTAATACCTAACACTACAAATTACAAACATTACAAAAAGAAAAGTTTTAACTTTTCACCTAAAAATACATTTTAGAGAATAACATCATTCATTTCCCCTAAACATGCACCTTCAATTCACTGCCTGATAAATATACGATATAAAGTGGGTCTCAGACTGGACAAGAAGCACTGCATTAAATTCCATTTCCCCCGCCATGTCTTTAAAATATGACAGTTTATTTTACCCCTGTATTTTCATTTCAATAGAGTTTCTGCTCTCGCCTGTTGACGTCATTAGTTTCTTATATGGTCTTTCATCTCGTTTTACGCTTGAACAGCTAAATTAATGCTTAGGTCTGTTTAACTGAATGTATAGTAATTATATGACAACATCGATGCTGTAAAAGAAACCTTATGAAATTGAAAATAGTCACAAAAAGTTTATCATTGGCTGAAAAACTCTAGCTGTGCACATACTCCATTTTGTATTTCCGTTTATAGTTTTCTAAGAACAATACCAATTCCACTATCTTTGTGTAGGCTCTCCATGTGGTTTCTACCTCTTCTTATCATGCTGTTCATGATACGACTGGTCCGATCTTCAGTGTTTTAGGCCTAGAACGGCCCGGGGCAGTGCAGTCGCTCGCTCTCTGTCCACTCAGAGTGTTTATGCATCAGTTCACATTAGTGTTGTTGTCCTGCCGAGGGCTAATTAACCTAAAGGGGTCATCTAGCATGGTGAATTGACCCTGGCTTTTGGTTGGGGGAAGGATAAGAAACTAATTACAAGAAACAAATTGAGAGGAAGACTGAAGATTCAAAATGACACTCGACGCAAACGAGCAGACATCTGGGGTTATATTGGTTCTAATGGAAACACATTCAGTTGCTCTTCATTGTGAATGTGAGCTCAGATGAAATGCATTTGAATAGATGGTCACAATGCAAATGGCTTTACATTAGCTAATATATTAAGCCTGTGTTTTCTTGTGAATTGGGGGTCATCAGTGCAAAGAGCAGATGTTATTTGACTTGTGACAGTGTGAAGCAATCATGCATTTAGAAATGGTTTGGTTTTAATCTTGTCTTTTTCACAATCACTCGCCCTCATTCCTGGGGCATGCAGCAACTGCTTTTACAACTTTACTGTTCATGTTAGATGATAAACACTACAATTTAAAAGTACGGCTAAGATGTATTGTTTGTTGTTTAGAAATCCAGCATAAGTGCATTACGTTTTTCAGATGTGAGAAAAGAAAGTTAAGCAGCACAACATTTTTCAGCATTAGTAGTAATAATAAGAAATGCTTCTTGATCATCCAGTCAGCATTATTAAAATGATTTCTGAAGAATCATGTCATACTGAAGACTGGAGCAATAATGTAAACATTCAGCTATGTCAACACAGCAAGACGATACATTGTTGAATATATACAAATAATAATAAATTAAATTACTGATGTGGTGACCCCTGATTAATAAGGGGACTAAGCCAAAAAGAAAATCATTAAATTAAATAAAAAAATAATAATAAAATGAAATAAATTAAAAGTAAAAAATGTTGATATTATTTTTTTTACTGTTTTTAATGAGCACAAGAGAAAACATAAACGTACTGCCCCAAATATATACTGCATATAGCTGCACTATATTGAAAAAAGAAAACATTGTAATATTTAGTTTTTGCTATATATATATATATATATATATATATATATATAGATAGATAGATAGATAGATAGATAGATAGATAGATAGATAGATAGATAGCGATAAGAATTTTATCAGATAGTTTGAATAACCTTATTTGCATGAATTCATTAATTTAGACTGATTTGAGATTAGACTGTGAATCAATCATGCATAAAATAAACAGTTTTAAAGCATAAATAAATACAATTGAGCAAATATAAATGCAAAATGAAAAAAAAATGTTGAGGTCTTTAAGACCTTCAAAAAAAAAATGCAGATTACTTTATAGATTTCTGGGAAGTGCAGAAATGAAAAATAATATGTAATAATCATATGTAAAATAGCACTGTTATAGCATTTTTTATATAAATAAATAGGTTAATAAAAATAAATATTTATTAAAGTTACAAATGGTACAACTTCTTGTCCAACGTCACAGGTCTTAAAACACATGCAAAATCATGACTGTTAATCTTTTACGGTTAAACACTACAAATCTCATGTTTTTGAAATTATGGCTCTTGCTCAATTATAATCTCAACATTGGATATCTTGCGATGTGGCTATTGCAGAATTGCACATTGTGATATCAATGCTGAAACGATATATTGTACTTCACATAACATTTTTCACATTGTAAAAGATGAAAAATTAAAATTTTATGATCAAATAGTAACTTTTTGGGTCATTTTCTCAGCAGGCACACAACATCATAAGACGTTAATAAGAGGTTAGATTTAAATCGTAACATCAGGTCACCACAATTCAATGTGCCAGCATCTGAGGACAACGTTATTTTGACGTCCAATTGCTTGATATTTGGTTGATTTTAGGGTTTGTTGGAAAGTGACCAAAATCCAATGTCTTATAGATGTCATAGTGGTAACGCCCATACAACATCAAGGTGTAACATGATTAGATGTTGAAATTTGGTTGATTTTAGGTTGGATGTTGGACATTGACTTCGGTCTGACGTTGGGTTCTAACCTCAACCTGATTTTTTTTTGCAATACAAAATCCAACTTCCCCATGACAGGGTAAAACGGTAATACAGCGTCATGTTGGTATCCTGTGCCTGCAGGGTTATCACCCATTTGGGTAAAATTATCAGCAAATGTTCATTTTTGGTTATTTATTTTGGTTAGCTGAACACATCAGTACATTGTTCATGTTATTTCACATCTTTTGTTTTGTCAGGTCTTTAATTACCTCACTTTTGCATCATAGCCTATAATCGGGAACTCTAGATATTTACAGAACACCTCTTTAATTTACGTTTTCTAAAGGCAGTCTGACACAGAAATTACTGAAACCGGTAGACGACTTCAGAGACAAGAGCAAATTTCTCTTTTTTCAAGCATTAAAGAGCTCATCGTCAGTTCAGTCCAAGCTGTCATTACGTAAGTAGACAGAGAGAGAGAGAGAGAGAGAGAAATAGAGAGAAAAAGCAGAGCTGCGAACTCAGCACGCCACAAACAAATTGCGAATGATCAGTGTAAAGTTGCATTTCAGTGACAGCAGCGTCATGATTTATACCAGTGGGAAGCCAGACTGCCTATGCCTTTTCCAAATTCCTTTCAACAACCTTAATCTGATTCCCTCGAGTAGTTCATAAACCAAACGGTCCAGTCTTGCAAGATATTTTAAACGGTCTCCATTAGATCCGTTTCCCAGAGAGAGAGAGATCAGTGTGATGCGCAGATTTGAGCCCTTGAAAATCTCAGTCACGCTCAGCTAGTGCCCGTCCCGCATGTAAACATCAGCAGGCAGCACAGCCACGTGTGTTTGCCAAACAGGCACATGCCGTACCACTGTCTGATATTATTGAAAACCCCAGAGGCAGCATTTTAATATGAATTTACTCTAAAATTAAAGGGACTTACATAAGCGTCATAGATAATCACAAAAGAGATGGTTCCATGCCAGAGGTTATTTAGCAAAAATGAAAAACACATCCCTTAATTATAAAAATGTTTCCTTAAACCTTTTCTGTGTGAATACATGTCTTTTCCATATATCAGAATTCAACTTTTCCTTTACCAAATATGACATGAATAAATATACAAATATTTATAATATTTATATTAATACATATTTATGACATACAAGTTCTTGTTTGTATTTCTCAAATATAGAATATATATAGTATATGTCATATATGCAACATATATTTAAAAAATGGCAATTTAAAGAATTATTCCTCAACCAGTGGAATTAAAGTATGTACACAATCAGATGTATTTACAATATCTAATAAGTATAATATTTATTATACAGTGGAAGTCAGAATTATTAGCCCCTCTGTATATTTTTCTCCTCACTAGAGCACATTTCTAAACATAAACTCTATAACATTATACAATATAAAGCAATATAAACAATTCTGAAGAATAATTTTAATGACTAATTTCTATTAACTGATTTCTTTTATCTTTGCCATAATGACAGTACATAATGGTTACATTTTTTTAAGATACTAGTATTCAGCTTCATTTAAAGGCTTAACTAGGTTAATTGGTTTAATTAGGCAAGTTAGGATAATTAGGCAGGTCATTGTATAACAATGGTTTGTTCGGTAGACAATCGAGAAAAAAAATTGCTTAAGGGCCCTAAAAATATTGACCTTAAAATGGATTAAAACAAAAGTGCTTTTATTCTAGCCGAAATAAAACAAATAAGACTTCTCCAGATGAACAAAAATTATAGGAAATACTGTGGAAAAAATGTTCCTGTTTATTTGGGAAATATTTGAAAAGAAAACAAATCACAGAAGGGCTAATAATTCTGACTTCAACTGTATGTTCATATATATCAGATTTCCATAAGAGTTTTCAGACCGAGGTAAAAAGGCGATTAATGTTGTGATCAATCAAAAGTGTTGTGCTTGGTGGGTGTGAAGTGGATTGAGTTTGACTTTGTGGGAATACGGTGGACAGAAGCAGTCAGTGAGGGAGATCAGGTGGTTCTTACAGTTTTTACTTAAATCTGGCAGGTTTCCCTTTCCTCTACTGGGTGTTAAAGTCATCTCTTAGGAACAGACTGGTCCTGGCAGACAACCTAATCCTGTCTGTATTATTAAAATAAACACTTCTTTGTTAAAGTCCACACAGACTTTTGACTTTATGCTGGTTTGAGCCTGAACAAAATGGATACAGTTTTTTTTTTCAGGCTTTGTGGGTTCCGCATGGCAGCATTAGGGAAACATTTGAGCACTCAATGATTGGCTACCTTTCAAATCTATCTGTCCTATATCTTATCTATCTAAAGTGTGTAAAATATTATAAGTATTGATTGTCACTATTTTTCTCAGAAAACATATTTCTAAAGGTGCTGTTAATTTGAAATTTTCTCTAGATGTTGGTAACAACCAAATAAATCCATATATGCAAAGAAAACAAATCTAATTAGTTAAAAAATAAAGTTATGCATGATGAAATGATGCAGGGGGAAAGTATTAAACACATAAAGAAAGGAAGGAGTAGAAAGGCAGTGAATGTCCAGACAGCAGCTGAAATCTCCCAGTAGTTATTCAGCAACCCTGTTGTCCTTGTAAATTAATAATAGCTGCTTCTGTCCAACATCTACATTATCAGAGTGGACATTTCAGCAAGACAATGTCTGTCTGTCTGTCTGTCTATTGTGCAGCCCTGTATACTATTGACACTTTTTTCCGATCATTCTATTAATTGTTCATTCTTTTATCCTATCATTTCATTCATTCCTTCTGTCCATCGTTTGCTTTAACGTTTGTTTAATTGTATCTTGAAATCCATTTGAATTCTCTCATATCTGCCTGTCTTTCAGCCTGAACTTCTGTTACAGTTTATTTTAGTTTTAATTCCCTATATTTAAACTTGAACTAAAATTCTGTATCTGGTTTGCTATCTTAATACAAATTTAGAATTCTGTTAAAAAAAAAATGCTGTACAACCCCGTTGCTCGGGAATCCTTACAAATCCTGATAATGTGTGAAATTGGACTTTACCTTTAAATTATATAACCATTCTCAGAACACTCGTTATTATTTTGAGGCTTTCAGGCGGAATCTGTAGATTGTGTTCAGTAAGACTTTGGAAATGGCGAGAGGTATTTTGCCTGCTCTTATCCTTTGTGTTGTTGTTTTTTTTCTTTTTTATCATCTGCCAGAGCCCATAAATCCAAGGAAAGCCTCAACATCAGAAATACCGCTCATACAACATCAAACGTGCGCCATGTGCGAGTAAAGCCTGACAGCAGTAGCGGCGGCTGCATGTAATTTGCTTCTTTTCAAACAGTCTACTTATGTGGTCTGTTAAGCTTTAATTTTGCTCTACCGATGCCCTAAGACAGGCTAACAAGCCCTTTCTGTACTGTATGTATGACTGTTTGCGTGTCACCTGTTGTCCTGGGGGTTGTACTGTGTAAATGGGGGCAGGACCGAAGCCAGGCTGGCATAATTCCAGCTGGCACGGCCCTAGAGAGAACTGCAGCACCATCACCAGCTGCAGGGCAGAGAGCAAATCTTTTCCACTGTCATTTGAGGGGAGGAGAATCCCGCTTCCAGTCACACAAACACAATGATGGGCTATTTAATACTGCACAGCGGTAAACCCATGTATATAGAAAGATGTGTCAGACCATCACAAATCATTTGAACCCTTTTTTATTTTTCTTTCTGAGCTTAAAGACCTCAACAAACAATTGCAACAGACTCAAGTCAGAAAATAGTAGAAAAAACATTTTCTTCTATTTTATTATCTTAATGTATTTTTTTATCGTTTTATATGTGTTATTGTTAGATCTTTTATTCATTTTAGTTTATATATTGTAAAAAAATGCAGGGTTCCACACAATTTCTTCATATTGTCCAGACACAAACCGATTAAGTTAACTTAATTGATTTTTATAAATTTAAGTGGAATGAACATAAAACAATTAAGTTGCCCCAACCCAATCGCCCAAAAAAAAAAAAAAAAATCAAGAATTGTGATGTTTCCGCTATTGTTATTTAAGTTGTTTGAATAAGCAGCAAAAAATGTTTTTGAGTGTATATCATTTTACACTTTTATTTTACCATTTAGTCTGTTTTGATCACATTAGCATTCTAGCTATATCTTTAGCCTTCAATCTGTCATGTTTAGATTCTTTCTATGGTGGGGAAAATAAGTATGTTGAAAACAATTTTTCTCAGAAAACATATTTCTAAAGGTGCTGTTGACTTGCAATTTTCACCAGATGTTGATAACAACCCCATAATTCCATATATGCAAAGAAAACACATCTAATTAGTTTACAAATTAAGTTATATGTAATAAAATGAAATGAGAAAGAAAAAATTATTGAAGGCATGGAGAAAGGGAGGTGTAGAAAGGCAGTGAAAGCCCAGACAGCAGCTGAAATCTCCCAGTAGTTCTTTAGCAACCCTCTGCCCTTTGTTATGGTAAACTATTATTGGCTGCTTCAGTCCAACATCTACATTAGCAGGATGATGAAGATAAAACCAGGGTGGACATTTCAGCAAGACAATGATCCAAAACACAGTCAAGGACACTCTCAAATGCTTTCAGAGAAAGAAAGTAAAGCTGTAGAATGACCCAGCCAATCACCTGACTCGAATCCAATAGAAAGATACAAAAGAAATCAGTTTGGATAGATAAAACCCACAGAACCATTAAGATTTTTACATGAAGTCTGAGACTCACACCTGAGCAATGCATGTGACTTCATTCTCCATATGAGATTCGTCTTTAAGCTACCATCATTTTAAAAAAAATTCTATGATGTATTAACTAGTTCAGTACTTTCTCTTTGTGTCATTCTATTGTTATTATACATAACTAATTTGTCAGTTTATTTTGTTTTATTTTTATGTTTGTGTTGTTTTATTTATTTATTTTTTTTTTTTACCAAAATCTAGTTCAATTACATGTCAACAGCTCCTTTAGAAATATTATTCCCAGGAAAAAAATCACATATTTAATACGTGTTTTTCCCACTGTAACTGTTGTAGAGAGTATTCATTCTGTCATTTGTTATTTGATTGGAGGAGCATTGTGTTTTAAATTACACAGTAATGTGCTATTTGATTTAGAACGGTGATAAACCTATAAATAGGAAGATGCATTTCTGAGAACTGTTGCTCAACATAAGTTGAACAAACTCCAGGATGCTGAGTAATCCAAACAAATCCATCCTGGTTAAGATCAGGTTGAATGTGTGATCAGGTTGAATGTGAATGTGTGCAATAGACAGAGCAATAGAAACAATACAAAATCGTAATTCGTTTAACAGTCAAAACGTCAGAGCAGGCAGCAACTAAATAAAAAAACAGAACAGTCTGAAAGTCCAATAACACAAAATGGCAAAATTGTAGCATCAGCAGCAAGACTCGGAAATGAATGTGTGAATGGAAGTTTAAAGCAATGTGCTCGGCGACCGGGAGTGGCTTTATATGCATCAGATATACTGTAGACACATACAGTATATCTGATGCATATAAAGCCACTCCCGGTGGTGTACACTGATTGTGATTTTTCTCACAACTAATTGGTGCAGTCTGTTTTTGCGATCTCTAACCTTTAATTAAACCTGCTTCTGAGCAGGTTAGCTAGGTAGTGTAAGTTACCCAGGTAATAAAACCCAATCAAAACCAACCCTCCGTCTTAAGTCCAAAAGCTCAGGGTATAAAACCTAAACTCTTTGTGCTACAGACTTTTGGTTACTCTTAAATGGTCACAAAACAACTAAAGTGTTGATATTCCTAGGGAATTTGCTGCTTTCCACGACACAAGTCAGAAAAGAGTATTTGGTGTGGCAGCGAAAAAGAAAGCAGCCCTTTATGACATTTCATTGTTAAATAAATAATTAGGCTATATGTTACTTTAAACTTTTTCTGTTATAGCTTTCCCAGTGATGGGTTGCAGCTGGAGGGGCATCTGCTGCGTAAAACATGTGCTGGATAAGTTGGCGGTTCATTCCGCTGTGGTGACCCCAGATTAATAAAGGGACTAAGGCGAAAAGAAAATAAATGAATGTATGAATGAATAAATGAATGAATTGTTATAGCCATAGCTTTAGCCATCTGTTGTTTACATTGTATTGCTCTATTGTTATATTTATAGTTTTATGGTTCCATCATTCTTCTTTTTCTATCTATCATTGTTTCTTTTGTGCCTATCATTATTTCTTTAGTTTGTCATGTGATGGGAGAAGCATCTTGCATTAAATCACACACCCACAATATTGTGCTCTTTTATATAGTACACAGTGGTAATTCAACAGCATATACTGTATAGTCATATATGTTCCTGGTCACTGTCAAACAGTCACAAAACATTTAAATCTATATTTATATTATTCAACAATTCTTTGCTTTCTAATACGTAGTCCAATTTCGGGGCTTAAAGTCCTCATGAAATGATATGAAAAGTCATCTTTTCTGAGTTTGCTTATTGAAAGAGGAGACGCGGCTAGGAAAACTGAATGCTTTTTTATGTCATAGCTGTTAGTACTTTGATAAAGTAACACTGCACTGTTAAATAAAACACCTGACAAAACCAGAAAAAAAACATCTTAACAAACAGATGTGACAAACACAAGTCAGAAAATCGTAGTTGGTGTGCCACACAGTTATTTTTCACACACTGTGTTTGCTTATGTCCCAAAGGCTGAATAGTCTCTTGATTACAGAGGTTGATGTCCATGACGGAAAGAGTTGCAAAAAGTAAACAGCATCATCATGAAACTATTTCAGTGGTGTCGTTACTTCAAATGGACACCAAAGAAACGGTTTTTCTGGTTGTTGCAGAAAGTTTTTTTCTGGCTTCCTGTGGAATCTGTTGACATTTTAATGGGCTTTAAAGTTGTTTGCAGCCCTTTCAGATTTCATAATGCGAGATCATTACGATTATGCAGGCTGTTCAGCAAAAAAGAGAAACAGAATAAAAGAGTTAAAAGGTTTAGGTTCAGTTAAGACCTAAATGTTTATTTATTTTGAAATTAGGTTGAAAGTAATGAATGATTTTACAGTTCAGTTTCAGTTTTCTTTATTTTTGTCATTCAGAACTTCACAATAAATTGTGAAGCAGAGTAAAATTGCGTTGCATCAGACCCAACAAGAACATGAAAAACATCAAACACTATAAAAACCTAGCATAATAAATAAGCTTTTAGCATTTCATAAATATATAAAATTATAGTTATATAAAATATAACCCAACTTTAAAAAATTACAGACTGGAATAAATTAATATTTAAATTACTATTGCACCGTTTGTTATAATAGTTATAATATTAACATTTTGTGCTAATTTAGCAATTTATTTATTTATTTATTATTACATACTAGCTATTTAATAACATTAATGATATGGTATTATTCAATAACGTATAAGTCTTATAATGACAGGATAAAAATTAAACCGCACTGATTTGCTCCTCAGATTTCTGTAATGTCTGCCTGATGGCATGAGCGTAAGAAGACAATGGCCAGGGTGGGTTGGATCGCTTAAAATGCTATTTGCCCTAGACATCAACGTTGTTGATAAAGTTCCTCGATAGATGTCATTTTGACTCCAACTGACCTTTCAGCTGATATTATTTTCTTCTTAATGGTGTTCTTGTCAGATACACTGCTATTCTCATTCCAAAGAGATTACCATTAGTGAGAACACTCAGCAACTCCTCTGTAAAAAAGTTGTAAGGATTGATGGGCTGAGGTGTGCTCTTTTTAACCTTCTCAGAAAGTGCAGTCGCTAGTTCCTTTGCAAGACAAGTAGTATGGAGAGACCAAGTCAAGTTCTCAGTAACGTGGACCCCCAGGAGTTTTATTTAGTGATAGATGCATTTAAATGATCAAAATAAGTTAATCAGAGAATTCTGAAAAAAAGTATTGTGTAGTGGTATGAGTGATACTTTAACAGGGTTTTATCAGCGCTATCTCATGGCAGTTTGTAACTTTTTGACTTAGTGGCTTATTCAATGAGATCTCATTTCTACAATTTAGTACAATTTGGTTATCCCCCAATGACAGTTGGGTTTATGGGTGGGGTTGGGTGCCACAACCTCCCTTTTAAAAACTGTGCATTTTTGTATGACTGAACTTGTGCAAATTAGTACAAATTAGCCATTAAACTCACACAACATAAAATCGTTGTTTCCTCCTGAGATCAGACTGGTTTAATAAAGCATATTACAATGGTTTGTAAATCATCACAGAAGTAAATTACATTTGAAATCAGTACTGAAATAGAAACGTATATGTAATGTAATATTTAATGGTATATTTAATAAACATTTTTACAGTTTTAATAAACAATAAAAATCTTATCAGAATCAGAATAAGAATCAATTTTATTAACAAGTGTGCTTCACACACACACAAGGAATTTGTTTTGGCTACAGAAGCTTCCATTGTACATAAAGTGACAAGTGACAGCACAAAATAAATATGAAAAAAAAAAGATGATAAACATTAAACAGAGATGCATTTAGTAAAGAAATCTGGATGTTGAATTGTATGTACAGATTTGTTATAAATATACAGGTTATATGGTGCTGTGTACAAACGCGAATGTAGATAGTATTGCATTGTATATTGATATAAGGTGCTTTGTACAAGTGCGTATGATAAAGTATTGCATATTTATTGCACAGTTATGGGATATTTAACTGTTCATGAGGTAGATGGCCTGAGGAAAGAAACTTTTCCTGTGTCTGTTTTTGTGCTTGGTGCTCTGAAGCGCCGACCAGACGGTAACAGTTCGAACAGGTAGTGTGCTGGGTGTGAGGCGTCCAGAGTGATTTTGCGAGCACTTTTACTCACTCTGGAAAAGTACAGTTCTTGAAGTGTAGGAAGGGTAGTGCCAGTGATTCGTTCAGCAGTCCAGACTATTCGCTGTAGTCTACGGAGGTCAGTTTTGGCAGCCGAGCTGAACCAGGCGGTGATTGAAGTGCAGAGAATGGATTGGATGACTAAGCTGAGAAGAATTGTATGAGCAGCTCCTGTGGCAGGTTAAACTTCCTCAGCTGACGAAGGAAGTACAGTTTCTGCTGGGGTGTCTTTACAATAGAGTCTATGTGAATGTCCCACTTTAGATCCTGAGAGATGGTGGTGCCCAGGAATCTGAAAGTTCTGATTGATTCCAAACTCCACAAACGTTTTGAAGACTGGTGTATGGAAGCTTATAAAAAACGATCTCAAAACTCATAACTGCAAATTTGTGTCTCTGTGAAAATTTGCAATTACAAGACATAAAGCCACATATATCAGAACAACTTGTATCTCAAATAGCAGATTTTTTATTTATGAGAATTTTGAGGAAAATTAGGGCAGAATTATGTTTTGAATCTCATTAAACGGTTAAAAAAAGGTAAAGTAAATAAAAGGTAAAGTAAATGTACTGAAATAAATGATTGTTATTGATTCATATATTTTATTTCTTCATTTATTACATTTTAGCAACGTCATTGAATCCTCACCATGTTTTTGCTTTTCGCTTCAGGTCTTCAGTATAGTCTTCTAATTCAGGATTCTGTAGATTGTGTGGTTCCCCTCTTACTCATGTCACCTCTCGTCCTAATTCTACCCTAGTCCCGCTGGTCTGCTACAGGACCCCCCTCCCCTTCATTTCCCCCAGCAGCGCAACCTATCCGACCTAATTTTCTCTGTCTTTTTGTTCTGTCGGATCCCCTGTGATTCACAGTAACATCATAGCCCTCGACTGCCTCCCTGTACCACAACTGTCTGCTTCTTTTGCCTGTCTTCAGATCTTCCTAATTGATGTTAACCCTATTCAATCAACCACATGAGACTTTACACTACGAAAGCGATCCATTCTAATGTGTTTCCAGACTACTTCTGGTAGTGGTTGAAAGCAGACGAGATCAAAATGTTGTATGGCCCTTTGAAATTTGTATTTAAGGTCTGCTTGTGATTAGATCGACGGAAATGAATCATAATACCAGGTGTACTTAAGCAGATTAGGTTTCATTTATTGTCTATAAATAACTGTTTAGATAAATTATGTTCAAATGTGAGGAGCTTCTACTTTTTCGACTATCAATTATCATCCATATTGAAGAGTTGTTTGGTTCCATGAATGCTTTATTGTTTCCCATGCTGATATAAAAATAACATTAAGAGCTACGTTAAAAACCTTTAAACATTTATTAATAATAATAGTCGGCCTAGTGTAGCAGTGTTATACAATATAAGTCCCCAAACTTATTTTAAAATCCATTAACATAAAATAAATATGATGTAAAACACATTTAATTTTATGTATTTATTTTGATTTATTTTTTATTTTATTTATTTATTTATTTTATTATTATTATTTTATTATTTAATTTTGTTTTATTTTTTATTTTATTTTATTTATTTTTTTCTTGTCTTATTTTATTTTATTTTATATGCAGGCTTTTTGGAATACTTTTATTTGTCCCATATTTTCACCATAATTCATTGTATGCAAAATGTATTCATATTCCCCAGTTTACTATATAGTCTGTTTTACTGTTACAAAAATGTAATTTATTTACATTAAAGCTATTAATTTTCTGCATTTTATTACGTTTTAAGCCATAGAAATATCCATAGCTGCAACTGATTAGAATATTAATTTTAGTTTTATCTTTTGGGCCTTTAAAAAAATAGTTTTTTTCTCTCTGTCTAATAAGAGCACCATTTTTATATATTATGTAAGCCATTAAAGCTCATATTTCTATAAAATGTGATTCTCAACAAACAACATTTTACACACTTTTGAAAAAATGTACTGATGGATGGATTGATGGATGGAAGGATGAAAAATAAAGGAATTACTAAATAAGCAAGCTTCCAGATCCAATCATAACGTAAAGCAGAAGGGATCATTAAAATACAAAGTTGAGCTTCTTTTAGCAACTGCTGCCCATGCTGTTTCTCTGAAACCCCTCAGGAGCTTTACCAGCTTCCCCTGGTGGGACTGAAAGGGCCTTCTGTGCTCGTTTCCCCAAAGTGTTTGTGGAATGTCTCAGCTGCTTGAGAAGTGCGGTAAATACACGGCTAATGAAATGTAAAGTGGCCCACGAGCACTGACCCCGGGGGGCTGTTGCGCAGTCATGTGTATGTGGAAAGTGGCTGGTGCAAAGTGCAGCCTGGCAGTTAGACACTTCACCTATAAGATTTAGGATATGTTATGGTTAAGAATCCATGTTTTAATGTTCAGCATATGATTTTATTGCCTTTAGGCAGTGTTAGTGTTACTGTGTATGAATTATGTGCATGCTCAGGGCTCCAGACGACACAACAAAAACTGTCACTAACATGAAACATTTAGCAGCCAGACCACTTTTTAGAGAATAAATGATAGTATCACTTGATAAAGCTAGGTGTTCAGCAGAACTTTAGCTCATTGAGTGCATAGTTTCTCATTTGATCTTTTAGCAGCAGTCGCTGTATACTTGTTTTCTGTTTTTCTACAAAGACTACTTGTAGTTAGTATTACTTTAATGGTAATACTCTTGTATGCGTTACTTTATCTATGCTGTAATCCAGGGGTGTCCACACTTTTTTTTTTATAAAGGGCCAAAAACTAAACTTGACTGGGGGTGGTGGGCCAGAAGTAAATATACCAAACAAGTTGTCAATGTAATTTCCTAATTTATAATTATAATTAATTATATAATTAATTATATAATTTAATTAATACTATAAGTTTATAGTATTTAAAATACTTTTAAAATACTTTTATTGTATTAATAGTTATAACTTTTTGTACATTTTATAATGAATATCTTTGTAACCAGGGAATTGGCGCTGACAACACAGGTGATGATCCAAATGCAGGTTTATTAGAATGGTCAGGCAAGCAATGGTCAACACAGGGGCAAACAGGTGTATACAGGCAATCCAGAATCGTAGTCAATAGGCAAGCAGATGGTCAGAGGCAGGCAGCAGACATGAATAAACAGATAAACAAGGTGAGGATCAAAAACATGGCAAACCAAGACAAAGGAAAATGCGTTGTAATGTCACTTAAACAGATATGAAGACTCAGCCGCATTGTGTGTGTTTGTGCTGCTTATATAGTCCATGAATCAGTCCTTGAGCAGCTTCAGCTGTGAGTGTAATTGGTCAGGATCTGGAACCGGTTGTGGGTGTGTGTTGCATGACTGGGTGTTGTAGTCCATACCATGGCAGATTTGAAGTTCATGTGAATGTAAGTGTATTTACCAGCGATCTCTGGTTGTAGATCGCTGGTGATCGTGGCAGTATTACAGTAAAATCATGTACAATCCTATTTATAACACTACAAAATACATTTTGCCTTGATTCGCTTGCTGATGTCATCTGCAACGTCTGCTAACATCAAATGACTTTATTTGTATTTATTTATTTATTTATTTTTTTCAAAATCTGATTCATTCACATTTCATTGAAACATTTAATTCCAGTTTGCGTTTTTGTAGCGCAACAATTAAAAAACAAACGTTATTTTAAATTAGAAGTGACAATCTCTATTAAAGGCATTCCCCCGAAATTTTCCCATCATTTTCTGTCTTTTCTCAGATGGAATGGAGGGCCTAATCAAAGGTTACTGTGTGCCAACTTGGGAAAAAATCTAATGTATAACTTGTGTTTGTTGGGTAAGCTAAATTGGCCATATTGTATGTGTGTGATTGAGTGTGTATGGGTGCTTCCCAGTGATGGGTTGCAGCTGGAAGGGCATCCGCTGCGTAAAACATATGCTGGATAAGTTGGCATTCCATTCTGCTGTGGCAACCCCAGATTGATTAAGGAACAAAGCCGAAAGAAAATGAATGAATAAACTTGTGTTTGTCTATTTGAATGTTTGTTATTATGGAACCCACCAGTCCTACTGCACCCAACCCTGGGATCAAACCGGCGTTTCTTTGCATGGGAGTCGGTTGCTCTAACAAGGAGGCTAAAGACCATAGACTCTATCACCTGTCGCTAGAGCACCTTTTGAGGTCAGAGGAGTGAGGTTAACCTGCATAGCACTTCGCTAACTGGCCTCCGTTACAATCATCCCCCTAAACCTCACTCTCATCCCGGACGAGCCCCCACTTGTAACCTACTGGTACTACTACACCCAACTCACTCTGAGCTGGGATCGAAACAAAGCTAGCATGAAAATAATTAATAAATAATAAATAAATAAGAATACAAGAATATACAATGTGTTATGATACGATATGATACAATATAATATTATGTTACATTACATTTGGAGTTTTCTTTTGGTTAAGTGAATCTACGATGCAATCATTTTTTTTAAAAAGTGGCATTTTGCCTATCCAGACATGCGTGCAGTGTTTTGAAATCTTTCCATTATTTAACCATTATCTAAAAAAAAATGTTTTACGACATAAACAATGAGGATGAAAGGCTAAAATTATACCAAATTTGGATAAAAAATGTTAAAGTCAGTATTTAGTCTGACATTGTTGAATCCTGTTAGAAAGAATGTTCTAATTTAAAGGCTCTGTTTCAGCACTTTCAACCTTTAATTTTGTTTCTTTGTACAGGTAATATAATCTTTAAAATTCAAGTCTGGACTGTGTGAAGGAAAGTTCCTGACTGTGTTTTATTAGCTATTTTTATTATGTCTTAATATAATTTCATGGTTTAGGTGGACACAGAAAGATAATTATATATTGTCATTTTACCATGACTAAAACAACAAAACTAATGGTAAGACTTTTGCACAGTACTACTAGAGGTCCTGTGTGTGGGAGTGTGTCTTCTGGGCAGAATATTCTGTGTTACTCAAGTACAGACTTGAGCATTTATTAAGCTTTGATATCCCATTTTCCCACCAAAATGTATTTAAACCTGTTTAATGAGTATGTTTGCTAGCCCCACCCTGATTCTCATTAGCTCCTCTAAACCTATCTGATAAATAAAGAGAAGTTAATGGCTTTGGTGTGGTCACTTTGATTCATCCTCCTCCATGGACGATGGAAGTGTTTTGATGAGGCATGAGGGAACTGGCCATCAGCCAAACCAGCATGCGGTGTGTGGTTAAAAACATGCTCTCCTCACGTCCAGCACTTGTGCCACCCTTTCCCAGGCCCTAACTTTTTTTCATTTTAATTCAGTATGTGGATGAGATCTGCTTATAAAATTTGTTTGGGAACTCCAAACAATTGAGGAAATTTGGCCTAAACACCATCCCTTTCCACTGTGTGAAATAAGCAGAAACGCTTTCAGTGCTGATTTATTGAGGGCTTAAGCTTTTGAATACCGCAGAGACTTTAGCTGCCATGCCAACCGCTGGTTTTATGGACTTACCAATGCTTAATTGCTTAGATGGTCGGTTTAGATATTAAAATGTTGGTCAGACTAATTGTTTTCATCTATTGGGATGACGTTATTGCACTGAAAAGCATTTTGAAGCTACTATAAGATCTATGGTTGCTGAGTTGAATGTTGCCAAAAGGCTGTTTGATAGTGTAAAAATTATTTTTCAAAAATGTAGTCTTTTATCTTCAAAAGTTTCTAATTTAATATGTTACGTTAATATTTTTGTTTGTTTGCAAAATTTTTAATAGATATTTCTGAGTAAAGATTGCAGCTTAGCCACAGATGGTAAAAAAATAATACGTAAAATGCAGTTTTCATTTTTTATTTGCCTCATTTATTTATGCTTTTGAATTGCATTATGGGGTCTTGATCTTTCTTCACATATATTTTACCCTTGAAAAGTGACTTTTAATAAAATTTTAGCAGTGCAGGGGTGCCCAAACTCACTGATTTAATTCAACAAAACTAGCATAAGCCTAATATGTAGTGTGAGTTGGTGCTACTTTCTTTATGATCAACCTCAAGTGACTGTATTATCATCAATAACACTTAATAGCACAATAGCACAAAAGTTTGTGACATACAGAAATGTAAAAAGCAATCTTACCTATGAAATATTCTGCCTTGTGCTTTATTTTCTGTGTTTGCTCGTTACTACATCCGTACACAGCCCTTAAGTTCAGCATCTTCACATTAGCATTAGTCTAGTGCGGTTGAATGACATTAGTCCTGGGAGCACTGTACAAATATGGCACCGCTGTAGATGCATGCTCAGGGTCTGTATGCGATATCTGGTATATATATATATATATATATATATATATATATATATATATATATATATATATATATATATATACATACATACATACATACATATATATATACATATATATATATATATATATATATATATATATATATATATATATATACATACATACATACATATATATTTATATATATATATATATATATATATATATATATATATATATATATATATATATATATATATATATATATATATATATATATATATATATGTATATGTGTGTGTGTGTGTTTGTGTTCAGGCAAGTTATAGCTAAAATCTAAAATCTGCAGTACACCGGACCTACATGACGGAGTTTGGACACCCCTGACCTGGAAAGAGCTTGGCTGGTTCAGGTGTGTCTAAACTGGCACTCCAGGACAGAGTTTGGGCATGCCTGGGTTAGAGTAATTTTTTGTCTCGGATGGTGTTGAATTTTATGGTACAAAACACCTTGTAATAAATTAATTTTACAGACTTTTTACTTTTTACTATATATTAATTTGTATACAATATATTATTTCAAAGTCAAGCTACTAAAATGTCAACAAAAAGTACTGTAGAGTTGACTTTTGAACATCAAAAGTCGACAGAGCAGAACTCAACATCCAATTATGCAATTCACAATCGTAAATAAACAGAAAAAAATGTGAATCACAAAATACTTAAACTGTTAATTACCAGATATTTTTTACAGTGTACAGTATAGCAAAACAATATTTTATTGGAAATACTATTAAGCTTGTGTTGTTGGTGTTTTTTTCCATGAAGTTTTGTGACTTTTTCCCCATTTCATGGAAGTAAATACACATTTGCATCATTATGATGTGTTGTAAAATATGCATCTCGATGTGCATGACCTTTAAGTCACTTATCATATACAAGAGCAGACCCAAAATAAAATATTTGTAAATGTGTCTATTTAAGTATTTTCTTTTGAAAAACAAAAAAGCCATACTATATTAAACCCTATCTGCAAATTTTAGACCCAGCTATGCTTTTCCATTGCCTAAATTGTCCGCAGCCAGACATTAGGGTGACAAACGATTACTAATGGCATCTTCTACTAGGAAAAAGCAAGCCGGATTGGTCATTGTCCTATGTTGAGGCTATATTCAGTACATTTATCGACCAGCTGCTATTTTTGCTATTTTTCTTTCATCATAAATCTAAACAAATCTTATATTGACTCCTCAGCTGGCTCTCCTAAGTGAATTGCCTTTGACAGAGGCTATTTTTTTAGTTGCCCCTTGTAGCCATGCAAATGCGTATGCGTGACTTTCTGGTAAAATCCATTTACACTCTCACCCGCTTGACCGCCGCCGCCTCCCTGGTGGCCGTGCTGTTGAGAGCTCCATTGATTTACTGAAGAAGCAAATCCTTTTAACGCCACGGCACTTTTCTGCTTACTCTCAGAGGCATGTCCTGAAATCGATGTGTGTGGAGCGAAGGCCAGGAGCCCCATCAGTAACGCGTCCCCTTCAAGTATACTGCATGTCCGGATTTAGGCTTCGTAGTCATTTTATGCTTGCCCGGAAAGAGTTTTTCTTAGTAGGAATAGGATGATACAGATAAAAATCCTTTAGTTATACTTTTTAGGGTTTTTCTTTAGCAGTATATGAGCTCTGGTAATTTAGGCCTGTCATGAATAAATAAAAATGACACTAAAGTGGCAAGTTTCCTGCCTTCAGTGATTTATTTAAATTATTTGGTTCAAAACATCTGATTCGTTTCAGATAGATACAAGTGACTGTCTTGTGGATCTTGAAACACTGACTCAAATGATTCATTTAAAATGTTCAGGAACAAAACATCAATGTTGCATTAAATGAAATGTTCTGATCATGCTTTAATTACAATTGTTTTGTCTTATTTGAAACGTCCTGTTGGTTAAAAATGTTTCTGAAAAGGAAATAAATTAGTTGTTTATTTTAAGAGACCTGACTTATTTTCTCTTGTATATTAAGTATTGCTCTTTATTATAATACCAATAAGAAGAAGAAGAAGAACCACCTTTATCAGAATACTTGATTAATCTGTAGAATAATCAATAGCTACAGTCCTGATTTATTTACAATGGAAGCAAGACATTTTGATTCAAATAATTCTGTCAAAAATGAATTCATGTACAAATACAGTGTATTGTGTTCCTTTGAAACTCAAGTTTTTAAAAGGCTTTGCTTCAAACAGTTCTCCGTGTTTTCATCGTTGTGTCTAAAATATTACTTGCTTAATTCAAGCATCTTGAATTGTTAAAATCAGTTGATTTGAAATATCGCTGATAAAACAGCACAAACAAAAGCAGTCTTGTCTGTTATACAATAAATACACAATTATACAACATGATAATAAAATTACTGCTAATATAACACAAACTGTGGTGATTTTGGGGATTCTTCACATAAATGCTTGTGAACTTTTCTTTGTAATTTCTCCATTTTTGGGTGGAACTTGTATTCATTGTTACTAACACCATTGGCTTGTGTAGTTTGGATCTGTGCAGTTGCCTTGCATCCTGCAACATTGAAATTAGTATTGAACTGAATCGACTTTGAACTGACTTGATCTGAATTAACAAATGTTGTCTTACATCAAGCTGCTAATTGCTGGATTTAACTTACTGCTTAGACACAACTTGACTTGTTTTTTTTTTTTTCTCACACAGTGAGTTGACGTACATGCTAAATTCAGCCTGTTAAATGATGGTAAACCAATTGGAAATATAACAGCACTGAGTACCATACAGGACCAGATATTTTAGTATTTTAAAACTGAATTTTATAGTATTTGGTTTTATCAAGCTGAACTCAGAACATTCTGCATGAATTGACAGTATCAGGTTGGTTCATGATTTAAAGGGCCATGAACCAGCCAACCCCCCCCCCCCCAACCCCCCAACCAACAAACACACACACACACACACACACACACACATCTAGTTTAGAAAGTGGGTGTGTCTAGCTCTATTTGGGTGGGGGTATCGGGGGAGAAAAAAGGGTTTGAATAAAAATGGGAATTCCCATTTGGGCATGCGCTGATTTTCACTGAGGAAAAACAAACACACACGCAGGGGAGAAAGATAGTGTGTTTAATGACGGTAGAATGTTTGATACCGCACGTCATATAAAAGAAAAAAAAAAACTGTGCATTTCTCGTTTACTCAGATGCACTCGGTAGGTCAGAAAGCCGTGTGCGTGTAGACAATCCTTTCACAAAATGCGGCGAAAATTAAACACGACGGTCTGCAATAGTTTGCTTACAGCGTTCAGGTGTCTACACTCAGAGAGCAGCATTTGCAGTGGATCTTTCAGTCCGTAATATTGTAGTATATAATGTAAACTAAGTAACTTAGAAATCATTTTGACTAAGGTCTGTCTTTAAAGAGTACTGCTGACCATACGAACTATAACTTTGCCATCTGAATGAACAAAGCGTAGGCGCTGATCACACACATTTACCAAATCTGTAGACAGAACAATCAACACATACTGGAGCTGCGTCTTTTTTTAAAGGAGACGAGCAGCAAATCTGGATTTCACCATTTCCAGATGAGAAAAGCTCTCGAGTAAAAAATGTTCCTTACAAACGTATTCCTGCCACGCGTCGCGTGCACTAATCCACACGTGAGTCCAGCAGCGCTCTCCTAGAGAGAAAATGAAAACAAAACCTTGACTGCAGCACATTATAAAAGCAACACTGACGACCCGAATCTCCAAACATTTCTTATTCTTTTCCCTCTCCTTTTGGCAACGCAAAGTGGCATCTCTCTGCCATCTGAACACCGTTTTAGGTACAGTCTCGAAACTAGCATGCATATTAATGAAGTTGCAGCACATACATAATAGAATGGGATGATTGGTTTGAACCAAGCCATACTCATGAATCAATGCAACACACTCAGAGACGTAATACGTCATTCCCAGGTACATACATCCAGTCTACAAGCTGGAATACACACTAAGATCTCATAGCTGTGACGCAGCTTCAAAAATTCATTTCAAACCGAAAGTACGAATTTGCTCGAAATAACGATAAAACAACCAATTTACACTTTTTAGTGAAATATATGTGTCCTAATAGTGTTTTTAGCAGTGTGGTACTCATATACAACTGTCAACACCTCAAAAAATGTGTTTTGGTGTTTCGTGACCCTTTAAATTAATGCAAATAGCTTAAAAATAGCTTATTTAGACCCTGCATGGATAAGTTGGTTGTTTGGTTGGTTTGTTGGTTGGTTGGTTCGTTGGTTGGTTGGTAGGTTGGATGATTGGATGGTTGATTGGTTAGTAGTTTGGTTAGTTGGTTGTTTGATTGTTTGATTGGCTGATTGGTTGATTGGTTGATTGGTTACATTTACTTAACAGTGATATAGTACACTATATATATATATATATATATATATATATATATATATATATATATATATATATATATATATATATATATATATATATATTTATTCATATATGGACACTATATATATTTATATAAACTATGATGCATCAATTATGCTTGGTAACTTGGGTAAGGTCAAATAACAGCTTTTAACTTTGAAGTTTTCATTTTTTTACATTTTAATCGCCTTATGCAGTGAATGCGGTATTATATTTCAACATGAAAATTAGAGAACTGACGTGTTTTATGATAACAGCTGTCAGTCTTTTGTTGGACAGTGACTAAAATCTTTATTTGTCTAAATTTATTGTAAAACAAATTCTCCTAAATCATTTCCCATCATGAACAGCTTTATTTTGGCACGGTGACATATGCTACCTTCTACCATTGTCATTGGATTATGAAAACAACTTGATTTAGCAAGTCCAGACTTTTAGTCTGAGTCAGTGAGTGAAGTGTGGAGATGTTTACAATTCCAGCTTACAAAGAAAGACATGAAGGGGGGAGACATTCCCACAGAGCTGTCATCATGGAATCTACGCTACTGAGGGCTTATTACTGACTGAGGGGCTAAAGCAATCACAATAAATGTGTTCTGTCCTCCCACATTTACCTGGCACTGCGGTTAGGCTTTTTTATATCATAATGTGAAGAATGAAGATTAAGAGTGTCCAGGAATTTGCAGGTCGTTTGAAAATAAATGAGCTGTCATCGTTACTGCATGCCTTTTCAGTGGACATTGCGAAATTTAATTTATTAAGAAATAACAGTTTATCGCTTTTTGTGTTTTCAAGGGACGGATTGACAAGTTAAAATGAAAGGTGAAGATAAGTGAGCTGAACTGGAAATGCTGTAGTTCTTTTAACTATAACCTAATACAAATGGTTACACAATATATAGTTTCAGCATCAATATCTCAATGTGAGTGTCCGCACCGCAATAGTCACATCTGCAGTGTTAAGTCAGAATTATAGATGATCAGGAGCCACAGGACACATGTGAATTGTAGAATCACTTCAAAGTTTTTTTTTCCCCAAATTTTAAGAGGGTTGGGTACAAGAAATCATGATATTTGAAAGTGTAGCGAAGATTCTTGAATCTTTCATTATATTTACAACAAAGACTATGGTGTTATTTTACATTTTCACTGCAGAAAATACATTGCTTACTAAGAATTTTTGTCTGATTTCTAGTGCAAATATCCACATTTCAAACCAAGAACAATATTATTTTATTTACCCTGTTGGCTGATTACATTTGAAGGACAATTTAATTAATTTTGACACTATTTCTGAACGCAAAACAGTATTTTTGATTTAAGAATTTAAATATTTGATTATTTAATTTCCATACCTAAGATCTGTTAGGCTCCCCAGAAAAAAAATAAATAAATAAAGTTACTTAAACCATTCCAAATAATCTATAAAATAATATACATATTAAGTAAAATATTGCAATATCAAGTTTTCCCAGTATTGTGCAACCCTAGTATCAATGTATTTTATCAACTTTGGAATCCCGAGAAAAATAGCAAAAACCTGAAAAAGTCCCAGAATATACACTTGATCTTATCCAACCATATCTTTATCTGTAATGTTGCTTTGGTGTTGATGTGACATTGTAGACGGTGTGTCATAAACAGGAAGTTGCTTTATCCAAAATAGTAGCAGTTGAATGGCTGTCAGTGCTCTGAAGAGCTTTTTCCTGCCGCTATTTTTACATCGTCTCCCTTCTGTGGGGAAAATGGTCTACCGATTTGTCTTTGAGGTGTCACGGAAATTTGCTACACAATAACCACATGTTCCCGATAAAACAACTGTGGTAAACACTAAACAGACAAGCTTTTGATACCCACACACACACATAGGCCACATCCTTTGTTTTGTGAGCTTTGCATTTACATGTAAACATGCCAAGTATTATATTTTCATTCAACAGATTTGTCAAGTTGAACTCGGGCTGCTTCATGTTTCATGTATAGAAGTACTGTACTGATCACAGCATGATTTTTTTTGTCTGTGTTAGTCTTTATGTTTATCTTAATTGTTTAATATTTATCTATGCTGAAAGAAGATGATTTGTTAAATACAAGCATTAAAATTGTGTCATGTTTAGAAATGCTTAATTGTTGCCTAAAATGCCGATGGATGTGTATTTCGGTTAGACATTTTTGATAAAAGACAAAAAATATATATATAGTTATTATAAGAAAACAAGGTTATTAGGCTAAATGTTTTCAGATTGAATTTCAGTTTGACATAATTATTTTTAAAGATTCAATCTTTAAATAAAAAGATTAGACCTAACTTGAACACTATTAGCATTTGCCGTTAGCATGTTTGAACTTTTTTTGAATTGCTACAGTTGCTAGCTATTTTGCCTAAACATTAAATTGTTGTATGTTTTGGCTGTCTCTTTTGTCTGTCACACCCATTACAGGTCTTTCAATCAGGTGTGTTTGGTTAAGGAGACATGAATAATGTGCAGAGCTGGTGGTCCTTGAGGAACGTAGTTGAGAAACACTGGTTTAACATATGCTAGCAGTAATATAGATACACATGCTGCGTCCCAAATGGCACATTATACACTATGCACTTATGCACTATGTACTTTTGCACTTACACACTCAACAGGATAGTATATGTATGTAGTGGCGTCCCAATGGCACACTAATGTTTTTTTTTACTAAGCGGAAATTCAAATCGTTTCCCTGATGACGTTTGACGGTTGCCAAATCAGTGAAATAAACAACCGAATTATCAAACAATACCTGCCGTAAGTATTGCCGCATTTACCATCGGGAGGTGCCATAATCACTCTCGTAGGAGAATTTTGCTTTCACCATCCAAAATAAATAAAGTTATTCAACATGTGCGTCCGATAGCTCCGCCCCTTCCGCTACGTAAGCAAACCTGCGGTCGTTGAGTGCGTGAAGTGTCCATCATTCCACACTTCATTTTAGCGGCTTAATGAGTGCATCTTCCGGGTAATTAAAGTGCACTTATTATTTTTGGAATTTTCAGTGTGAACACACTACTAACACTATTTATACTACAAAATGACGTAGAATAGTGCAGAAGTATGCGATTTGGGACGCAGCTATACTGTAGATTATTAGCTAGATATTAATGTTGTGAGCATGTTTGAATTTTTGTATATTAATAGCATGTTCCTGTTTTATGTAGTTTACATGTTGTCATGTTTAAGCAAATTGTTAGCATGCTTACCTTGTTTATAGCTTTAACAAAATAGATAGACAGACGAATGGACGGATGGACTGATGGATGGATGGACAGACAGTCCATAGTAGATAGATAGATAGATAGATAGATAGATAGATAGGTAGATAGATAGATAGATAGATAGATAGATAGATAGATAGATAGATAGATAGATAGATAGATAGATAGATAGATAGATAGATAGATAGATAGATAGATAGATAGATAGATAGATAGATAGATAGATAGATAGATAGATAGATAGATAGATAGATGGATAGACTGATGGACGGACGGACGGACGGACAGACAGACAGACAGACAGATAGACAGATAGATAGATGGACGGACGGACGGACGGACGGACGGACTGACGGACGGACGGATAGTAGATAGATGGATGGATGGATGGATGAATGGATGGGTGGATGGATGGATGGATGGATGGATGGATGGATGGATGGATGGATGGATGGATGGATGGATAGATAGATAGATAGATAGATAGATAGATAGATAGATAGATAGATAGATAGATAGATAGATAGATAGATAGATAGATAGATAGATAGATAGATAGATAGATAGATAGATAGATAATATATCGTTGCAGCTATTTCAGAATCATAAAGAAACTCACACAGGAGGTCAGCGGGAGTATTTAAAACCTACAGTACATGTGAAAGGGATATAAGCCCTCAGTTTTTTGCAGATTATACAGAACTGACCTCTAATGAACCGTTTCATTCGAACATTTTCAGATCATGTAACATGGCATTGAATAAACTTTGATCCTCAAGTTGGAGAAGATAGTTATGAGCAGCTGGTTATGTTAGAGTATCAGCTCATCTGATCCTGAGATGGATTGCCCATGGCCTTACACATCTGGTGTTTTCCTCCCCCTTTGGGATCATATTCAAACACGAGGATTAAGATGATCTGTGTGTGGTTCTGTCGGAGTTTGTGTGCACATATTGGTGCAAGAAAAAAAAGACTAAGAGTGGTGACTCTCTCTTTTTTTTTTGTATTATCGCAGGATAGAAATGCTGATATTGCGTCATGACCGTTTAATCTGCCTCGTGTTGAAGTGTGTGACGTGTCTGTAGTCTCTGCCAGCAGACACAAACATCTGTGCTCACTGCTAACCGAAAGGCTGTGATTTGAAGTTTAAAAGCTCTGGTAGTATCTTTGTGGATCTAAATAGCATTATATAATAGATTTGAGTCTTTGTCATTTCAGAGACATGTTCCCAGTTATTAATGTTCCATTCCAAGGAAGCAGGGGTGTTATTTTATCCCACTTTGTTCCAATGAAGGCCTTTTTAAGACTTCCTGGTTGAATCCTGAGTTTGTTTGACAGCGTGACATGAGAGCGGCTGTGAATGGGCGAGTGCAGACATGAAAATGCTCCAAGGAATTCCTTACGTTCACAGCCTTTGACTGATAAACTGTGTGTTTATTTTGCTGAGACGTGCTTTGGGTTAATAAATGAATGTCAGTTTGATCATTGACATTGAAAACTGTAACCATTTTGAACCAAATTGTATCAAAATCAATCACAGTAGTCCTATATGTCAATGTTTATTTCCATAAAGACATTCTGAGGGGAGATTTGTTATAACTAAGTAGACATCAAAAATATTGATTGTTTAATTTCCATGTATTGAACATAAACCTTTTAGTGCTCAGAAATTCATTGTACAGTGTGTCCCCGGGGTCTTAAAAAGTATTACCATTTTATAAAACATTTTAGACACATTTAAGGCCCTAAAAGTATTTAAAATTCTTAAATTCTATTTTACATGGTGTTTAATTTTGGATCATACAATGTCTAGTACAATGCAATGCTAAAGTACAGATACAATGCTAAAGTTTGCCTGAACTTAATCTGCCAATTTTGGAGCCAAGGCAACACTGTTATTCCTGCTGTTCTATAGCAAAGACTCTAGAATACACAAGACATGTCATTCATATAGTTTTGAATAGGGAAACGTGTAACAGTCAATATGGCGAATGAAGCTCCACCTTCTAGTACAGGATCATCGATCGTTATAGACTGTTTCTCTGGCTTAGACCAGACGTGTGCTTTAACGACTGGTTTTGTGGTCAACAAACATACTGGAATCTCAGCGAATACTTGGTTCACAGATGTGAAAAATGTATCGACATAAAGCATAAAAAATTCTACTTTAAAATAAACCAAGTAGACTTGAAAACAAAAGTTATTTTGGTTTTGTAATCTGTATGAAACGAACGCGAGGTACATTCCATCCTGTCAAACGACAACAAGTACTCAAATACCCAACAAATTAGTAGACAAAGAGTCGCTGTCATTTCTGGAGAAGATTCCCCATCAAGACCAAGTTGTGAATTACATCAGAAGAGCAGCACAATCAGACAATCATTATTCAGAGGAGAATAAAGTATAGAAAGCCCATAAATGAGGTTGGTGTCGTGATCTCGTTTCTTTCGAGTGCGAATGTGCATTAGCCTGGGCACCCTGAAAAACTGCCGATTTTGTTTGATTCAAACGTTTAGTGATGAAACTTATGAGACTGATGTTGTTTAATTTAATTGATTTCAAATATGTAATCGTAAGCTTGGCAAGCAGTTTTTAAGAATGAGATGTTTTCCTATTCAGACAGAATGCCCAGCATACTACCTGAGAGGCGTTTCAAACATGGCCACCGAGTAAAATGACTTGCTTTAAAGGGGCTTTGTGTGTAGTTTATAAAATTGATAAAATCCTGCTAGAATTGGCATCATGTTGCTTTGTTCAGTGTAGTAACTAAAGCAACACCGTTATTTCTGCTGTTTCTTTAAGGCAAGTCACTTTACGCGGCCATCTTTGAAATGCCTCTCGGGCAGTATGCTCGGGCATTCTGTTTGAATGGGACAACAACAAATTCTCTATAATTATTTGCCAAGCATACAATTGAATTTTATATTAGGAATCACCAATAAAATTAAACAACAACTTTCTCTTTTATTTATTTTCTAAACGTTTGAGTCACAAAATCTGCAGAAACACTCTTCAGGTCTGAGCCATCATACATTCATCAATCATCATCAGTCTATTAGTGATCGATGATTGGCTTCAGTACTAGAAGGCAGGGCTTCTTTCGCCATATTGACGTTACACTTTTCCCCGTTCCCCTGAGTGATGTATATTCTGTAGTCTTTGTCTATAGGGTGCACTTGCTAGATTATCATTTTTATTCCTTATATTGTATGAATAATGTTTTTTTTACAAACAGTATTTAGAAAATATACTGTAAGTTAATGGCGCCAATGTTACCGGTTGAAACCTAAAGTGGTGATGAGGTCTTAAAATGTATGGGAAGTGTCTTAAAAATGGTCTGAAATGGTATTCAATTTCACTCTCAGATTCCTATGTATACCTTGTTTTAAGCAGCCTTTTTAATGCGTTTCCTGTATTTCAACTTTATGAACACAAATATTCTACAAATTTTTTTGTCACTTGTTTCAACTTATACTATGTTTATTGGTGTTTAAGTAGATGAGTAGATTAAGTAGATGTTTGTGGAAATGTGTGTTTTTGCTGGAATGATGACCTTGCTTCAAACGTGCAAGTTTCCTGTGGAAAGTTGAGTGTCGTGGTCAAACATCCCTGAACGTTTCCTTAGTGGCTGATTCAAAGTCACACTGTCCAGTGGGTTTGTTCCACATGCACCAGTTCCATCGAAAGATTGACGCTTTTGAAAGTCCAGTGTTTTTTTGTTTATAGATTTACAATAACAAAATGGTGGTAGCCCTGATTTGATTGTTAACAGTACGTTCACTGTGTCTGTTTTTTTTATAATGTACTGTATCTGAAATAAGTCTCATGAGGGTTATTACCTGACAGTTTAAAACTAAAACAGAAACGTTTATTTTTCTTATTATATAACATTTTATTTTTATATATATTTTTATTATTATTGGATGTTTGTTTACATGCCAAAAGTAATTTCTCCACTGGGAAGGTTAAACCAGTTTTGAATCACACTGTTATAAAAGTGTTTGAGTAAAATTTGTGACTTTATTCAGACTTGATTCATTTCAGTTTTTTATTTGAATTTAATTTTGGATTAAATGACTATAGATTTAACACAGATGCTATTGATATTCCAAGTTATGAACAGTGAGCATCATTTGACAAAAGGTGAATGAAATAAAATTAAGAGCCACAGGCCTCTGTATTAAAGTCCTTTTTGATTCAGGTACATTAAAACATAAGCAAATTTATGGTTCAAACACCATACAGTAAATAAACATTTATTTATTTATTTATTTATTTATTTATTTATTTATTTATTTATTTATTTGTTTGTTTGTTTGTTTCTTTGTTTGTTTCTTTAATTGTTTAGTATTTGCTTATTTACTTATTTATTTTATTACATATTATTAATTATATACTATATTTATTTATTTATGTACTTATTACACATTATTAATTATATACTGTATTTATTTATGTATTTATTACACATTATTAATTATATACTGTATTTATTTATTTATAACATTTTATTGATTATACACTGTATGTATTTGTTTATGTATTTATAACATTATTAATTATATACTGTATTTATTTATTACATATTATTAATTATACTCTGTATTTATTTGTTTATGTATTTATTATATATTATTTATTATATACTGTATTTGTTTATGTATTTATTACACATTATTAATTATATACTGTATTTATTTATTTATAACATATTATTAATTGTATACTGTATTTATTTATTACATATTATTAATTATACACTGTTTATTTGTCCATGTATTTATTACATATTATTAATCATATATTGTATTTATGTATTTATTACATATTATTAGTTATATACTGTTTTTATTCATTTATTTATTACAGATTATTAATTATATACTGTATTTATTTGTTTGTTTATTTATTTATTATATATTATTAATTATATACTGTATTTGTTTATGCATTTATTACACATTATTAATTATAGACTGTATTTATTTATTTATTTATTTATTTATTTATAACATATTATTAATTATATACTGTATTTATTTATTACATATTATTAATTATACACTGTGTTTATTTGTTCATGTTTTTATTACCTATTATTAATCATATATTGTTTTTATTTATTACATATTATTAATTATATATTGTATTTATTTATTTATTACATATTAGTAGTTATATACTATTTTTATTTATTTATTTATTTAAGATTATTAATTATATACTGTATTTATTTGTTTGTTTATTTATTTATTATATATTATTAATTATATACTGTATTTGTTTATGCATTTATTACACATTATTAATTATAGACTGTATTTATTTATTTATTTATTTATTTATAACATATTATTAATTATATACTGTATTTATTTATTACATATTATTAATTATACACTGTGTTTATTTGTTCATGTTTTTATTACCTATTATTAATCATATATTGTTTTTATTTATTACATATTATTAATTATATATTGTATTTATTTATTTATTACATATTAGTAGTTATATACTATTTTTATTTATTTATTTATTAAAGATTATTAATTATATACTGTATTTATTTGTTTGTTTATTTATTTATTATATATTATTAATTATATACTGTATTTATTTGTGTATTTATTACACATTATTAATTATATACTGTTTTTATTTATTACATATTATTAATTATACACTGTATATTTGTTTATATATATATATATATATATATATATATATATATATATATATATATATATATATATATATATATAGATTATATATATTGATATATTGTATTTATTCATTTATTTATCACAGATTATTATTATATATTGTATTGATATATTTGTTTATTTATTTATTATATATGAATAATTATATACTGTATTTATAAATTTATTTATTACATATCATTAATTATATACTGTATTCATTTGTTTATTACATATTATTAATTAAAATGCATTTATTTAGTTATTTATTACATAATATTAATTATATGCTGTATTTTTTTAAGTTATATTTTGTATTTATTTATAACATATTGTTAAATATACTGTATTTATTTGTTTATTTATTTATATCATAATAAATTTTTTTATAAATTTACATATAACATATTACATATAACATTACCAATTAAATATATTTACTACCAGGTCTAATATTGATATCCTGTGCATGTGGAGTAGTTTAACACACAGAAATGTGTGTGCAAAGGCAATTAGTGATTCTTTACAAAATGACATCATCAGTTACAGTTACAGGCCTAGTGTACATCTTTTGATGTTTTCAAAAATTTGTGTGCAGCGATTGTGGGATTGTTGGACAATGTTGCCATCTGCTTGCAAACCATTTTAAACCGTATGTCCACAGTTGCGGCAAAAACTATAAAATATGTAGAAAAACTAATATTTTGAGAAATTACTTTTGATGCAAAGTAACAAAGTAAAGTAATTATACTTTTTTCTATTTACTCCAGTCTTTAGTGTTGTATGATGATTCTTACATGCTTATTTGATTTAAACATTCCTTATTTTTACCACTATATGAAAGGGGTGCATCGCTTAATACAGTGTGAAAACTGTGGCTGTTTTTTCTCCTTCAAGAAAAAGTCTCAGTGACTTAATGAAAAAGCTTTTGAACGCTTGTTTCTTTCATGCAGGAAATGACATCAGGATATTTGTATGGATGTCTCGGTATGAAACATATCCCATTTTTACCATCCATGCGGCCTTGGTGTTAGCCACAGGAATTGTTTTGCTCATAAGCTCAATGCTAGTTGCTAATCTCAAAGTAACACGCGCTGCCCTTTGGCACGGCTCTTCCTTCAAAATCCAGACCTCTCCATCACGCTCTGTAATCCTCTACCTCTTTATTTGTTCAGCCTCTGTCTATTATTCTGTCGTTTTAACCAGGCTTCATGCCAGGCAACTCAGCAGGGCTGTCTCTGGGTTTTCGGAGTCCTCTTTTTCCTGTTTCTCTCTTACTGAAGGGATTTGAGTGGCTTACATTTTTGTCCAATACTAACGTCCTCATACACACATCCTCTATAAGCCTTATATAAATAAATTGAAAATGGGATCCTTGGTGTTTTGCTGTGGAACTCTCTTTCCAATTTTCCATCAATACTTTTATTGTCTTTTAGGGAATTTGTGTAAATCACAGTGTTTCTGGATGTACTGTAAGTGGTTGTTTTGCACTGTTGATTTGGATGGCCGTGAGTGGACAGCTCTGTCTCATTGGTGTCATGAAGTAAAAACTAGATGTGAAAATTCAAGGCTTCTTCATATTTCTTTACAACCCAGGTTTCAACGCTAAGGATTTTTTTGAGTGGTTCAGACCAAACCAGACTATCTGACCAGTGGATCAGATTTTTTCTTGCCTCCCAAAATTTTCACTGGCCCCACCAAAAATAAATAAATAAATAAATAAATAAGCAAAAGTTAATAGCTATTTCTAAACATATTTTAAATATGTGTCAAAAATAACATCTGTAAATTTTTAATTTAAATATTTAAAAAATGTTAAACGTGTTATGAAATTCAAAGAGCAGTATGGAAAATTTGCTGGTATTTTATTGTAGTTCTAAATTATTTAACAAAAGGTGGCAGCTTTGCTAAACTGATGGCAAACCTCGCTTCATTTTATTCGTAGTGTTGTACCCACATAAATGTCTGCTTCCAAGACCTTAGCCTCATAAGTCCCCTAGCTGTATTGGTTGTTATAAAGTTATGGACAAAAACAACGTCCTCACAACATCCAATAAGATAAGAGGAACCAAAAAAAGCAATATGGTGTTTACGACATCACAGAGAAGTTAGTGTCACTCAAACAGGTATGAGTTAACTAGAGGAGTTCACAAGCAATTTGCAATCTCAAAGACTTTAGATAAGAGCATTAAATCACAAACAAAATTAAAACATATTTTCTCAGACTAGTCCTCACAAAGAGAGACTGTCCTCACAGAGACCCACAGAAAGTGTGAGAGTGAAAGCGCGCGCGTGAGAGAAAGAGAGAGAGAGATCGCCATGGCAGTTTGTGCTGGCTTTTTAAACTCTGCGCCGACCAGCATTTAGTGGTGCAAACCCAGCGCCAGCAACACCATCAGCGCGAAATGCGGATCCTCCAATGCTGTTCGTACCTGTAACACACCCACATACAAACAAACGCACACATGTAACTCCTGTTCTGCAGTTGAATGTAACAGTAGCATTTAAAGGCTTAAAAGTGTTTCTTGATTCTAAGACTGTATTATTTATTTACACTTTTATAAAAAGGCAGCACTGTCCTGATTGGGCCAGTAACGGTCCCGTCAACTGCCCCGGGTATTTCTCACCCGGGCCATCGGGCAGTCCTTATAGTTGAAGTTGAAGTGAAAACTATAATGTTTAGAAATGTATTAACCGTTATAAACGGGGGCTAATAATTCAGGGAAGCTAATAATTCTGACTTCAACTGTATATGGTGAATAACAGTGAATTCACTTTTCCAGAGTTTTTTTAACATAATTTTTTTTTTCTTTTTTTCTCTTGATTTAAAGGGCCATGAAACCCCCTCGTTTCAGCAGGGTGTTTTCACACCTCTACTTTGGAAAAAGTCAGAAAAGTGGGCGTGTCCAGCTCTGTTTAGGGGGGAGTGTCGGAGGAACTAAAGTGGGATGGTGTGGGAGTGTCTATTTGGGCACGCGCGAGTTTCAGTCAAAATACACACACATGAGAAAGTGATGGTGTTTAACCTACATGGACATCTGTAGTCGAATTATTTGCCAAATTATTAAATGTTGGACTTTAACTGCAGTTTGGCTCTTTCATTCAGGGAATTCATTCATGCCCCTCGCGACAAACGCGATATTTGATTCGAGGATCTGCTCTAAGCGTGTATTTTTCATGCAATGTTTGATACCGCACGGCGAATGAGAGAAAAAAAAACTCTGCATTTCCCGGAAACTTAGATGCACACGGCAAGTAGCGTCAGAAAGCCGCGTGTGTTATTCCGGTCACAAAATGCGGTGCTATGTTTGCACTCAGTGCAATAGTTAACTTAATTCGATACAAACAAACTGAATAAACAAAGAGCACTGGTGGCTCACTTACCAAATCTGTAGAGACAGGACAATCACCAGCAACTAGAGCCGCGTCTTTATGAAGAGAAGACTAACGTTACAAGCGAATCCGGATTTCAGTGTTTGCAGATGAGAACAGCTCTCAGGTAAACAATGTTCCTCCTTAGACACGTAAGTTATTGTTGTCGAGCGTCGCGTACACTGTTAATCCACACGTGACTCCAGCTGAGCTCTCACAGAGAGAAAAATGAAAACGAAACTTAATGGCAGCAAACTATAAAAGCTACACTTCACGCTTGTTTTGCCAACACAACGTGGCGTCTCTGTGGCGTAAACACGGTGACACTAATGAATATTAATGAAGTTGCACAATAGAGCGCGCTGATTGGTTTGAACCAAGCCTTACTCATGCATTAATGCAACACACTGTAAGACGTAATAAGACTCACTCTGGCACAGACGCCCAGTCTGCACGCTGGAATACAACGGTATTATGTCATGACCGTGACGCAGCTTCAAAAATTCGTTTCAAACAGGAAGTACGAATTTGCTTGAAATAACGCAAAAACAACCAATTTACACTTTTTAGTGAAATATAGGTGTCCTAATAGTGTTTTTAGCAGTGTGGGACACATATACGACTGTCAACAGCTCAAAAAATGTGTTTTGGTGTTTCGTGACCCTTTAAGCGTATTCAAGATTTTTGTTACACCTAATGTTGATAAATAAGATTTATTGCATTACTTTAATTTTATGTGTGTTACCATAATGGTGTTTAGTAGTTATGTGAATGACACTGAGCGCCTTCTATTTGTTTGCTCCTTTGCTTGTGAGAAAAGTTGTTTGTGATGAGCTTTGGGTCATCATATGACTTTCTCATTCACATGAGTATATGGTTGTTGTTTTTTATGTGTGTGTGCTCGTGCTTATGGTTGTTTTGTTTTTTGTTTTCTTAAGAAAGTATATGTTGTGCAGACATTAGTACTTCAATACATTGGTGAATGACAAAAATAATGCAATACAGTAATTTACCAAAAAATGTAGACATTTATTTATTCATTTATGTTCCCTCCATGTTTTAATGGACCCTTTTCACAAGACGGATTAAACAGTCATCATAATCTTACATGATGATTTAATGAACAGAAATTAAAGTGTCATTCACAAATTAAAAACTTTTAACATTAGTAAGTTCATTTAAAGTGGAAACTAAGCTATTCTTTTCAAATACAAATTTGTCTCTCGACCTTGACCCCAGTTTAAATATACGTTTAGTGTTCAGCATGTTTTGCTTGCATTAATTGTATTGGAGTTTTAAGTGGATTTAAGTGTTTTATTTGGTTTTTATTTTAACTTATTTTCTGGATAAAACAATATTGCTTTAATATTTTGTAATATTCATGCTATTAATATCACCATTTAACCTGTTAGCCAGCACTCAATTATAGGGATTAACGCCTACCTAATTTTAAAAAGTAACAGTTCTTGACCCCAGCGAGCTACAAAAACAAATAAGATATCTTTGGAAAGATGACACTTTGCGCTTTGCTATGGTCCAAAAGAGTTTTACCACTTTTTACCTTTTTTTATTATTATTTTTATTATTTTTTCCATATACAAACACATGAAATCATTTATGTAATCTAGAAGAGATTTGCCTATGGCTTTATAATTCAAATTTAATGCAGATAGCATGCAAAACAAGATTTCTGCAAAAAGTTTGCTGAGACTATATCTGTGTTCTTCTCTCCCTCACTGTCAGGCATTTTCTCAAAAATGGCCTTCCCAAACTAAAACAGTAACAGCTGCTGAATCATTTGGTTTACGTTCTCTGTTTAGATATCTTTGGAAAAAATACACTTTGGTCTTTACTGTTTATCATCTAGAGTTTATAATACTCAAAGCGAAAAAAAGTTATTGATGCTTAATAACATTTTAAATCCACAAATTTAATTTGCTCTGTTATTACATTTGTTCTGACTATTGAAAATGAATTAACATTACAAGTTTAAATGCACAGAGCAAGAGCTGTGGGGGATCAATCTATCAAGACCCCACGTGTGTGTGTGTGTGTGTGTGTGTGTGTGTGTGTGTGTGTGTGTGTGTGTGTGTGTGTGTGTGTGTGTGTGTGTGTGTGTGTGTCTTGTGTATGTCCACAGAGCTGTATATAGCATCAGACTTTGTCTGCGTTGAGCTGATCAGCACAGCAGATAAGACAGACACATAGTCGATACGCTTGCGTCTGGACGTCTCACCAGTGCTGAGCTGTTCACAGACTGCAGGAAATGAATGACGGGCTTTAAACGACTTACTCTACAAATACAGACAGAGAGAAAGAGATAACTCACAATTGTCAGGACAGTCTACGAGGATTCATCATGTCTCAAATCACTGCAGTCTCTGAATCACAACTGATGTACAGTACAGAGTGACGGTGTAATTTTTCCTGGATAATTTTGATACTCTGGAAAAAATAAGAGAGCCTATGAGTTCTCTGGATTTGTCATTAAAGGTACATTATTTGAGTACAATGTTAATTTGTGTTTTATTCTATGAACTACTGATAATGTGTCTTTAGAATTTCAGATTAGAATATAATCAATTACAGTATTTATTTGGCAAAATGATAAATGGTGACACTTTTGAAAATTTCTGTAGGTTAATGTATTTACTAAAGTAAACAAGCAAGGAGCATTATATTTAATACAGTATTTATTCAACTTTGTTAACATTCTTTGTTAGTTCTTATTAACTCACAGTGCATTAACTAATGTTAACCATCATTTGATGTAAACTATTTCTTGATGAATATTTTTTGTATGCTGTATTATTCAGTATTGTTCATTTTTTGTTCATGTTAAATTAACTAACATCTACTAATCTAACCTTATACCAGAGCACTTGGAATCAAAGTTGTAGGTCCTATTCTCTCTCCTTGCATACTGCAACAAATCCTAGGTTTTTTTCTTCTTCTTGTGATCCCAACACAAATCAATCAAGTTAACTTTATTGTTTTTCCAAAGTGATAAATAAAGTAATAAATACACATACATATTAAGTATAGTACAAAAATAACGCAACAGTTTGTATCAATAAATTCAAGTTACGACAACATGTAATAAAATTAATTTCAGACAACACACTTATTAAAATGACCAAAAGCAAAATTACCTTTTACTCAATAATCAAAGGCATTTTTACATAGCATAAACTCCATTGTTTAAGTCAAGTACTGAAATTTTTTTATTTTTTTTTATTAAAATTTCAAACAAATTCAGTGTTAAGTACTTATTTACATGCAAGTTTTTAAGTTTAGAACCTTAAATTAAATAGCTGAAATTGTTTAATCTTTTGTTTGTTTTAAAATTGACTGTTTACTGTACATTTAGTTGCTTGTAAGAAATACATTTAACATTTTTGTTTTCTAGTAATTTTTTATTTGTTTTACACCACAGATTTTCATTGTTTTACAAACCAAAAGCATGTACTGTCCCTAAAACCCTATGAAAAATAAAAAACATCAATGTGTGGACTTGAAAATACAAAACAACTTTATTAAGGTGGAAAAATTGAGTTATCAACCCAATTTCTTTGGGTCGCTACAAGTTACATATTGTTTTAAACAAATTGACAGATATTTACCTTTTATTTAGCCACATTAGTTGATGTAATTTTCCTGTTTTGGAAAAACATAATAATAAAACCTAATAAAATTATACTGGCTACTTAAAAATTTTCATCTTATCAGTAGTTTAGTATTTTTTAAGTTACAACAATGCATTAATCTATGTAGTGATAACAGACCTCTTGAGTTATTTTTTTTTAGAGTAAATTCTGATAACATGGGATGTTTTATATTGACCTATTGTTCTGAACTATAGTACTCTTATTATATTTTGATGTCACATTAGAGTATAAAATATATAAAACAAAAAGTTACAATTTGCTTTGATAAACATACCTGTTAATGGCGAATCCCGAGAACTGAGCCTATAATATGCTAGATTCATATTAGTGTCAAAGCTAGTTTATTTGCATGTTTTTTGTCTCACTTGAAATTTTCACTTGATTAAATTACTTGAACTTGCTCGGAGAATGCAATTGAGGTGAATTTGACATGTTTGTAACAAACGTAATCCACATCATTCGTGTCACCATGTGAAAATTTGCCTCTTTTCGCTCATTTGCGCATTGACTTTGTATGTAATCTCCTAGCGTGAATACTTAAATTTGCATTTGGTGTGAACCCAGCATATGTGCTCCTTGCATTGAACTAAAAAGCAGACTTTTAAATTTTTCATAAACCATTTGCATAAGTACAGTTGTTTTATACATTTTATACATATGTTTTATGTGAAAAGTGCATTTGCCTGCCTTCATCTCAGCAGCTGCTGCTCATTTTTAAATCTGAACATGCTCTATATTAAAATGGCATCACTAATGCGGCTATTCATCCATGTAGTCCTTAATCCTCATCAATGGTAATTAAAACAAGAACAATGGTGTTGAATTATTCATTGCTGTTGGAGTGATTAAGAGGTATTAGTTTCTGCTAAATGGGGTCTTGTCGGGGTGCTCCTAAATGGACTGCTTTGACTTCGGTTTCAGATTTCCGCCAGCATTTCTAAATTTCATATCATCCTTTCACTGCCAGTAAAAGAGGGTCCCCGTCAGGACAGAGGCACTATTGGAGTCCTCTGGTCTTTCATTGTTCATTAGTTCATTGTGTCAGGCTGGAGGAATAATAAAGACGTGACTCGACTTCCCCCATTAAACTGTTTCTTTTGGTTAGGATGAGTGCGATTCCCTGGAGGTGTGGGATATATATGAACTCTGTCACAATAGCAAGCAGGTCAAATGAGGAAAATGTTGGCTCAAGTTGCAAAAAAAATTTGTGCTTTCAAACAAAGGCAATTAAATAGATTTTTTGGTCCCACTTTATATTAAGTGGCCTTAACTAATATGTACTTACACAGGAATTGATTGTTTGTTACAATGTACTTATTGTGTAAATACATGTATTTACTGTGTACTTATGCTTGATTAAATACATGTATGCAATTACATGTGTAGTTAACTTTTGTAATTACATTTGTTAATACACTGTTGACCATCCCTTACACCTTAACCTACCCTTAAACCTACCCATACCACCAAACCTGTCCATAACCCAACCTCTATCCCCACTCAAAAGCACCACAAGTGTTCTTAAATACATTATAAACACAGTAAGTACATTGTATTTATTTTTTATGTAAGTACATAGTAGTTAAGAACACTTAATATAAAGTGGGACCGATTTATTTATTTATTTATTTTTTCCCATAAAATAAAGCATTATGATTGACTTTTAGCCCTCATTTGATGCTGTAGATCTATGTATTTATCACATACGCAACAATGACTTGATACTGGTTATTCTAATTCACATCACCTCTACTTTACAGTACTAAATCACCAGATTGCTAGTTAAAGTTAGTTTAACAGTTTTTTACATACATGTAACATACACTCACCAGCCACTTTATTAGGTACACCTGTCCAACCACTCGTTACGCAAATTTCTAACCAGCCAATCACATGGCAGCAACTCGATGCATTTAGGGATGTAGACATGATTAAGACGATCTTTAAAGAGAATAGTCAGAAAAGGAGAAAATATCCAGTGAGCGGCAGTTCTGTGGGCACAAATGCCTTGTTGATGCCAGAGGTCAGAGGAGAATGGCTGGTTTGAGCTGATAGAATGGCAAGAGTATCTCAAATAACCACTTGTTACAACTGAAGTATGCAGAAGAGCATCTCTAAATGCACAACACATTAAACCTTGAAGCAGATGGGCTACAGCAGCAGAAGACCACACCGGGTACCACTCCTGTCAGCAGAGAACAGGAAACTGAGGTTATAATTTACACAGGCTCACCAAAATTGGACAATAGAACATTGGAAAAACGTTGCCTGGCCTGATGAGTCTTGATTTCTGCTGCGATATTCAGATGGTAGGGTCAGAATTTGTTCTAGTGACATAATATAAATAATAAAGCGTAAACGATAACATCCAATCCATCTTCATTGTCAGAGGAGAAAAATTACAATACAATCTCTGCATTTTACTACACACATTTTGCATAATTTAGCTGTGGCGTCATGCATTAATGATGAACAGGAGGCTTAATTGAGGCTGTGATTTAGAGAGATGGCAGATAACGTTTCCAAGATTAAATTGGAAATGGGTGATGAATTCCTAAAGGCTTCGGTTGTCTTCGCTTAGCAGACTTTCACTGTTGCTTTCAATTACACATCAAAATCTTTATTGCAAAAAAGCAGAAAGCTCAGGCAGTGATGAGTCTTTCTGGCTAAGGTTTCAGTCCTCTGTTTAAATTACATTTAGAGATAAAAGATAAACGAGACTGCTGAACTGACGGATGCATTGACTATTTCAGGCATTTAAGATGGAAAGCTTGACCTGTTTTGGGATGTTTGCCACTTTCAGGGAATAAAAATAAAAGTAGCATTAATATTATATTGAAATTGATTTAATTGTAAATCAAATGAGCTGTTGATGTTATTTAAAAGCTAATAAAATCCTATCCGCTTATTAAGTTGTGACATGCAATACTGTTTCTAGATACAAAACTAGACTCATTTGAATTCTCGATAGTTATTTATGAACACTTTATATTCATATCACACATTAAAAGCAAATCTTTTCTAAAATCGTGGTCATTAACTTCAGTTTCTGAACTTGCTGCTTTCCAGACACCATTATTTTAACCAAAATATAAATTACATCTCTGACTATCTGAGATTTAGCATAGATATAAACATTGCAATCATGGTTTTTCAATAGTATTTTCTCACAAAGTGAGCAGTATGTAAATACTATTTGTTGTTAATTTTGGCTCATTTTGAACCCTGAAAAATGGACCAAAAATAAAAAAAAAGTGTAATTATTTATAAATCGTCCACTGTTGTTGAACACAAAAGAAGATATTTTGAAGAATGTTGGAAATCACCAGCTATTGACATCCACAATAGGAACCAAAATACTATGAAACTCACTCTGAAAATCTTCGTTTGTGTTCAACAGAAGAAATAAACTTCTGAGAATGAGTAAACAGAATTTTTCTTTTTGGGTGTACTATTGCTTTAACGAGCCGATATTACACTTCTTAGTCAAGTATGACACCCTGACCTCTCTGTATTCTTCATTTGCAGACATCCCGTTTAGTGGGACTCCACCTCCAGCTTATGTTTACGATGGCGATCGCGGGGATGACCAGCGTTTGCAGTCTGACATTGTGTCCTACTCTGACGACCCTCTGTTCTCTCCTCGCCTTCACCCGAAGGGCCGAAGCATTAGAGAGACTCCTTCATCGGGGTCCCCAGAGTCTACTAAATCAGTAAGATACTAGCTTTGATCGGTTGTTTGACACCAAAAGTTATTTTAAACATACACATTATTTGGTGGATGGCAAAACCGACAAAACAAAATGAACACAGGCATTAATTATGTTTTGTCTTTATATGTACAGTATATGTTTAATTGTTTTGTTCTATTGAATCTCAAAGTGCTTTAAGCTATTAAGTTGCATTTTATGAATCACCAAGATTCATCAGCTATCAATCTTCATCTAATTAAGCATCTAATTGAATCTAATGTTCTACTGAAGATAATGATGGAAATGAAATGAGGGTGAGTGAAAGAGCTCATTTTCATTTATGGGTTTTTTCTACTTCAGCTTTTAAGAGCCCTTTAATATTTATGCTTCCATGTAAACTTGTGTACGATCTGAACTTTTGACCCCTGTATCTCTTATCTTTATTCTTTGGGTTGTCTCATATCAGCATATAGGATTATGTTGTCCATAGCTGACATCTGTAAAGCTGTACATGAGCGGATTTGAGGTTTTACAAGGATTTACCCTGCTGAGGAAATTCCTATAGTCTGGTACGGCATGTGTGTTTTTGGCTGAACCCTAAATGCGTTTGTGCTTTTCTTCAATCTCTCACTCTGGACATTCCCAGTCGGAACTAGATGCGGAAAAAGGCCTGGAGATGAGGAAATGGGTGTTATCTGGGATCCTGGCCAGTGAAGAGGCCTATCTCAGCCACTTGGAGGCGCTCTTAGTGGTGAGTAATGCAGTTTTCCTGCGTCTGTTTTACTGCCAGGTTTCTCACTAATAAGGGTCAGAGGTCAATGTTCTAATACTGCTGAGGTTTGCAGATCACTCTCCAGATGGACCCTCTTTGACCCCTTGTTTTTCTTCACAGCCCATGAAGCCCCTGAAAGCTGCTGCCACCACCTCTCAGCCCATGCTAACCCTCCAGCAGATAGAAACCATTTTCTTCAATGTGCCTGAGCTCCATGAGATACACAAAGACTTTTATGATGGTCTGTTACCCAGAGTGCAACAGTGGAGCAACCGCCAATGTGTGGGCGACCTCTTTCAGAAACTGGTAAGCTGTGATTTTCTATTTGGTCTGTTATAGGGCTGCAACTAACGATTCTTTTAATAACTGATTAATCTGTCGATTTGTTTTTTTATGATTAATTGATGAATCGGATAAAAAAGTGCAAACATGTCCTTAAACATCCCTGAGCTGTTATAATAATAATAATAATTAAATAAAAGCTAACTTAGAAGTTTTGTCCTGTTTTCAATCCAAATATCTCAAAAATATTAAATCAAGATACAAACAAGACAGATGAAACAGCAGAAGAATTTGTCTTGTTTTCTGAAAAAAAAACCCACCTCAGAATTAAGTGATTGTTTGCTTTAAACAAGCAAAAATAGTTGCCAATGGAGTAAGAAAAATAATCTTAATGAGATATAATCTTAAAGAGAGGTGTTAAGCATCAAGAGAAACGCTTTGTGATGCTACAGGTAGAACAAGACTCAACACTGTGTGTGTGCAGGTGTGGTGTATTTATAGTCCATGTAATCAGTTTATCATGATCCTCTGGCTGTGTGTATGTAATCAATGTAAAACAGGAACAGGTGTGTGTGAGGTGCATGACAGGATTTATAGTTTGTGTAATGGCAGAATTGTAGTCCAAGTAAAAGTTAAGATTCTTCAGCGATCTGCCGTAGTTTTAGGGTAATAAAGCAACCCAACACTGGGAAATGCCCATACACACTCTTTCATACACTATGGCTAATTTAGCTAATTTAATTCACCCGTACTTTGGACTGTGGGGGAAACCGAAGCACCCAGAGTAAACCCATGCGAACACGGGGAGAACATGCAAACTCCACACCGAAATGTTAATTGACACAGCCTGGGCTCGAACTAGCGACCTTCTTGCTGTGAGGCAACCGTGCTATCCCCTGCACCACTGTGATACCCCGGGGCTAATAATACTTTTTTTTTGACTAAAACTTTCATTTTAGCCAACACTTGTCTAAATAAATACAAATAAAATCCTTAATTTAAATTAAAATGCAATTTTCTGAATTACTGTCTTACAAAGTATGGTATGAAAATTCTATAAAAAATTATTGTTATTACAATAAATTATTAGTGTTGTTGAAAGATATTCTGATATCAGAGTTGTTGACAACAGTGTTGTTGAAAGATATTCTGTAAGGATGGGACATATACAATTACATAATGAAAATATACATTTAGACATTTAGATATACATATAAATATATACAATTACATAATGAAGAAATCTGTAACAAATAACCAATAACCAGTGTTACATGTATAAATAAATGTGTGCATTTTTATGTGTTTACATTCAATTTTGTTGACTATTTCAAGTGGTGAAAGGCTTGAGCTCCACCTTTTTTGCACTTCTTCTACGAGTGATGTCACTGGGGGTAGGGTTAGGGGTGGGGTTGGTGTACGCATTAAAACAGCTTAAAGGAGGAGGAGCGACAGATCATGCTCCCCCTCGCTGGAGCTCAGCTCTCCTCAAATGGCTCTGCAGCGAGCACCCTCTCAACTATTTGTTGACTTTACAGCAAAATATGTGAATAATGAATTAAACTGAAACATTACTTAAAATCTAATAAATATTTATTTTTATTTATAGACACTATTATTTGTCCTCCTGTGAAATGTTTATGATTTTTTGCAAGTGATGTTTAACAGAGCAAGGACAATTTTCACAGCTTCGAGAGACTTGTTTCTTTTAACCTTAAGTCTTTAAACTTTAACTTGAAAATAGTTATTAACTATTTTGTTAAAAAATATTGAAAAAATCTTCTCTCCATTAAACAGCAATTGGAAAATAATTATACCAATAATTCTGCTCTCAACTGAATATAATATCATAATAAATGGATTGCTCATACTGCCTACCATATGCTCTGTTATTAAAATGGCTGCTTCTGTTAACTAATAATATGCTTGTGTTACTGTTAATCATCATAACATCTGAATTATCCCCTCTCTCGCTGCCACATGCACGTGTTTAATTCGAGTAATCCATACATGATGTTTCTGTCAGACCACCGAGAGAGATTTTTGGGAGACGGTTTATAACGGCAGTCATCATCAAAGCATGTCTCAATGCTGCTCCCTAAGGAAACGTTCCTTTGATAAGTGGTTTAGTGAGCTTCACGAGCTGCAGCCACATCATTCCATTCAACACAATTAGCTGTGGAAACTGAAACTTTACCCCCATCTTTATAGATGCCCGCAGGACTTGATGCTCACGCAGATAAAAGCTTTTCAGAGCTCCATGACTGCATGTAAAGCAGACAGGGGGTCCTGCTCTGAGATCAGTGGGGCTGCGCTTAAAAATGCTGGGCTTGAAAGGTGTTCGGATGTTGTAACAAGGGGTGTAGATCAGGTTTCTTTGCAGTATTGGTTTTTATTTGAATTGCATGTTTTTCCTTAGAACGAAGAGCATTAAAGACAAAAATCCCTTTTATAAGAGGTATGCGCACAGTTGTGTGGCAACCGTGTATGAATATAGCCAGCCTCTAATGGTAAAAATGTATTAATTTTATTTTTTAGAATCACACTTTGTAAAAACAAAAAGAAAAAAAACAGAAAGGCCCAATTCTACCCGTTACCCATTCTCCTCACCCCTCGTTTTGCCCATTCATGTGAAGGGGTAGGGGTGTCCCAATTCTCTTTAGCTTAAAGGCGTAGGGTTAAGGGGAAGGGCTAGATAGCCCTTGAAACTGATATTTTTCTGATATTTTTTCGAAACCAAGGGATACGAAAATTCGCCAGAATACATCGTCTAGAACGGCAGCATGGCTGCACACAGAAGTATTTTTTTTTTCATCACTGCGAATTTTTACAACAAAAAGGCATATGTTTTAATACATTTATATAGACATTCATGATTTACTGTCATGCCTTTTTAAAAACCCAAAATAAAAAAACGCTAAATTTTGCTATCTATAATCCATAACAATAACTCTCATACAGTAGAGCTGCACGATTAATCGAAAAAAGGTTGTGATCTTAATCCAGCATTTCCACAGTTATGACAATCATATTTTCAAGTTCAGGAGAGAAGCAAAGGCGGCCGCACAAATCTTCGTTATTTTACATACATTGCTCATGTGTACACCTCCAAATGGTGTTGAAAGAGTCACATACTGTATGTATAAGGTATAATTCACCCAAAAATGTCATTTCTGTCTTCATGTAATGATGTATTCACGGCCGCGAAATCACACTTGATGTGAGCTGACCGTGAGCTGTTACCACAGAGAGGGCATGCGCGCGCCTGTGAATGATGGATGAACAGAACTTGCATAGGCTGTGTAAATAAAAGGTAATAAAGTTGTGAATAACGTTCAGTTTGTGGTACAAAGTGATCATTTAGGAGCTGCGTGGGAAGTATGAACCACATTTAGCAATGAAAATGAAACTGAAAACACGAACATCATTTAAATAATCTTATCACATCGCGTTTTAGAGTTATGATTACGACAAGCATTTAATGTTTTTCTTTCATAGCAAACACAACAGTTTTATGCATAAGAATAAATGTTTAACAGTATGAGTATACTGGAACTACTCTAGTGTCACGATCCGGTAATGGGAAAAAGGAGCGAGGACCCAAGCGCAGAGTAAAGTAGGATTTATTAATAATAAAATAAAATAAAAGGCAAAAATAAACAACCCCGGAGGGGGAAAACACTACTACAACAAACAATTAAACAAACAAACAAACAAACCTTGACTGGGCAGGCACGACAAGGCAGGGCTGGACACAGCAGGACAGGTAAACATCGACAAAATATGATGACAAACTCGCACAGGACAGCAGACATAAGGGGTTTATAAACTGTAGGAAATTAACACAAAAACAGATGAACATAATTAACTAAAAATGGGTAAACAAGGAGGGTGGGACAAGACAATAGACGGGAGAGCGCATGACACAGAGAGACAACACAAGCCATGCGCTCACATAACAGGACAAGAACATGCAGCCAATGAGAAAACTCATTAACCGCATGTTCATGACAACAAACACAACACTGAAGCACACGACAAAAGCACGTGACCACAATGTAAACACAGAGCCACGTGCTTTGACAACAGATGCAAGACACGAGCACACGATGAATGAAAACACTCACCGTGCGCTCACACACGCAGCGTGCATGCTTCATCCCAGCGCCGACCAAAACCGAAACCAACAAGACTGAGACGCTGGGAATGAAACACCACGCTGCAGACAGACGAAAACACAAACACGAGTACAAGAGCGCACGCGCCTGAGGGACGCAGAACTCGCGCGCGGCCGCATCAAGCAGGAGCGCGCACACTCTGCGTACACCCACGACGACGCGCGCGCACACAGAGACAGAAACCGGACCAGACATGGGTAGTGTCCGAGCTCTGCCACCAAAACAAGAATTTACAAGACCAGAGTGGCAGAACCCTGACATCTAGCCTATATAATGTTTAATATAATGCAAGAGGGAATCTGATATTGACAAATGTCTCATTTTACCAGTAGAAAAAAATGGTCTAGTAATGTTGTCATTGACAGATTGCATATCTCAAACATAATTCAACATCAGAATTATGAATAGTTGTATTCTGATGTCATCTCTGTGCAATAATGACCAAGACAAATTTAAAGTCTGTTCAAGTCCACCATTTCAAGTCTATACAAAAGTTAACATTTTAACCAACAGTAGAGCTACACATATTATTATTGTTGCTTTACCATATGTTTGAGAAATAACAATAATAATAGCCTGTTCATATTAACCTTTATTTTACATCTATAGAATTGTGAGAAAATTGTGATCTTGATTTTTAACCAAAAACCATGATTCTCATTTTAGCCAGAATCGTGCAGCTTTATCGTACAGTCCCACAACATACTTTCACATCTGTCACTCAGTGACACTTAGATACCCTGTCAGAATTTTCTAGTGGCTGGGAATTAGTTTTTCACAGTGTCTGGTATAATGTTAATGTTGTTTTCATGTGTTTAGATGAATATGGCCACGATAAATATAAAAAAATAACGCAACTGGAATAACTACAGCAGTTGCCGTTGTCGATCTCATATGAAGCAAGAGATCGCTATGACATGTGCAGGTGTTGTAGTGCTGTCTCATTTTTGGGGGGTTAAATTTGAAGCCGTTCCCCTTCACACTCTGTTTCAAGTGCCAAGGAGAAGGGTTAAGGGTAAAAACATAGAATTAGGATTGTGCCTTTGATTGACATTCTCCCTTTGTACATGTCATCAGAGGGGGAAATCCCACCCATTAGTGATGTTCTCTCCCTCATTAGCATAAACAGCCCTGAGTGAGAAGCAATCTTAGGCCATTAGAGTTTTCATCTCCTGAAGATAATGTCAGCAATCAAGAGGCATGCTGACATCTTTATTCAAGAGCACAAACTAACACTGTAGTCTCTTGTTCTGTGAAACTTCTTTTGATATTTTCAAATTTTCACAGATATAGGGCTCTATTTTGACGGTCCATGCGCAGAGCGCAAAACGCAGGGCGCAAACGCTTTCAGGGCGTGTCAGGACGCGTTTTTGCTAATTTAAGGATGGGAAATCTGCCTTGCGCCGTGGCGCATGTTCTAAAAGGGTTGAGTTTATTTTCTTAATGAGTTATAGGTGTGTTTTGAGAATAAAAAAAATAGAATCTCATCTCCCATTCCCTTTAGGAGTCGTAGGATTCGTTATTTACAGGACGCAAAATAAGTCTAAGTGGAAAAAATGAGCATTTCACAAGCAAACAGTTAACTGTTAACAGTTTTTTTAACAGAAAACTGTTAAACAGAGCATCTACTGCGTGAGAATGAGAGATAATGGATCACTTTCGCTCTTGGATAGGGAAACCTTTACGCACAGACATCAATTAGTCTATAAATAAATAATTTTGTTTGTTAAGCGCAAATATTCGTTTCAAAACTATTTCTAAATTCAGTTCTAATTTCCAGCAAACTAATAAATGAATAATAAGAGCAAAATGTGCTCAAAAACCTGAGTTATATCCTAAAACACATGCTGTGCCCTATATGGTCTAAAACCTGACAGGTGGGCAAATCTAAGCTTGTTTTTAATAAAACAAATATACATATGGATATAATAAATAATATTGCTAATAATAATAACATTATACAAAAGCAAAATGTTATGAATGAACTGAAAAAGCCTTCCGAGATGAAGAAGACATAAAAGCAGTGGTTTTTCATATTTATGTAGGCTAGAAAATAATGTTTTGTAATATTTTAATCCTTTATATTTATATTCTATATCTATTCTTATTATATCCTATATATATATCCTTAATATTTACATTTTTTCATCTGTAAAGATATTTGCCTAATGCTTTCTTGTGCGTATTAAGCAGTGTGTAAGCGAGGCGCAACTCTGCGCCGGAGTTTAGACCGGGTTAGTTTTGGTCTAATGAAAAATCTATTATAGATTCTCAAAATAGCAACGCGCCAGCGGTCCGCCTCAGAACGCCTTCCTTTTTAGACCAGAACGCCTATGGGCGCACATATGAGTGCTAATGCATTTGCAATTTAAACAGCGTAGCACAACGCCTCAAAACGACTCTTGCGCCAAGCTGAAACTACCAAAAGACTACTGCGCCACGCCTTGCACCACACTGCGCCGGGTGTATGATAGGGCCCATATTGTTAGTCCTGTTTTGAATGCCACTATGATGACACATAGGCATTTGTAGCCCCATCCTTATGAAAAGAGCACAAACTCATTTTAATTTTAAGCTACAGTCACAAAAATGGCACAATTTTTATGGATTTTGAAAATATAATTTGAAAAGTTTCTAAATTATTATTACTTAAGTTGATATATTTTATGCTATGTAATATTTAAAATATTTCCAGAGCAACAGAATGATTTCTGAAGAAGATGATGCTGAAACTTCTTGTAAACGCAACAATAAATTATATTTTTAAAATGTATGAAAATAGAAAGCAACTATTTGGAATTGCAGAAATTTTTCATAATATTTCAGTTTTTAATGTTTTTTTTTAATTATTAATTGATTTCATTGTGGGCATCATTGAATGTTCTCCCCGAGTTGGTGTGGGTTTTCCTCTGGGGGCTCCGGCTTCCCCCACAGTCCAAAGACATGTGCTGTAAGTTAATTGGATGAGCTAAATTGACCATAGTAAATAAAGGGACTAAGCTGAAAATAAATTAATCAAATTAATGATTTCACCCCTCTATGTGTAAAACACACACCCACAAAAACACACACCCTGGACGAGAACTACGCCACTGCAAAAATACACACACACATTCACAAGTTAAACAGCATGGCATACATACAACAATATAATTTATTGTTAACCAAATTGGAAATAAAACATTTTAAGTAAATAATATTTAACAAATCTTACAGACCACAAACAGTTGGATCATGTCGCTTGTGACTTAAACTGCAATATGAATTTGTCTAATAATTATCAATATATATCATAATTTATTTTCTATTACAATTTTAATTTTAAAGTTTTCTTAATTACATAATACATCATCCCTTAAGGGGTTTATAATTTATTTAATATATAATTTCACTTCATCATACGCATTCTCAATGTAATAAAGCATTTATTCAGAATACCGTGGCATGAAATGATGCAGGATTCCTTTCACCAATACACTGTAAAAAAAAAAAAAGCATTGACTCAACTTGTAACTGTAAGGCAACTTGCTGCAGAGAATTTTTTTAGTTGACTCAGTACTTGGGTATTTGGGTTTAGAGTTGAGTCGACTCAAAAGTTTTGGATTCAAATATTGAGTCAACTTTTTTACAGTGTATGCAGAAAAACTTGGAGCAGACTTGGAAAGGAGTGATTTCTGAATTCTGTGAGCAAGAGGGGGTGATTGTTGTCCATTCACAAACTTTAGTGTTTTCTCAGTTAATGTTTGGGTTAGAGACCTATCGGCAGGATCTACAGCCTGCCCTGTAGCTGTGAATTCTGAGGTCATTTGACATAAGCCTCTTCTTTGTGATAAAAAAGCATTGGGGTTGAGCAAGTGTGGCCGGAGGCTGAATTTATTCAGCTTTTATTTGGATTGTTAATCCCACATGGATTAAATTGTTAGCTTTGAATACCTGTGGTTATTATTTGAGGCATTAGTGACGTGTAGAACTGAGCATTTTTGCAGCTTACTCCCTTATATTTGTGCATTTACATGTGTTTGAGCTGTGATTCTATTGCGTCAGTATTTAAGAGAATATGCCATGCTGTTTACCTTGTGAATGTGGGTGTGTGTTTTACACAGAGAGGGGTAAATAAACAGGAAATCCCACAGTGAGACAGTCGCACAGAGTTTTGTGTGGACAGTGAGTCCAGTGTCTGCTTCGTTTCCCAGAAAGCATGATGTCATGGAGGGCTGCATGTGTCTGCCCTGGAAACCCACTCAATGCTGGGCATTCCCTGACCCTCTCCCTTTGGACCGCCAACTCTCAGGCCATAGCATTTACTCACCCCGACTTCTCAAACACACTTAGGCCAGAAATGGGCTGAGATTTTTTTTTTCATACACTCTCAGAAATAAAGGTACAGGAGCTGTTACTGGGGCAGAACCTTTTCAAAAGATACATATTTGTACCCAAAGAGTCCACAGTGGTACCTCAAAGGTGCATTTTAGTGCCCAAATGTACCTAAAAAGTAATTTTGAGGTACCATTATGGACTTTTTAGGGACAAATATGTATCTTTTGAAAAGGTACTGCCACCGTGACAGCTCCTGTACCTTTATTTCTTAGTATAATTACATAATTACACATAATTACATTAAATAAAGAACTGGATAATAGGAGTCATTTATTTATGAATCAGGATACACTGGTGGTCATTTTCTATGTTTTTGACTCACTAAAATTAACCTGTTTAAAAGAGTCATTTGTTTGTGAATCTTCATAGTCACGTTGAACTTGTTGATTCTCTAAAATGATATGGATCTGAATTGAATCCGCCCAAAAAAGTCATTTGCTCATGAATTGTGTTGTATTTTTTTGACTCACTTAAATGAACTGGATCATAAGAGTCATTTGTTTGTGAATCAGGATACACTGATCATTTTCAAAACATTTTTGATTCACTTAATCAAACCTGCTCAGAAGAGTGATTCATTTATGTATCTTGTTGTATGTCTTTTGACTCACTTTAACGAACTGGATCTCAACAGTCATTTACTCATGAATCAGGATACACTGGTCATTTTTATATTTTTGACTTACTAAAATAAACCTATTCAGAAGAGTCATTTGTTTATTATTAATCAAAATACACTGCTTATGTTAAAGGTTTTTGACTTACTTAAATGAACTGGATCATAAGAGTTAATATTCCTGAATCAGGATACACTGATTATGCTTTTTGTTTTAGACTCAATAAAAATGATCCAGATCAGAAGAGGCATTTGTTCTGCACTAACAACACTATGACAACTCATTAAAAAGACATTTTTTTATTTCACAGTACTACACCATATTTTTGTTCCCTTACCTTCTATGCAATCTTATATTTCTAACTCAAATACAACATAATGTCTTTTTACCATGAAACTGGGTCTGTGTCCTCAAAAAAACCCTTTCTTCAGAGTCTTTGGAAAGGGCTTCTCTTCATTTAGATGGTTCTTTTCACTCCTTTAACAAGTATTCATCTTTTGTCAGTGAGCGGAGTTAACAGCACGATGTAATCCGTCTTTTTTCTGATCACCGTGTAATGATGGTCATATTCTGGATGGCTCACACGTTTCCCCAGTTGCAGAATAATGGCTGTGTTGAAGGAAGTGCTTAACCTCTGTCTCATGACAAGCCCCATCACAAGTCCTTCTCTTATTTAGCCCAGTGTTGGCAGCACTCGAGATGTTGCCATGGAAAATGCTTGTTATCTGTGCCCATTTCACAGTTGTTGTCTTTTGAATGGTGTTTTTTTTCTTCTTCATGACACAAACGGTCATTCATTTTAAGGACATTTTAGCTTTGTTTACCCCAAGCCACTTCTTCTTTGTTTTATTGTGCATTCATCCTCTCAATATAATTTTCCAGAAGCTCTCTGGGAAAAAGAGTCATTGTGCGTGAGATAAAATACTTTTTATTAAGTTATATTTATCTTGATCGTTTATGTTTGTTTGTTTTTCTTCACAAATCACAAAATGGCTTTAGATTAATGTATTTACTTTAATATTTAGTTTTGTTGTTCCTGTTGTTACAATTATACAATAAGCAAAGTATAATAATAATACAGTAATTCAATTATCACATATAAAATTATGTACTTTAAATAAAAATGGGGGTGACACGGTGGCTAGCACTGTTGCCTCACAGCAGTAAGGTCACTGTTTCGAGCCTCGGCTGGGTCAGTTGGCATTTCTGTGTGGAGTTAGCTTGTTCTCCCTGTGTCATGTTTCCTCCGGGTGCTCCGGTTTCCCCCACAGTTCAAAGACATGCGCTATAGGTGAATTGAATAAGCTAAATTGGCCATAGTGAATGTGTGAATGAGTATGTATGGATCAAGTGTGGCACACGCCTTGTTTTGAGTTATGCTCCCGGCCGTTAGATCGCCCCTTGGGGGCTGGCTGCAGTACAAGTCATAAACCCCGCCTCCTCCGTGTTAATGACCGATACTTGAGCCCAAATAAAAAAAAATTTATTACACTTGCAATAAAATGTCTTGAAAGATGGTTCTGGTCAATGAAGGCACTTGTTATCAAGCTGAAATAGGTGCAGTTTATTTTTGTAAACAGTTTGTTTTAGCCAGTAATTTACTGCTAAAAAACTGTCATCAGGATTGACAATTGTGATTGACAGCTTCTCAAACTTGACCATCTGAGCTTCGGACAAAGCCCCTTTAAGGCAAGTCATTTTACTTGGCGGTCATCTTTGAAACGCCTCTTGGGCAGTATGCTTGGGCGTTCTGTCTGAATGTGGAAACATCAAATTCTCCAAAATTACTTGCCAAGCTTACTATTGAATTTCATTTGAGGAATCACCAATAAAACTCAGCTGTCTCTTTAGTTTTATTTCTAAAGGTCCAAATCTCACAAAATCTACAGAAACTCACGTCTGGTCCGAGCCCTGCCCCCAGAGTATCATCAGTCTACAGGCATCAATAATTGGCTCCTGTTCTAGAAGGCGGGCTTTTTTCACCATATATCGATCAATGATTGGCTCCTATGCTAGTAGGCGGGGCTTTATTCACCATATTGACTGTTACACTTGTAACCATTCAATAAGATATGAGTGACATGTCTTGTGTATTCTATAGTCTTTGCTTCCGGAGGAGATTGAAGTGTTATTATTCGATTTCTGTGTTACTTTACCATGATTAAAATGAGTTCAGCAGTAAACTATACTTTCTGACATACAGGATCTGGTGGAACACTGTTTATTTGGTAAAGTGAGGGCTTTATCGAGCTTTATTATTAGTTTGCTGATACATGCCTAGCCATGACGGGGAAAATACAGGTGATCGTTATCTAGCAGTAATTCTCTTTATGGGTCTGAAATCTTAATTAGGAAGACAAAACTAATGTTAGCCAATCTCCACATTCATCTCCTGTAACATTATTTGAACTTAAGGACGTCTCTGACATTTTGAGTTTCGGCATGTTATGAGTTAATCTACTGAATTTGCTGTTATACAATATTAATGTTCTAGTAGTAGATATAACCAATAGTGCTGTGAATGTTATATTATTTATATACACCATTTTCTGTTGGCTTTTTATTTGAAAACACCTACTAAACATCAAAATGAAGGTAAATTCTTGTTTGCTGGATATTACGGCATGGAATAAAGCAAATGAAAACGGAGGCAAAAAATGATAAACAATATACAAACAATGTTGCAGCAGCTGATAGGCCTACAGTATGTCATATAGATATCAGTTGATGCATTAATACTGATAAGTTTATTGTACAAATTAATAAGGATTATTTCAAATAGTGCAGGGATGGGATGTATTAATATCCTATTGAAATTTAGAAATCTTGCTGTATTTATCTTTTAAACGCACGATTTTTCCTGCATGGCAAATAGCTGTCCATGGGGTGTATTTTGTATATTTTTATCTAGTTAAAATAAACCTTTCTAAAAATGTATGAGTTGTTTTATATGCTATTTTCCATATTTTACATATAATATTTCTACCGCTGTGAAGATAAGAAATACCATCAACCCGTTATAAGAGAAATGTTTTTTTTTTTTTTTTTGTGCTCATAGCTTAGTCTAACTTAGGCTAGAGTGTTTGAAAGATTTTTTATTTTCACAGTCCAACATGTATTGCTTTTATTAAATGATTAAAAACAGCTTACATGACAAAGTTTTAAAATCATATATTATTACATGTTTTAAAAAACAAGTGCTTATATTTATATTAGCGAGCCTTTGTTATAGTGCAGATACGGACGGTCAAGTGAGAAGTTCGGGGGGCGTGGTTGATTTGATGTACAAGCGTTTGGTTGGAAGCTTGATTCCTCAGCTCCGCCTCTAGCTCCACCTGGTAGTCCCTTCTGCGCATGCCCAGGCTTCAATTTCAGCAGTTCTTGTTTAACGGGAAAAGGCGCTGTTGCGTCATCCATATTTTTACAGTCATTGGTATGGATGTTTCCCTGTACTTGGTTGCAGCTGGAGGGCATCCACTGTGTAAAACATATGCTGGAATAGTTTGCAGTTCATTCTGCTGTGGCAACGCTTGATGAATAAAGGGACTAAGCAGAATGAATGAATGAATGAATATATTCAGAGACTAGTTAAGAACTTTATTTTGCATCTGTGTCAATATAAATTGTGACCAGATAAACAAAAAGTTATCATAATTTATATTTTACATGGATATTGAAAGCCTTTTATCAACCAGCTACATCACTGTCATAGTTTATGATGAGTTTTATTGTCTTATTAATGGCTCGGACTAGTATTTGCTTATCTTTGAATATCAGAAACATGTCAACCGTGCCAAAACAGGCCACGAAGGGCTGCTTGCTCCCCCTTAGTAAGCAGAATCAAGCAGACGTAGCATGCATGCATGAGTAATCCGCCTCCAGCGCTCACTTTTATCTATAAACACCTTCTCCCTCACTCTCTCTTCTGTCGTTTCATCTTCCCACTCAGGCCAGCCAGCTTGGCGTGTACAGAGCTTTTGTGGACAACTATAAGATTGCAGTGGAAACGGCTGAAAAGTGTTGCCAAGCCAATTCTCAGTTTGCTGAGATTTCAGAGGTCAGTTTTAAGCGCTTGCATTGTGCGCTTGTCAAAACAAGAGCTGGTATCTTGGTAAATTTATGTATTTGTTTACCGTTTCACCTTCAGAATCTGAAAGTCAAGAGCGCCAAAGACCAGAATGCCAAGCACTCTCTGGAAAGTAAGAGATTAAGATGATTCATTTTTCCACGTCTGTGTTTAGTATTCTGATCACTCGTTTGGTTTTGTCGTTCTCAGCGCTGCTGTATAAACCAGTGGATCGGGTCACTCGCAGCACACTCGTCCTCCATGTGAGTAAAACTTAAAGAGCGCGCATTTGATCACCACTTAAACATTTTTCATTTGGATTTCCCATTGGCTAAATCAAGTTTTTGTCAATTCCAGGACCTCCTGAAGCACACCCCATCCAGTCATCCAGATTACCCTCTGCTGCAGGACGCCCTCCGCATTTCCCAGAACTTCCTCTCCAGCATTAATGAAGAGATCACACCCCGCCGTCAGTCCATGACAGTGAAGAAAGGAGAGGTCAGTGCCAGCCAGATCAAAAACTGTCTAATGTATGTACTCACATTTTTTGAACATTTCCTCATTTTAGAAGTCCATTGAGCCGATCTCTGGATCTGGCGAGAGCACCTTTAGCTTAGCTTAGCATAAATCATTGAATCAGATTGGACCATTAGCATTTCACTTCAAAATGACTACATTTTTCCTATTAAATACATTTTTCCAATATAAAAGGCTTGCAACTTCTGTAATTATATTGACCATGAAAAGATAATATTTTCTAGACTAATATAGCTATGAACGATAGTCTCATTCCAGCGTAATAATCAGGGAACTTTCCTGCACTGCGTGATATAATTGCACCCGCTGCAGCCATGGTATTGCCTAAGTTTTTTTGATAATAGTTATTGTGAAAAGCACTATACAAATGAATTTGAATTGAATTAACCTATGCTGGAATGTATAGTATAGTATAGTATAGTATAGTATAGTATAGTATAGTATAGTATAGTATAATGTAGTGTAGTATAGTTCCTAGCCATACTGGCCTAGTTTTCAACCTTTTAGGACACATGCCCCCCATTGTTTGTCCAATTTCACTCGTACCTCTCCACCAGCCCTCATAATGCATGTGTAAACATCATTCACACATTACTTGCTGCATTTAAAGTGTGCATAATAATTAAATTGAACCATAACTATATAGCTTGCCTGATTCAGTGTGATGACTGAGCCTGTTTCTGTGAGGACAACATGCTAATCCGTGGTTGGATTCCTGACGTGACTAAATCATCTTCCACTGACAATAAGCGTGAGCCTAGTATACCTGCTTTTGATGTACGGACATGCAAAAATTGCTGCTTCGCAAAGCCAAGTTTGCAGAGCCCTGACAGTGTGGTTGAGTCAAACGTTGAGTACGTTTACATGGACATACTCTGATTTTAATACAGTTAAGACAATACTCTGGCTGCGTCCGAAACCGCCTACTACTCAGTAGGCACTGCATTTAAATTTAAACGTGCTACTCGGCCGTTAGAAAAGTACGTTCTATACAGTATGAATGTGAAAAGTATAAATGGAATTCGGACTTACTATATCCGCCATTTTGTCATGGTCACGTGACCTACCTGCGTCAGTTGCGTTGCTTCAGTCCCATTCATGAATACTCTCACGGGGCATTATGGGATAGCACAGCATGCATGGGATGCACACTTCAGAATCTTGCCGGAAGTAGTAAGTCATCCGGGTACTTCTCGCCTACTGATTTTCGAATTCTATGAATTCGGACATACTACTCGGCTCGCATACTGATTTTAGCGTACTATATAGTATGGAAGTATGCGGTTTCGGACGCAGCCTCTGTTTAAGAGTTTACCATGTAAACAGCGATTTTTGATTACCTCAATCCGACTAAAGTCATCATTAAACTAAACAGAAATGGAATTAAGACATGTGAAGTTTGCATATGTTAGTGACATTATCGATGTCTTGTAAGACTCTTTGCCACGTTTTGCAAAAAGATCCACACACACGGCTGTCAGTAAAGAAGTATTTTCTTTCCATTTAGTGTGCAGTATTAAATTAAATTAAATTAAAACAACTCTTCCACCAGTCCTTACCAAACTCGTGTCCAATACCTCAGTTTGTCACAGGGGCATGAATCAAATGTTCATGAGTGAAAGTGAAACTGCCGAACTGAAGGTAAAGTCGAAAAATTAAAGATGAAACACCCAAAATTACATGAAACTGCATGGAATACAGTCAAATAGCATGAAACGTGGATAGCCTGGTGGCGCAACATTCAAAAAGCCCTTCATGTAAACATCTTATTTATAGTACTGTCTTATTCAGATTAAGGTAAATAACTGGATGTCCATGTAACGTAAACGCACTGCGCACTGGTGGTGGATGAGAAGATTCCCTCCTACAGTATGTGTAAAGCGCTTTGAGTGCCCAGAAAAGTGCTATATAAATGTAAGGAATTATTATAATTATTCATGTTATTATTATTATTATTTGATCTTACTGGAATTGTTCAAATATGGATTTGTTTGCACAAGCTCTGCATTTTATCAAAAACATGTAGGCAGATGAGGTTATTAAAGAGATAATTCAACTAAAACTGAGATGTCATAATTTACTCACCCCTTACTTGTTCCAATCTTGTATGAGTTTTTTTTTTTTCTGTTGAACACAAAAGAAGACATTTAAGATAAACTTTGTAAACCTGTAACCATTGACTTCTATAGTTCTTGTTTTTTCGTATATGGGAGTTGTTGGTTGCAGGTTTTCAGCTTTCTTCAGATTGTCTTCTTTTGTGTTGAACAGAAGAATGTAACTCATGAAGGTTTGGAACCATTCGAGAATAAGTAAATTATGGGCCAATTTGAATTTTTGGTTAACCATACCAAAAGTAAACAGATTTTTCAGTTGTCAGTTTAATTGTAGTCGAGCTTGTAGTCATTTGTTTGTGGGTTTTTGTAATTATTTAGGTAGTTTTTAACGCTTCAGTTAACATTTCTTTCAACTCGAGTAAAAAAGCCAGCCCAGGCCAGGCCAGAAGGAAAATCCTCTCTCTCAAGCTTCTGCAATTATCAGTAATATTTTCAGAAATATTCATTGGCTCACTCTAGTTACAAAACACATGGGTCCCGTCAACAATATAATCATCTCCCGCCTTCCTGTTCCCCTTCCTCCATTATCAGAGGTCACTTTTGCGAAACGAGAAGTATCTCAACACCCTTCCCCGCTTCAGAATGAACACAAACCCTCTGAACCATGAGTCAGCTGACCTGATCCTACACTTCCTCGCACATTACTGGAAAACCGTGTGGGAAGTGACTCTCTGATTGTAGTCTTGTGAGCATTTTTATTACAGAAAATTCAGAGAATGAGTTCAGAGATAGCGATTGTTTATTATTTGAATGATTACAAAAATGTCTGACAAAATAATCTGATGGGGAACAATACAGCTGACTTAATCATATTTCCAGTAAATATTTGTGCTTTGATGAAAAAAAATATATATTGCTTTGCTGGAAATCGATGATAAACATCATTACACGAATATGTGATAGTATTAATAAAAATACTTTATTTTAGCATTCATCATTACTGGTAATCATCGCCAGGCCCAAGATATATCTGTTTCTCCACTGAGTTGCGATATGCTCTTATGACTATTAATGGTTTCTGAATTTATTTTATCATGGATCACAAAAGGAAAAGTTTCATTTTATAATGTAATGTTGTGAATAATGTTGAAAGCTTTCTGTCTTCAAACAATATATGTCTATACAAATAAAAATTGAGACCAATTGAAAATTCGAGCTAAATTTACAATATGTTGTTATTTATTTTTAGTAAAGCATTTGATTCTATTCTTTTTTGACATATTATACATATATATTCATGTAATATACGTAATCACTGTTTGTATTACTGTCAAATATGTCATTTTAATTTCAGAAGAATAATTGGATCTATGTTTGGTGTAATATGCCTGATTTAAAATCACAACAAATAAAAAATGTAAATAAAATTCATGAAACATTTAAAGAGTAAGACAAATATTACTTTTATACTCAAACCTATATCTAACAAATCCTGTAAAACTGACAATTTTCAAGTCTCTTATTTTTTTCCATAGCCATAAATATATATATATATATATATATATATATATATATATATATATATATATATATATATATATATATATATATATATATATATATATATATATATATATAAAATGACATTATCCGTCTTTTTGTCAGAAAGATGCCTAGAAATTTATAATTAAATTATAAAAATCAAGTGATTCTATTTTTTTTTTTTTTTGTGTGTCGGGATCATATAGTTCCATGCATTTATTTGTGTTACGCTCACCGGTCACTTTATTAGGTACACCTTACTAGTTCTGGGTTGGACCCCCTTTTGCCCTCAGAACTACTTTAATCCTTCGTGGCATGGATTCAACAAGGTACTGGAAATATTCCTTAGAGATTTTGCTCCATATTGACATGATAGCATCACGCAGTTGCTGCAGATTTGTCGGCCACATCCCAAAGGGGCTCTATTGGATTGAGATCTGGTGACTGTGGAGGCCATTTGAGTACTGTGAACCTATGGTCATGTTCAAGAACCCAGTCTAAGATGATTCACGCTTTATGACATGATGAAGCCATCAGAAGATAGGTACACTGTAGTCATGTTGCCTCTCTATCAGCTCGAACCAACTTTAAACATAAGGCGTAAACACACACTCGCTGAGGCCAGGTCACAGGTCAGAAACAGTGTTTTGAAGGCATCTACACACACACACACACACACACACACACAAAGAGAGAGACAGACATTAAGGGCATGAAGAGAGCAGATGTCTTTCACATATGTCACACACCCTTCAATTAGAGACAGTTCATTCGGTCACTCAAGAGTGCAAATGCACATCCAGTTGTAAAGGATGACCTGAGAGGGAAGGTCTTGTAGGAATCATACTGTATATCTTGTATATACATATAAACCCCTACATTTATACACAGCTGGGCAGACAATTTATTTAATATCATACTTCATTAATTACATTAAGAATTGCAAACAGTTTTCTAAAATCTTGTGTTTAAAATTGAAAATGAGGTATTATTTTCTTTAACATTTATTGTAGAGCCCTGCACTGGCCTTAAATCTAAGCCCAAGCCTTGCCCTTGTCCAACAGCTTATCAATTTTTGGCCTGTGGCCGACCCGAAGCCGTTTTTTTTTCCGCCAAACAGCTCATGCTGTTACAGCCATTAAAATAGACCAGATTTGTATTTGATAGAAAGTTGATGCTTTTTCGTCTGGTATTATCAGAATACTTTAGAGAAATGTTTGGAGGTTTTTCTTTGTTTTTTTTTTAAGTAGAAGTTTCTGTTTTTAAATGACATTGATATCCAAGCGGTATGTGTTACACATTGGGTTTACTCAAATTAATGTTGTGCATTGTGCATAGCCAGTTGGCTCATCATTTAAAGTTGTCACAATTTGAAAAGGTGACTAGACGTTTGCGTTTCCTCTAGTGTTTATCATAGTTTTAGGTTCTCCATTGCCAATTTTTGTCTTTATGTTCTCCATTATGCGTGGCTGGAAATCTCTATGCGCAAGACATCACTGGAGCTTCTGGACCGCACGCATTAGATCTCATTAAACTTTTTAAAAAGTTTTTTGTAAAGCAGGCCTGAAGCCCGATATGCATGCTAGCTATATGTGGGGCTCTAATTTGCTGGTTTACATTTCTGGCAACAAATCTGAACAAAAAAGTGGGCTTTTTTTTGGCATGTTAGACTTAAGAGTCAAAAAGGGGGATTTGGGTATCACTCCATATCTTTTAAAATACTGCAAACTGAATTTTTAATAGAATAAAATCAGACAAATCATTTATGACAATATGACTACACGACTATATCCTTTGATAAAATGCTTCAAAATTTAGATATGAATAAAACTCAAAACTAAAAATAAACAAATAGACGGGAAGATTTATGACTACTAGAGAGAGGGAGAATCTTTTTGAGAGAACAGAAATAGAAAATATGTGTAGAAATTAAAATTTACACTGTAAAACCCCAAAAAATAAAGGTAACTGAAACCATTTGAGGAAACTGATTGCTACAAACCATTTAAGTTCATAAACTAATCCTAATGAGTACTTTGAACTGAATCCATAGTAAATGAAGCAATTTGAGAACAGTAAAAGCTGATGAAAGAAGAGAACTCAAACAAGCTGAGTACCTTAAAGTCCAATAAGTTAAGGCAACTCAAACTGTTTGAGGCAACTGATTGCAACAAACCATTTGAGTTAAAAAAAACTATTCTATATGAGTACTGTGAACTTACATCATTTAATAACTTAAGTAGTGTTGTATTTACGTATTTAACTCATTACCTTCAACACTTGAGTTCAAAACTATTTTCAAATGAGTAGAATTAACTTTCAGTCAATTTTAAGTTAACTACACTATTTTCATTTGATAAAGTTAACTGTTGGGTTTTACAGCATACAGACACTTTTGAGTGTTTTTTGTTTTCTTTAACCCAAACTGGGTGAAAACTGACCGGCACGTTTGTGTTGAAGACAAAGTGATCTATTTAATATTGTTTTCAGTCCATCTAGAGTTATATATGGATGTGTTTTTATATTATTCGTACTGTGAATAATCTTTATGTCTTGTCATTGCTGAATAGTCTCAACCCTGCTCACTTTTTTTTATTTTCATCCCATCTAGCCTTGCTTGTCCGAGGTTGAAACCCCCTCAGGCTCCCGTCAATATCATGAAAATAGCTCGTGTGACTCACCCACAATAGCGCAATTTCTTAAGTGTGTCAGGCCTCCTTATGAGTGAATGAGTCGGAGTCTCTCATTGGCTGCTGCTCCTGCTCACCTACTTTAAATGACCTCAAGCCTCAGGGAAAACAGCGACTGCCACCGATTGTGAAGGGCAGCCAAACGATACACGAGCGCCCTCTATTGGTGAACAACTGAAACTAAATGGTTCAAGATTTAAAAAAAAAAATTTATATATATATATATATAACATCGTGGATGATTACAATTTTGGAGTTGTCAGAATATTATTTTCCATTCCTATTTGACTGTGGTTACTAATTTAAGTGTTTTTTTTGTGTGTTTAGTGTAGCTTGTTTGTTTTATTTCAGCATATATATATATATATATATATATATATATATATATATATATATATATATATATATATATATATATATATATAGTATGGGTTTGAGGAAATGTTAATAGGTGCTGTTTGTTTGTTCAAACACATTTTCAAAACTCTAAACACAATTAGTGTGGCCATACCATTCACACATTCCATGTTGTTTTCACCTGATATGCAGTCAGTGAACACATTTCCACACTGCTTATATCTTCTGAAAAGACAAGCTATACCACCCAACAAAATAACACACAACATCCCTTAATAGCAAAAACAATATTCCTAACCTTATACAGTATAAAAACCTCTGCTTCTGCAATCATATCAATTCAAAAACAATATCAATATCAGAAATATATCTCAGCTGATAATAAACAAACAACTAAATAATTGACACAACGCTGATTTATGTTTTTATGTTATTTATGTTTTTTTATTCAGAATGCTCTTGTGCGTTTCATGGATATTTTGTTCACTGGAAGCAGTACTGTAAAACTTGCTCTGTTCTATCATACCATGCTTTTACTGTACCTCCTGTAGTTAACAGTAAAGGGACAAAATCTTATTTACTCTTTACTGGAATGCTTTTGAATGGAAACTTTACTGTACCTGTGGACATACAGTACAGTTCCCAACCAAGACATTTTGTCAAAATGGTGCATTGCATGTTTTGCATGCAAATACCTGTAAAATTGTAACAGAATTCTCTACAGATGATGTAATGTCAACAATAGCCAGTGTTTTGAAACCTGCTGTACTTTGATTGACTGCATGTACCTGTTGAAGGGAAAACAAGTGTTAATCTTTGACAGAATATTTTCATTTTGAGTCAGATTTTCAGTGTTTTGGTAAAGTTGGTGTGTGCAGAAAAAGATGTGCTCTATTTTGAAATGAAGAGTTATTATATATGGTATTTACAGTTTTTTGTTTTACGATTGCTTACACACTACAATTAAACTTTGCTCACAACCGGCAAAACCTTACACTCAAGGAGCGAAACACAAGGCTAAATCTGCACAACTGTAAGCACATAGTCAGCTTTATACTTTTTGCTAAACATTACACACAGTGATTTGCAAATCACTAAACACACTTGGATGTTTTTGACACAGAAATGTTTCATGATGGAATTACCTTGCAATTTCAAAGCAAAGGCTGAACACAACCATCAGGTGTGCAGGCACACCATTCAGCTGGAACCACAATAAAAACCAATAGGTGTAAACTTCACTAGTCAATAAATATGTTTACAGTAGTATAGCTATAAATATTAGTCTTCAATAAATATGAAAGACAATGTCGCAGGAAGAGAAAGCACGAAAGGGAGGAAGATTGGTAAAAAGGAGGCGGGATGGGTGATGTTGTTTTTTATTTTTTTATTATTATTTTTTATTATTATACGTCTCCAGAAAGCTGAATAAATAAGCTTGACATTGTTGTATGGTTTGTTAGGATTGGGTAATATTTAGCTATCAGTCTATCACTGTTTAGATAATTTAGTATGTTCATGTACTTTATAGCAATACCTCTGAAACAAATCAAACGCAAATTATATCAGTATTAGTCAGTTAGAAAGGAGTGCTTAAGATTGATGCAATTTTGGCAGTGTGTTAATGAAGCAAACAGATTCATATTGAATAAAGTGTGTGTGTTCAGTACAGTTTAAATTTAGCAAAATAACTAATGTGTGCTGCTGTTTGTGTGTGTGGATGTGGAAATTGTGTGAAGTGTTTTGACAAAATGAGCCTTAATTTCAAAGTTGTGCTTGAGCCAATCGTAAAAAACTGTAACGAAATGTATTTTTGAGAAGAAAATTAACCATTTGGCCAATTGTGTTTTGTAGATGTGTGTGTGTTAGGAGTTTAGAAAAAACATCTGAAGTATGGGTAAGCGCTTGTCAGCGATTGAAAAAAAAAACTGTAATCATTTTATGTTCAGTCCACTTATATTTGTAAACAATACGTTAAATAATTCCTTTATGTTGTTCCAAATACAAATCGATTGTGTGGAACCGAGCACTTTTTACAGTGCTGTCAGAAAAGGGTCCATTAGTTTCGGTGTTATTCTTAATACTTTGTCATAAGGGAGTTGTCATGATGGCGCCCACAACGATGGTTGCCTCCGTGTCATGCTCTGCAGTCTTTTTTGAGTTTTTGTTAGTTTGTCTTGTCTTGAGTCACAGGGTTTCACTAGAGACAAATTGCTGGACATTTGGACGCATACACCACCTAATCTACCCGCTATACACTTTTTATACACATATACACACTTATTTAACATACTTTACGTGCCAATTTGCACATAACAGTTGCACAAATAACGTTGTATATAGTAATATATCTGCACATACACTTGTAAGTTTGTATATTTGCATTCACTACTTACTTATATTTTTAAATATATTTATTATCTGTTTTTTTGTCCTGTCTCTGTAATTCTGTTGCACTTTAGGAGCTCTGTCATGTAAACAAATTCCTTGTATGTGTGAACATACCTAACAATAATGCTCTTTCTTTCTTTCTTATTCTTGTCTTTGAAGAATCGACAGCTTCTTCGAGACCAGTTTATGGTGGAGTTAGTAGAAGGTGCACGAAAACTGCGACACGTCTTCCTCTTTACCGACATTCTGCTCTGCGCTAAATTGAAGAAACAAACTGGAGGGTAAGACATGATTTATTTTTCATTCCTATAGAATCATTGTTGTTTGTCTTTTTTGCCATCTGCTGTTGATTGTCATGTATGTGAGCGCTGGTTTGGATGTCTATGTATGTGTGTGTGTGTGTGTTCAGGAAGGGGCAGCAGTATGACTGTAAGTGGTATATCCCGCTAGCGGACGTCACCTTCCAGACCATCGATGAGTCTGAGTCCTCGCCTGTTCCACAGATACCAGAAGAGGAGATTGATGCTTTGAAGGTCAAGATCTCTCAGATCAAAAACGAGATCCAGCGGGAAAAGGTGGATGAGATCATCAGAAATGCTCTTCTACTGCCAAAAAAATCAGCTTTTTGTTGACTGTTTTCAATCTGGTCTCTCTGTGTGTTCAGAGAGTGTGTAAAGGAGGAAAAGTGCTGGATCGCCTCAGGAAGAAACTGTGCGAACAGGAATCGCTGCTTCTCCTTATGTCTCCCTGCATGGCCTTCAGAGTCAGTAACAGGAACGGCAAGGTGAATCATTTACATATTACATTTACTCATTGAGCAGACGCTTTTATCCAAAACAACTTACAAGTGAGGATTAAAGAAGCACTTTAAATCATCAGAGAGTTGGTGTTTGTAAACGCTAAGACAAGTTTAGGTTATTTTTTGTTTACTTTTTTCTTTCTTTTCAGTAGCACAAAATCTTCTCAAACTGCGTGTTTGCTAAAAGGATATTTGCTAGGAGAAAACTTTGAGACTTTCGAGATACAGTAGTTTACCTTAAATAAATAATTCTGACATAGTTTACACTTTTAATTTTGTTATTCCAAACATTTATGAGCTGCCTGTTTATATAATTTTCTTACACCAGATGACCGGTACAAAGCTAATATCAAATTTCTACTCCATCTTTTGGGTATTGCGGATCTTAAAAACATTTAAATCCACAGTTTAAAGCATTACAGAACATTATCAGAGCATCAGATGTATCTTTAGTTTCTGTTCATTTTAGGGAGTGGCAATAAATGAGGAAAAAATATTAATTGTGCAGTATTTCTTGTTCCAATACAAATATCTAAATGTCATTCGATTAGGATACATATATTGATGTAGAAAATGAAGAAATTTAAAGTAGATTTTAAATTAAATTATGTAGTTTCTTATGGCCTGTTAGGAGAAATTAGCTTGTTTTAATCATGAACTAGCTTAATGCTATAAATAATTTATAAATAATATAGAGGAGGCACAGCATTCTGCAAACCTTATTCAAAGCTTAAGCGTTTTTTGGGGGTAAAATTATTTAAAAAGTCATGAGAACAAAGTACAAAGATGTTTTTTTTCTTCAAACTTTTAATGTGTTGCTAATACAATGTTTAAAAAACATATTAGGTGTTTGTGTTACCTTTAAATTATTTATTAAATCATTAATTGGTATTAAATGCTTAGGTTATCCTTCATAAGTCCTGGGAAAAGCTCAGTACATTGTCAAAAGATGCAAATGTAACATGAATTTAGATATGTAAGTAAGCTGTTTTCAAAAGTTCTTATCTCTTGTGCCCTTCTTGTGTTTTATTTCTTTATTTCAGGGTTATACATTCCTGATTTCATCTGACTATGAACGAGAAGAATGGAGAGAAGTCATTCGGGAGCAGCAGAAAAAATGTAAGCACTTACAAGATGTTCCTCACAAAATCTTCCTAACTTCTTTACAGTCTCTTATTTCCAGTTAAAAGCAGATACAGCTGGCTCCAATGACTAAGTCGCTTGTGTTTGTTTCAGGTTTCAAGAGTTTTTCTTTGACTTCTCTGGAGTTGCAGATGCTTACAAACTCTTGCGTGAAGCTACAGACAGTTCACAGCATTCCTCTGACAGTCAATAAAGATGGTGCGTGTTTAATTTTTTTGTTTTGCTTTGCTTTGTTTTGCCCTCTGACAGTTAATAAAGATGGTGAGTGTTTGTTTGTTTTTTTTTGTTTTTTTTTTTGTTTTGATTTGTGTTTTGTTCTCTGAAAGTCAATAAAGATGGTGAGTTTTTTGTTTTGTTTTGTTTCCTGACAGTCAATAAACATGGTGAGTTTAGTTTTTTTTTTTTTTTTAAGTTTCATTTTGTTTTGTTTAGTTTTGCTTTGCTTTGTTTTTGTTTATTTTTTATTAAAGTCAATATTTTTATTATTAGTCATTTTTATAAATTTTATTAAGTCATATAAAAAATTGTCATAGTAATTTGTGAAGTGTAACAAAAAATGTACACTAAAACTATTACTCTGCATTATTGTACTTGAATTTTTTTTCTTCCCCCACACAGACGATGAATCCACGGGGCTTTGCGGCTTTCTGAATGTGATTGTTCATTCTGCAACAGGACTGAAACAGAGCTTGAGTAAGTTGTCTGGCATGGGACGTCTCACCTAGTTTTAGGCTGTGTTTTATTTCCGTGGCTGCAATTAGATGGAATGAAATCCGGCTCACGGTAATCATTAAATTATTGAATGGCTGTCTGATATGTGCGCACATGCATGAAAACACTGCTGTTGTTGGGCAGAGTTCCTTTGAATGAGCTGCTGTGGGACGGGTAGCTTAACAGGAACGCTCTGTTTCATCTTAAACTCTCTATCGCTAATTTCCAATCTCTCTCTCTTGTGCATTCATCTGTTCTGCTTCTTATAGTCTTTGTCGTCAATAAAATCTGCCTTAATGGAAAGTAGAGTTGAGGGATTTGACTATATACTGTACTGTAGTGTCAATGCAATGTTATACGATTCAAAGAATTGATGTTAATTATTTAATTGTTATGAGTGCTTCATGTACAGCCATTCATTAAAGAATGAAGACATGAAAGGCTGTGTTATAGTGATTTACCACAGCGAAGTGTCTTCTTATCACTGCAAAAATGATTTCATACTTAGAGTTTTTGTCTTTTTTTCTAGTGCAAATATCTACAAGTTATTTTTCTAGACAAGCAAAAAATATTGTATTGTTTAAATAAATAATTATTATTTATAATTTGCTTAATAAATTATAAATGAAGCGAGTTTTTTTTTTAAACAAACAAAATAATCTGCCAACAGGGTAAGAAAAATAATCTTGTTTTTCATTTTGGCATAAGATTATTTTACCTAATCAGTGGCAGATTTTTTGCTTGTTTTAAGGAAAAATTCACTCAAGTTTAGCATATTATTTCTTAAAAGAAGAAAATATTTAAGAAAAATTGAAAATGCTCTTGACTTAATCCATTTTTAGATATTTGGACTAGAAACAAGACAAAAAAAATCTAAGTAAGAAAAGCATGATTTAAAACTCATATTTGTTAAATATTCCAGCATAACACGATGGAATATTTTTTAATTCTGAGAATTAGATTATAAAAAATGCTTTTTTAAAGTTTGTGAAGATGTTTTTATTAATGTATTAAATTGATCAAAAGTCATAAACGCTCCTAAATGATTTATTTGCTTATTTGCTTTACTTGTTAACTTATCAATTATTGTATTTTGCTATGAAAACATCCTGTTAAATTTATTTCTTCTTGTCTCAAGAACCATTGGACTTGAAAAATCCTGGAGGGACTGAAAAATGTATTACAGTTCCCATAAAAACATTGAGCAGCTCACCGTTTTCATCAATTATACCAATAAATAATGTGATTTAAAACAAATAAAAATAATGACATTAAAATCAGGAGTGATGATATTCAGTTTTACCCTCACAGGAATAAACTATATTTATTAATGCAATTCCAATATAAACATTTTCTTTAAGAGGTGCTATGATGGCTCAGTAATTAGCACTGTCACCTCAAAGCAAGAAGGTTACTGGTTCGAGTCCCAGCTGGGTCGGTTGGTATTTCTGTGTGGAGTTTGCATGTTCTCCCTATGTTCGTGTAGGTTTCCTCTGGGTTCTCCGGTTTCCCCCACAGTCTAAAGACATGCGGTATAGGAGAATTGGATGAACTTATGTGTGTGTGTGAATGTGGGAGTGTATGGGTGTTTTTCAGTAGGATTTGTGGCTGGAAGGGCATTCACTGCGTAAAACATATTTGAAAGTTTCTCTTTCTTTCAAGTATATAACCAACCAACCCAAACAAATGTAGTTCACCAAAATGTTTGACACACACATAGCCTGTACTGTGCCACTGACACACTGATTTAATAACTGTGACAAAGTGAAAATAAAGGCTAGTGTCATTTTGAAATGACAAAAAAACACAAACTGTGGTAAAAGCACACTAAATAAAACACAAACGGCTAGTGATTAGTATGAACAGCAAAGCAGCCAGCAAAGTATCAATAACAGACTTTTATTGGTCATTTTTGTAAATTGCATTGCTTGAGTACCTGTGTTTGTTGAAGAGCCGCTGAGCTAACAGCTGACAGGCCAGAGAAACATACACACACACTGTATTTCTGACGGCAGACACAGGAACTAGGAGAAAGTTTTTCTCTCGCGCTTGAACCACATCTGACAGACTATAACGGCTATAACATTCACCTTTCTAAGTTGCGTGTCACAAAAACACTCTGTAAACCGTTAAAAACGCTATTGAACAGAGTGCAAATTACCTAACCATTCTACTGGCAAACGCTGGTCGCTATGGCGCCCTCCATGTAGCAGCCAAGAAAAAGGTCTATATCCAAGATTACTCAATAGTTCTGTGTGGATCTTGAATCTGATTGGCTGATTGCGGTGCGATATTCTGCCAGTAACATCACTCGTCCAGCCTCTTAACCCATCACCTTTGTGTATTACTCCACCCACATACAGCGACAAGCAGAGGACACTACAGTTTGACAAATATTGCAGCTGTTGGTCAACATGTACTTTTGAGGCTTTTTAGTTGAGAATGTAGGGTAGTGCCTATTTTGAAATATTTATAATTTCTGAGAGCCTGACTGCGTCCGAAACCGCATACTTCCATACTATATAGTACGCTAAAATCAGTATGCGAGCCGAGTAGTATGTCCGAATTCATAGAATTCAAAAATCAGTATGCGAGAAGTACCCGGATGACTTACTACTTCCGACGAGATTCTGTAGTGCCCATCCCATGCACGCTGCGCTATCGCATAATGCCCCGCGAGAGAATTCATTAATGGAAGTGAAGCGATGCAATTGACGCAGGTAGGTTACATGACCATGACAAAACAGCGAATGAAGTACATCTGAATTCCATTCATACTTTTCGCATTCATACTGTATAGAATGTACTTTTCTAACGGCCGAGTAGTACGTTTAAATTCAAATGCAGTACCTTCTGAGTAGTGGGCGGTTTCAGACGCAGCCCCTGTCTTTGAGCAAAGACAGTTGACGATGTTCCTCCACAAGATGGCGAAAAAGACAGCATTATAAGCCCTAAGAAGAAAACAGCATAATTTCAAACTACAGCTCCCTCCACCAGTGCCGACAGCCACATCGCACGGCTACTCGTGTGATTGCTCATGACATGTATCATGGGATATGTTTTAATTAGAAAAAGTGTTTAGTGTAATATTTGTACAAAATTTAACATGTAACCACAATGTTGTCTGTTCTCTCCCTGACCTCAGATCTGTACTGTACATTGGAGGTGGACTCGTTCGGCTACTTTGTGAACAAGGCAAAGACTCGTGTTTACAGAGACACTACAGAGCCAAACTGGAACGAGGTCAGAAATATAAACCGCCCACAACCACACAGTTGTCTACAATGAATGTTAATAAAAACACACACAGTAATGTTTATCTCAGTATGGTGCAGTTCCACTTTGTGCCACGAATTGACACTAGAAATGCAGCTGTAAATATGCAAACGGATGTAATGCTGGTTGAATGCTGTGATTGAATGAAGGTTGAATTTTGTGTTGACAGGAGTTTGAGATCGAGCTGGAGGGCTCACAGACCCTCAGACTGCTGTGTTATAGTAAAATCAAACAGTGCAGGGATGATGGCGAAAACATTGATCGCGTCATGGCCAAGGGGCAGATTCAGGTACGGCTTTTTCAGTTTGGACTTTATCAGAATTACTTTCACTCTACGTTTTTAGTGCTTGAGTAGAGCTGCACATTTATTAAAAAACAAATTGTAACAAAATGTAATTAATTACTATTAATTATTTAACTTTATTAATAACTGACAAGTTAAATTTTAACTGACATATTAAATATTAATATTAACTTACATAAACTCACTTCTCTCTAGATTAATCTATTGCATGCTATTAATAAGGAAATTTTTACATTCATTTTTGTTTTGAATGTTTTTTATTAAGTTGAATGAATTTTATTAAGTCAGACCGTACATCCCAGGGTAAAAAACTAAAAATAAATAATAATAAAAAAAACTTCATAGTGTTTTGTTTATATTTTAACACAGAAAGATTCAATTAAATTAAATAATTCAATAATTCAATTCAATTAAAATGTTATAATATTTTTTTTTATTTAGTATTTTTAAAGTATTAAAGTTAAAAGTTAATTAATTAAAAACTGTGTAATCATGGATTGTTTTCGCTATCAATTGGCCATAAATCCCTGGGTAAAATGCAATAGATAAAAAGTTAATTAAACAATGAAACTAAATATTTAAAATATATATATTACATGTAATTACATATCAAATTTAAACAGACACAATTTCCCAACGCATTAATGGATAGTAATCAATAATGAATTCATCAGAAATAGTCACTAATCATTTTCATGTACAATTTCATCAATTACTCATGTGTCCTGGGGTAAAACAAGGTAGCCTATAATCTGCTTACACATAGTGACTAAGCATTTACCTTTTTAATGCCTAATGCAGTGAGCAGAACAAAGCCGCTAAATTGTTCAGGTAGATGATAATCCTGTCATATGCATTGGTGTGGTGGAGTGACCAGAGAAACGCTGAGGTGTTGAGCTGCGAGAGGATTAGAGCCGCTGTTTGGACAGAAACTGGGACACGCTGACAGAGTCCTGAACAGGGCAGGTGCCAAATTACAGAAAGGAGGAGTCAGAGCCTGCAATCAGCCAGTAAAAAGCTCTTGGATTGTTCACATGACCATTTTGTTGTCACAACAACTGTATATAATCACTCTTTGTGGCTGGATGGATCTCATTTGTTTAGTCTTAAATGTCCAGGATACAGGAGATATGAGCTTTGCTTGTTTGTTTAACCTTTTTATCTTTTGCTCAAAATACTAGCAAAAATAACTGAAGATGCTTGAGTTTTTGGGGGGATGAGATGATTTTTTTCTTGAAGCCCATTGAAAGAGTTTGTGACTGTGTAATGGAGTGTTTCTCAACCACGTTCCTGGAGGACCACCAGCTCTGCATGTTTTCTGTGTCTCTAAACTAAACTCACCTGATTTAGATCATCAGCTCATTTGCAGAGACTGAAAGACCTGTAATGGGTGTGACAGACAAAGGAGACATTAAAAACATCCAGTGTTGGTGGTCCTCCAGGAGCGTGGTTGAGAAACACAGGTGTAGGGGATGTCATATTTTAGTTCTGGAGACTTTCTGTCCCTAAGATCAAATTAACTCCAATCCTACAACTGATTTTCCAGGAATTTTTTTTTTTTTTTTGGTCACTGGAACTATTATCCTGAAAGTGGCATTTGAACAACATGCACACATGTCCTCTTTCAGAATTATTCTAACACTTGCAGATCACTGGGATTTCTTGATTATTGCCCTGATGGTGGAAATTTACATTTTCAATATTTTTGCATTTTCTTGTGATAACTGAGTTTTACAGTCACAGTTTCCCATATCTCACCCTAATCTCACAAGAAAACATAACTATTTTACATATTGGGAAACAAAAAAGGCTATCATTCATACGTATAAAAAGTTTTGATTTGTATGAAAAGATATGATTTTTAAAAGGAGGCAAACCCCCAAATTACACCCCTATAACCCTACTCCTCACTGAGGAATCTGCAAATCATTCTAAATAGTACGAATGAGATTGTACAAATGTAGCCACTAAATCAAAAAGTTGTGAATTTCTGTGAGATTGTGTTCAACTGCCTGTTCAAATTCACCCAGGTGTACTAAAAGTATAAATGGGAATAGACTTATAAACATAAATTCATGGTAGTGCTAATAATTGCAGCACTCAAATACTGTATTTAAATGAAAAGTTCAACCAAAAATGAAAATTACCTCACCATTTATTCTTACATATTAAATCTTTATGAGTTTCTTTCTTCTGATGAACACAATAGAAGATGTTTTGAAGAATGCTGGTTGCCAGAACCCATCGACTTCTATAGAAGGAAAAATATATATATTCATCTCATTTCATTTTCGTCCTCTTATCTTGGGCCGGGTAGCGGGGGCAGCAGTCTTAGGAGAGAACCCCAGACTTCCCTCTCCCCAGACACTTCTTCCACCTCCGAGGGGATCCCGAGGCATTCCCAGGCCAGCAGAGAGACATAGTCCCTCCAGCGTGGCCTGGGTCTTCCCCGAGGCCTCCTCCCGGTGGAACATCCCTGGAATACCTCCCTAGGTAGGCGTCTAGGAGGCATCCAGAACAGATGCCGAGCCACCTCAGCTGACCTGTCTTGATGACGAGGAGCAGCTGTTCTACTCCGAGCTTATCCCAGGTGACAGAGCTCCTCACCATATCTATAAGAGTGCGCCCTGCCACCCTTAAAGGAAACTCATTTCGTCCGCTTGTATCTGAGATTTTGTCCTTTCAATCATGACCATTGGTGAGATTAGGAACATAGATTGACTGGTAAATTGAGAGCTTTGATTTTCGGCTCAGCTCCTTCATTACCACAACGGACTGGTACATCCACCACATTACTGCTGCCGCTGCACCAATCTGCCTGTCAATCTCACGTTTCAGCCTTCCCTCACTCGTGAAGAAAACCCTAAACCCTAAGAACTATATATTAGTTATATATAGTTATATAACTATATATTATGGAAGTCAATGGGTGCCAGCTACCAGCATTCTTCAAATTATTTTTGTGTGTTTAATAGAGGAAATAAACTCAAATACACTTTGATCAAGTGAAGGGTGAGTAAATTTTCATTAGTGGGTAAACTATCCTTTTAATAAAGATATTTGAAGAGTTCAGATGCAAAAACCTCCGTCTGAAAGTACCATCTCAAATGAGCAGTTTTCAGGTTCCTGTGTGTAGGCTCAGTTGTTTCACTTTTATGTCAAAGAATAAATTATTTTACTGTTGTTTTTATTATTATTATTAAGTTCCAATATTTATTTATCATTATTCTGTTATTTATTCATTTTTACTATTTTTTTTTGTTCTTGTAACGAAAGTTTCAAAGAAAATGCAAGTGGTGCTCGCTGCAGAGCCATTTGAGGAGAGGTGAGCTCCAGCGAGGGGGAGCTTAAGCTTGAGCTCCACCTTTTTTGCACTTCTTCTACGAGTGATGTCACTAGGGGTAGGGTTAGGGGTGGGGTTGGTGTACGCATTAAAACAGCTTAAAGGAGGAGGAGCGACAGCTCATGCTCCCCCTCGCTGGAGCTCAGCTCTCCTCAAATGGCTCTGCAGCGAGCACCCTCTCAGAAAATGTGGAAAGTCTTTCACCATGTCTGCCATTTCAAGCATTTTTGTACTTTTTACTTTAGTAAAAAAAGAATGAGTTATTTTCATTCCTTTTAAAGTGAAATTACTGAACATAAAAACATGGTAGGCTGAGAAACATTCTCATTTGAGAAGAAGATTTCAGACTCTGCACTGTTTTTGCACCTGAACTCTTCATATTTGATAAGTTATAATACTGTGCTGTGTTTGCAGTTGTTTGTTCTCAATGAGAGCAGAGTTGTTGTTTGTTAATATTTTGAGCAAAAGGTCAGAAGGTTAAACCATTTTTTTTTCAATCAAATTTACCAAGGGTGCCAATATTAGGCCATTGTAGAACATAAAAACTTCGAAAGTGCCACAAGTCATTGCCGATAACCAGAAAACGACGAACGGAAACATTGAAACAATCTTGAACACAGTGTTGGTCGGTCAGCTGCCACAACGGCCTGTAATCATCATTGTGGGTGGAGATTCACTAGTTAATCCCAGCACTCCATCTGTGCGTGCCTTTGTGTGTTTGTGTGTGTGTGTGCGTGTACTCAAGAATAAATGAGAGAACACATTCACAACAATAGATTCAGCATGACAGCAGCAGTTCCTCCAAACACACACATACACGCAGGATGACTCTGTGCTGGAGGATCTGAATTAGCTTCTGTAAACGAAGAGGTTAACAACAGTAGAGACTCTAGAGGGAAATGGGTAAGAAAGAGCAGACGGGGACCGCTGAGGAGCAGGATGGTAGGGTAAAGGCTGCGAGCGCTAAACTGATGAAGGAAGAGTTGAATAGCAGCTGCTCGGTGGAGGATGAGGAGGAGGAGGTGGAGGTGGATGTTGGCCTCAGGAGGTCTTCCAGCACCGGGGCTCGACTTTGGGGTAGAGTTCGAAACACACTTCTCAGGCAGAAGGTAAACTCCTTGTGTGTGTGCGTAAGAGAAGCTCAAGTCATTAACTGCGGTATTGTAAAGCTGGCTGGTTAGGAATTGAGACTTGTTTGTTTGCTTTGCGGTGGTAATAAATAAGTTGTAATGGCGATATTGTCTGATAACACTTGAATTGTCATGTCTATGTAAATGAAGCAAGAAATACAATGGTGCGTAGCAAGTTGTGGACCTCCAGGGGGCAGCAAGGAGTAAAGTTGCCTTAAAGTATAATTTAGAATTCTAAATTCTTTATATATCTTTTATGATGGGCAAAGATTAATCGCATCCAAAATAAAAGTTAGTTTTGACATAATATACAGTATGTGTGTGTATTATATAGATTTATTAAGTATATGTGAAACACACACACATAAAAACAAAACTATACAAAACAGTTTTGTTACATATATTTTAAAATGTACGTATCATTTGTTTCATATATTTTATATCTGAATTTGAATAAACATTTTCTCAAATATATGTAAGCATGTGTGTATTTATACGTACATAATAAATATACATAGCACACACACATATATTATGTCAAAACAAATTTTTACTTTGGTTGTGATTAAATGCTGTTAATTTTTGCCCAGCACTAATATCTTTGTAACAATATTTGTAGAGAGCTATTATTTACACTGTAAAAATGTATATGTTGATTAACAGTTTTATGCAATTATCTGTAACTGATGTTTCATGAGTGTCTTCTGTTTATTTACTTTTTAAAAATTTTGTTACACTGTAAAACCCAGTAATTCAAACCGTTTGAGAAAAACGATTGCAACAGACCATTTAAGCTTTAAAAACTAATCCTAATGAGTAGTGTGAACTTAATCCATTTGAGCAAATGAAGCAATTTGAGCACAGTAAAATCAAATAAATGAAGATAACTCAAACTAACTGAGTACTGTAAAACCCAATAAGTTAAGGTAACTCAAACCGCTTTAGTAAACCGATTGCAACAAACCATTTAAGTAAAAAAAAATACTATATATGAGTACTGTGAACTTACTCCATTTAAGTTGAAGTAATGAGTTATTTAATTAACTCAAAACCTCAACACTGAGTTCAAAACTCTTTTCAAATGAGCAGAATTAACTTTCAGTCAACTTTGAGTTAACTACACTCATTTCGTTTGATAACGTTTGGTTTTTATAGTGTATGGCATGTTGTAAAAGTTCAGTTTAACTCTGTGGTTTAACAGAGTAACATTTGTTGATATTTTAGTCATTTGGAACAGTAGATTATTTGGGTAAATTGTGGTAATAAGCTATCAGTACTTTCTGTTATTCAAATGATTTATTCCCTGAGATTAGGATTTTGTTTTTGGTAGTTATCAGATATTGGTTTAATAAAAACGCTATAATATAAATTTAAATAATAATAGTTTATCTAAATAATAAATAAATTGTAAAAGTAAATAATAATATATGTATATTTAAAGAGATTTGCTATATTTTAAATTATTTTTTTCCTGTGTGAACAAATTTGGACTTTTCAGTCTTTATTGTAAATCATTCTAATATGCTGAAACAATGTTGAAAACAGTTATAATGCCTAATATTTTATGTTGTGTTCTTTTAACAGTTCTTTGAATATAAGGTTCAAACTAACTTTGAAGTAGAAATAATTTGTAACATTACAATATCTTCACTATCACTAAATAGTAGTAATTTAATCAATCATATAATTTCTTTCCATAAATATCTTACTGACAATAAACTTTTGGGAGTAGTGTACTAATGAGTTTTAATACTTAGAAACATTCAGTTTATGCTGTGCAATGTAATGGGGTTTATGTAGGCTACTGTATTGCTTGCTTCCAGTTCTGATTTATTTTATCTTTATTATACTGAGTTTCTACCTTGACACATCCTACCTAAAACAACAAAGACTCTTCTCTACTGCACATCTCTTCCGATCATCACAGTTCAGAATTAAAGGGATACTTCATTAAAAAAATTTAATTTTCTCATAATTTCAAACTCAGCTAGTTCTAATCTTTTACAAATTTCTTTCTTCTGTCGAACACAAAAACAAGATATTCTGAAGAAAAATGCAGTCATTTGGGGGAACAAAAATTATGTAGAAATCAATGGCTGATTTTCCCCCAAACATTCTTCAGTATGTCTTTCTTTGTGTTTAAAAGAAGAACAAAACTCAAACAGGTTCTGGACAAGTTGTGGATGAGTAAATAATGACAGGATTTTCATCTTGGGGTGAACTATCCCTTTAATATTGATTGCTGCTGTTATTCATCTGTGTTCTACTAAACCAGTTGCCTTAAATGAGATAAATAATTTTTTGGCACCAGTTAAACCAACCAATCAATGCAGATCTTTTCTTTGGCTGCAAGCTGGTAAATTATGTTTTCACAACACCCGTAGCTGCCCACAATAAATACAAACTGACAGCATAGAATTACTACAATATTACAACCGAATCAATCACTGGTTTGAGACCAACAAGCGGCTGGACATAAAACTACAAATTGACATGTAGAAGGGAAACGTTTGATTCATAATATTAGGTTCTGCATCTTTGCCTTTGTTTGTAAAAGTTGAAAGTGTATTGTAAATTGATCCCTACTGTTCAATCACTGTCCTTTCATGAAAAAATTATAGTAATTTATATCAAATACTACACTGCAAAATCCGATAAGTTTACGCAAACTGTTTGAGGAAACTGATTGAAAAATATAATTAATTAATTCATGACTCATTCGTTTTAAGTTCTGCTTAAATGATCCATTCATGAGTTGCGATAACTTTTTTTCATTAAGTCAATGTAATCTTTAAAAAAGTATACAAGTTAAACTAACTTTTGTGATTTTGACTGTTAGGTTTTACAGTGTATGAAAACTAGTGTTTTTGATCCATACTTTTTTTTTACTTTAGTAAAATACTTGAATTAATCTGTTGTGTTAATCCTATATTTGCTGGTAATGCAATTGAAGTAATTGAAACAACCCAACCCTGTTTTTTACAACTATATGTATTATACTTTTAAGTAAAGTAACAATTAGTATTGCTACACATTAGTAAACAATTAGTAAAAATTAAGTGTGCTTAAGTATTTATTACAGTGGTCACATAGTTCAAAAACAATGTATGTGGAGAACCCTCTTCTTGTTTTCCACCTCCCTTACAGTCTGCTTAGCAGAAATCAAGTCCTGGCTCTCTCTTAACTTCCTCAAACTAAATAGTTCAAAAACTGAGGTTTTTGAACAACACTCTCCAAAACTGACAGCTTTTCTCTTTCAATTGACGACTGCTCCATTTATCCCTCTAAACAGGTTATAAGTCTGCGTGTCATCCTTGACAGCACCCTATCTTTTGATTCTCACATCAATAACATCAACCGGTCTGCTTACTTCACCATGCAACATTAACCGTCTCCGCCCTTCTCTTACCCTTTATGCCACTGCTGTTCTCGTTCATAGCATTGTCACATCTTATTTAGATTACTGCAACTCTCTTCTCTTTGGTCTCACTCATAAATCCCTCCGTAAGCTTCAGTTGGTCCAGAACTCAGCTGCCCGTATCATCACCAGAACCCCTTCTTCTCATCACATCACCCCTGTCCTGCAGCAGCTTCATTGGATACATGTTCATTTTCAAATTGACTTAAAAATCTTGATGTTAACATTCAAAGCCATCCACAATCTCGCCCCTCTATTTTTGTCTGCCCTCATCCACATTTCTATTCCTTCTTGCACCCTGCAATCTTCTTCCTCCCTCCAATTGTCTGTTCTCTTCTCGTCTTTCCACTATGGACAACAGAGCATTTAACCGCTCTGCTCCGTGGCTTTGGAACTCACTACCACCTGCCGTCAGAAACACTGACTCCCTCACACTATTCAAAATAAAACTCAAAACCCACTTATTTAAGATGGCTTTTAATACTTAATTTTGTCTGCACTATTGCTGTGTATATTTTATTTTTTCTCTTGTTGTTTTATTGATCTTCTTGATTGTACGGTGTCCTTGAGTTGCTAGAAAGGCGCCTTGAAATAAAATGAATTATTATTATTAGTTAAAGCGCCAATTCCCACTATTAACTACTGACTTACTACTTGCTTTATATTAAGTTATTAGATGTTTAGTACTTATAGAGTATGGTCTTATTGTACATCCCTAATCCTACTGAATACCGAACCCAATCTTAATAAATGCTAATCAACAAATTAATATTTTATTGACCTAAAAGACTTCTTCCTTAAAGTAAAGTGTGTTGAAAAAAGTCTCTTCATTAAACAGAAATTGGGGAATTAAATATACAGGGGGCTAATAACCCAGGACGACTTCAACTGTATGTACAGTGTAATACACTTTACAGTAGTATTTGAGATGGCATGGGTGGCTATCTTATGTTCTGGCTCTGATTTTTTTGTTTGTTTGTTTGTTTGTTTCTTTCTTTTTGAGAGAGAGAGAGAGAGAGAGAGAAATGTAGATGCTTCCAACAAGCATGTCGACTAAGCCGTTTTTAGCAGGTGACTGTGTGTTTGGGTCACGCTCAGATAAGGATTATCCTCTTGATTGACATTTGTCCCTGTTTTCACAGCTGGATCCGCAGTCGCTGCAGGGTAAAGACTGGCAGAGGACAGTAATCAGCATGAATGGGGTCAGTGTGGCTCATCCTGCACAATAATAACACATTTACTAATAATAGGAGCAATCACGTTAATGTTCAAAAGGCCATTTACATTCAATTAGGATGGTGTGCTGGTATTTTGGCTGGTATAGGCCTGTCATGGAGCAATAATTATATTAAAGGGATAGTTCAGCCAAAAAAATGAAAATTATTTATTCAGCCTCAAGTAGTTTCAGACATTTATGGGTTTCCTTTTTTCTGTTGAACACAAAAAATATATATTTTGGAGAATGCTAGAAGCAAGTAACCATTGACTACATATCTCATGGTAGAAGTCAATGGCTGTTGTTTCCAACATTCTTCAAAATATCTTCTTTTGTTTTTGTTAAATAAGACAATAATGATATTGTCTTAGACTATAAATACCAGCCTGATCTGTCGAGAAAAGATCAGTATTTTACGTTTTGTCAGTTAAGTGGCTAATTCCTATGAGTTTGGTTGTATGAAAATTTACGATTTTAAAACTATCATACTAAATTGTGCGAATTAGATCATACAATTATCAAACAGTTTATTTATTAACAATTATCAAATTATCAAACTAAATCAAACAGTTATGAACTGCCATGAGATTGCGATGATAAATACACACCCCTAACATGTAGGTACCTGTACATGTATGATATTTTTTCGAGTTGTGTAAGATATTTAAGATTTGTAGGTATTTCTTTTCCTAAAGCTGTCTATGTTTTAAAAGATGTAGTCTGTCAAAATAATAACTAAATTAAATGACACTATTTTCTGTCCAGATATTTCTGTGCTCATGTACTTGCTTGTAGAAATGTTTGAAAAATATTTATGCATGAATGAATTCATGTATTTATAGGGTTTGTTTTAAACTTAAGCTTTTATTTGTTTCATCAAAAATAGCAGGCGTACTCTGGTACTATAATTCAAAATAAGTGTTTTCTATTTGGATATATCTTAAACTATAATTATTTGTCCATTTTAAGCATAATTATCACAGTCTTCAGTGCGACATAATCCTTTAGTAAAGGTGAAAATAACCTATTCATTTGGTGCTTAGGAATATAGCCGGATTATCAATTGAAAACAGTTGTGCTGGTTCATATTTTTTGTGTAGACAATAATACATTTATTTTCCAAGACTAATAAATTCTTTCATAATAATGTGAAAATATTTATGATCGTTTAAAATATATAAAAGTGACATATCAGGTGGGAAAATATAGACATCAAGTTCTTAAAATATGTCATATACCTCCATCAGTACATGAATCCATTAACATCCTCCAATCATTAGTTAACAATTATTTGTCTCCAATAACATGAAGCACACCGATGGATTAAAATCATGTGGCTTGATATTAAGCTGATGGACGAAGCTTACATTGATTTAATTCTTGATTATTTGATAGGTGAGATTGAGTACAGAGCTGTTTTGTTCTCATCAGTGAGTGTTTTTGTGGAAAAAAAAAACTTGTGCATATTCATCACTCTTTCCAGATTGAGGTCAAGCTGTCTATGCGATTTACCAGCAGAGAGTTCAGTCTGAAGCGGATGCCCTCCAGAAAACAGTCTGGAGTGTTTGGAGTCAAAATCGGGGCCGTCACTAAGTAAGTAAAGTTACAGATCAATCCATATATGACTGATTTAAATGCGCTATACACAGTACTAGTGCAAGTGGATTTTTGCTCAAATTGAAATATGAATAATTTCTTAGACAAAGACAGGCTGTGATACATTTTATGTCAATTTTCATAACAAGAACATCTCAAACAATGTCACCTTTAAATTTATTAAGACAACTGAACGAATGACACGCGATAACAGTTATATTAAGCTCACAAAAAATTTATTTATTTTCATCACATGTAAAAACCTGTTTAAAAAGCATCTGGGAGACTCCCGAAACTTCCCGTCCTACTCATAATTCTCTCTTCATATAGCCGTATGCCTATTACATATCCATAAAACACTGTGTAATAACCGTGCCCAGATCATATCGATTTCTCACTGCAATCTATCCGCTCCAGAATTCGTTTCAATCGAGCCGAGGCCATCTCATTCAAGCGATCTCAGAGCGATTGATTTGGCACGGATCCTAGCGTGATTGCTGGATTCACATATGCCAACTGAACAGCTCTAACTGGGCAAACGAGACAGGTTCCTAAACAAAAGTGTAGGTGTGAAAGCCCCCTTAAATAGTTCATTCTGCATGTATTGTTTAAATATCTCACGAAAATGAACAAGTAAGTAAATAAGAATTGATAAATACATACATTCATTTAACAGGCACTTTTATCCAAAGCGACTTAAAATGATAATAATTCTTAGTGGTTACAAATAAATAACTTTTTAATAGTTCGAAGAATTCTGATCTGAAGACTTCAGTCTCCTGGTTAATTCAAGCATCAAGTAACATAATGGCCACTTTAAAATGCGTCCACAAAAAATCTACTCATAGACTTTTTGAGTCACATAAGCATGTTGAGATTACATGTCCTGCCAAAAACTACATATTTTTACTCAGTAACCTCTTATTTTTATATACTTAAATGATGGAACCTGTTTTAAAGTAATGTTGTATTTATACCAACAAATGTCATTGTAAGTCTAACATGACTATCAATTAAACTAGTGAGTGTGCCTTTAAGGATTCATAAACGTTTGTTGCATTGTAACAGTCAATGGTGATTGAGTATTAAATTCTTCCCACTCACTCCAAAAACAACAGCAGTCAGATGTCAGCCATGTTTCCCATAATTTAGAGGACACAGGGAGCCTGTGTTTTCATAGACCCACATGACTCAAATGAGGGCTCATAAAATCGAAGGAGGGGAAACTTCCTTTTAATAATGGCCTCCGTCAGTTCAAAGCAGAAAGGAAAACAGAGAGAAACCCCATTATGGACTTCCTGACAAACAGGAAGGAATTATTATTAAAGGCAAAAGGGTTTTGCAAAAGGCTTCCCTCAAAGGACTGAAATAAAAACAGAAATGTGGATGTAGGAATTAGACCCTCATATATGAATTTTTAAGAGTTTAACAGAAACGCATATGGGCGAAATATTGCCCTGTAATAACAGTTGTTGTTTTCTTAAAATCTGACAGTTTTGGGAGGGATTTACGCTGCGCAAAATGTTCATTTTCTCAGGTGGTCTCATTATGGTGTTGATTTTGTGGATATTGGAGTGCTGCGTCAGTATAATGAAGATGTGAGTTTAAATATAGGCTGTGAGAATGTTAATACCGCAAAGTCCTGGTGAATAAATAAACAAGCTCTCAGAATATGCTGTTTCTTTGAACGCCCCAGAAATGTGCCAGGAAAAGATTTCCTTAAATGATAGCAAACACCTTTTTTTTTCCTTTTCCATGGGAAATACATTTAGCGGAAAGCTTCTGTTATATATACAGTACAGCATTTCCCCATAATCCTCTGTGGTCATGGAATTTACAGCTTTAATCCTGAAAAAATAAGCACAGATCAGCTGAAATGTATATTCGTGTGTGTGTGTGTGTGTGTGTTTGTTCAGACGCGAACACTCCAAAGTGCCTCTGATTGTGAGACAGTGTGTGGAGGAGATCGAGCGCAGAGGGATGGAGGAAGTGGGCATCTATCGGGTCTCTGGTGTGGCCACAGACATCCAGGCCCTGAAAGCTGCATTTGATGCCAGTGAGTAGGATTTTTTACAACAATAAACATCAGATTATATTGTATATTTATTTCTGTATCTTATGTAGGTCTTATGCAATACTCAATATATTGACTTATTGTGCAATACATGGACATGATGCAATATATATCACCCATCTTATTTACATGCAAATGAAGCTCACTAACATTTCAGCTGATTGCGCAGTCTTTTTTATCTTATCTCTATTGGAGGCATCAGCGAGCTCAGGAAACTCCTATAGAGACTATATGCTTGCTGACAGATATAGAGAAAAGGGGAATTTACACATCAAAACTACTGATAGTTTTTAAGAAGTTGTTTAAATGAGCTCATTACATTCTTCAGCGTCACCAGTGCCAAAGTTTAAATTGGGTATTGTCTTCATTTTATATTTTGACATTGTATATTATTTATATATGGTTGATTATAATCAAATTACATTTAAATAACCTTAATAATAAAAAAGTTTTTTTCATCATTAGTACATATGACTTACTTATTTCAGACAAATTCCTTTGGAGTAGTTTTTAATTTAAGCTGGTTCTTCAATGTATATTGATGTTTGGTTGTGGCCATTTTTTTTAAACTTAGCCCATATGCCACTGACTTCTGGAGGCTGCCAAATGCATGTTCTAGACAAGTTCTTGGCTGACCTCTGACTCGACGTATGACTCATATCGGAAGCTCGTGTGAGAGTTGATGGATGAGGATAACTGTACTTTATACAATAAGGGTTAGGGTAAAAGTAAGAAGTTAGTGGTTTGAGTTGATAATTTAAAAATATTTTAAATATTAGAAATATTTTGTTCCAAAAAACACATAAATTCTCTTCAAAAGACATACATTAACCCCCTGACTGCATATGGGTTATATTTATGATGGATTTATACGCTTTAGGAAGCTTTATAATAGGGCCACTACCCAACACCATTATTCAGCATGAAGGAGCCATGATAATATTTAAAATTATTCTGACTGTGTGAGTAAATTATGGGATAATTTTAATTTTTGAGTGAACTATTCCTTTAAATAGGATTTGTTGGTTAATTAAGGAAATGACCACTAGGTGCAGATTACCACCAATAAATGTGTGATGAATCTGAAAGTGTCTACGAGCTGCGTCCGTAAACGCATACTTCCACACTATAACGTACACTAAAAACAGTATGCGAGTAGAGTAGTATGTCCTAATTCATAGAATTCAAAGAACAGGGTTGTTTCTATTATTTATTAATTTTCCCATTTATTGTATTTTATTAACGTCTACACCCACCCTAACCCTAAACCCAGCCGTCACAGTAACGTAAAAACAGTAGTTGTACCGAGTATTATTTATGATATCTATTAAATTACCCAATAAATTGTATTTTTTAGCGCCTGCTCCCACCCCAACCCTAAACCCAACCATCCGAGTAGTACATTTTAATTCAAATGCAGTACCTACTGAGTAGTAGGCGATTTTGGACACAGCCTCTATTTTTAATCAGCACTCTTTTTCAAATATCTCACCGAGTAATGTTTATGCTGTATTTCAGAATAGATATAATGCATGAAATATGCTTAAAAACTGCTATTTTGCTCCTAATAGCACAACTTCAAATAAGACTATAATAGCAGCGGCCACAAAATCTAAGAAATTCAAGGTTGTTCTCTAACTTTGGTCATCACTGAATATTCTGTAATGCTAAAAATAAGTGTTCTTATGATTTCACAGACAACAAAGATGTTTCAGTTATTATGAGTGAGATGGACGTGAATGCCATTGCTGGAACACTGAAGCTTTATTTCAGAGAGCTTCCCGAGCCCCTCTTCACTGATGAACTCTACATTAACTTCACTGAAGGCATCGGTCAGTGGACTCTTTTTCAAGATCTGATGAAAAACTGTTTATTTAAACCCATTTGTGTTGATCATTTATTCTTGTGTTTTTATTTCCTTCAGCTTTGTCAGACAGCGTGGCAAAGGAAAGCTGCATGCTCAACTTGTTGCTCTCCCTTCCTGAACCCAACCTGCTGACCTTCCTGTTTCTGCTGGACCATCTGAAGAGGTACAGTGTAGTTGTATGAGTTCATGTCAATAACAAGTGAAAATATGCAGATTGGACCTAAACATGACGTAAAACATTTCATCAAAAGAAAAAAGAAAATCTTTAGGCAAAGAGCTGTCAAAAGAATAAAATAATCTCAACCAACCACATAATACAATAAAGCAAATATTCAAACATGAATAGTATACAAAGCAAATACTCAGACCTGAACACAATAATTATCAAATGTAACCTTAACAATAATAATCATACCATCCAATTAACCTATTTAATCCAAACATAATAATAATAAAAGAAAGAAATGGCTCCAAAAGGTGGAAGTCAGCATCGAATGGAAGTCGAAAATTTATTTCTTCCCTATTGTGTCATGTTTCATGATAAAACAGCTTCACAAACAGGAAATTAAGTGGGATGTCTCTTTATTTTTGCCATTCAGAAATAATTGGATCATTGTTAGTTGCTATTGGTGGATGTCATATAATTGACAAATCAACACTGTCTCTGTGCCAGTAAACATGTAATCAGAGATTTTGGTAAAAGAGAGAGGGGAAGTATTTTTTTAAAGATTGAGGACACTTAAAAATAATAATAATAATAATGGTATTCAGAAATAATTCCGTTTATTATAAATAATGCAATGTTCATTAAAAAATTTAATGTTTCAAATTTGAAATGATTCATGGTGAAAACATCAAATATAAACTATAATATATGAAACCATGTGAATGATTTATTTCAAGTTTACTTAAATGTTTTTCACACAATGTCACATTTTGTGATCAATTTTTAAGCCAATGTTATTTACTTTTTATATATTTTATTTTTCTTGCCTACATGTTGATTCAAATGCTCTTTCTTTTGTCCTCAGGGTGGCTGAGAACGAGATTGTCAACAAGATGTCCTTCCACAATCTGGCTACAGTGTTCGGCCCGACCCTTCTCCGCCCCTCTGAGAAGGACAGTAAAATACCAAGCAATCCCACGCAGCCCATCTCTATGAGTGACAGCTGGTCTCTTGAGGTTATGTCTCAGGTAACACACTTACACTGTGTAACTCCAGAGTACTCGAATTTGAGCTTTATTCTGTGCTCCAGATGTTTTCTGTTTTTATGCTATTGATTTGTTAAATGAAATCTTGACTGGAACTACTTTTGATGAAGAAATGTTTAACAAAGTGAATAGTGTTTGTCTTTTAGAAGTTTGAATCACTTCTAAAAGTTTCAGTGTTGGTCATGTAAATTACACTACAAAAATTGGGTTTTGAGTAATTTTTCCATTATTTTTACAGATTTATTTCTATATATGTTACTATATTGTTTCAGAATACTAATAATGTAAACAAAGTCACTGTTAAACAGTAGTTACATTTTCAAATGCTGATGGAGCAAAGATCAAGGTTCCATAATGCAATTTGAGAACATACTGTAAATAAACAGAAAACACCCCCTGCATCATGAGCTACGGACAACTGTTAATTAACAAATAGTTTTACAGCGGACTGTTTATATTGCTGTTTCCTCCAGTGGAAATTCTGACTTCAGGCAGCACTAGATTAAAAGTTCTTACCGGAAACTCAGAACTTCTGGATTCTGAGTGCAAATAGAGCAGAACTTTATACTTTTACAGACCTGTTGTTGCACAAAGCAAGTTTTAGGGCTCAATAAGATGGGTTGGATTGGCTCTACACTACAAGGCAAACCTGCAAGTTTTATTCTGGCTCAGAGATCAGATACCCAACTGGACCAATCATCTGTGAAAATATGACATATACAGTATATGCTGAAATAAAGCTATATACTCAATGCCAGAATATGTTTTGCTCCAAATTAAAGCCTTAGTAAAATCATTTTGAGTCCAAATTAATGTAAAGCTTATTTTGTTATTATATTATATATTTAAAATTAAATTATCAATTAACATAAGTTATAGAGTTTACTTTTTTCTAAATTTGCTTTAATATATACTTTTAAGCTGTTTTTAGCTGCTTAAGATCAGTTTATTGATTTGCATAAACATAATTCCTTATATTTCATTATATTTGTGACAAGGGTATCTGATAATGATATTTCTTCACCAGAAAAGTGAACTGCTGACTCTCTCATGTTTCGTGGTTTTGTCTGTTTGCTGCACTTGTCACACTTTCTGGGCTAAAACTTGAGAAAGTTTATATCAAGCATTCCTATCAAACTATCTAACCTGATCTTAACCAGGCTGAATATTTTTGGTTTTGTCAACCCAAAGCTTACTCTGCAACCCTGAGTTTGTTCAACTTATTTTGTGCAACAAGCCTTCAGAAGTCTGAAAGCTCTTTAAAAAAAAAAAAAACGTCTTATGTACTGGTTGAATCTGCTAGTCTGAGGTGTTTCATCGCCATCTCTGTCTCTGTAGGTCCAGGTATTACTGTACTTCCTTCAGCTGGAGGCCATCCCAACTCCGGATAGTAAACGTCAGAGTATGCTGTTCTCCACAGAAGTATAAAGAGGTGCGTTACGACATCAAATGCACTGGGACTGAAGCGATTCAGCATGAGACCAATAGAGGGCACCAACAACCTACTGATATATTCCAAACAGAGCCGATTCCCCAACCGCATCAGTAGCTTACTGGAGAAATTTACAAGTGAAGAATGACAAGCCAATCTGATATCTTCTCACTGTTACAAGCACTTAGAGTTGCATTCTACATGGAGGTGGTGTTGTTTATTTTTGTTTTCATCTGGTGTAACATGAACGGTCTCACGTAGGCCAGTGAATGATGAATGTTATTCTTGCATTCCTCTCAACTCTGTGTTTTTTTTACAGAATTACACATTCCAGTTTTCCATGGCTGTTTTTATTTGATCTGACATTTTGCTCACCTATGATTTATGTCTTCCCGTAGCGAGAGTTACGGAACATCTGAATACGTAAATATTGAGGAGGAACACTTTTATGTGGCCCTTTACTGATGGATAAACCACAACAGGGAAAATTGAAAACGTCAGATTCTGTAACTAACTTAAGACTACATATTAGTAGTCTCGATGCAACGAAAATAAATCAAGCAGAGTACTGCTACCATTCTGAAGAATATACATTTATTTGGATCTAAATATGGAAACAATGTTCTGTTTTATGGAACTTGAAAGAAATAGTTTATCAAAAAATAAAAAATGTTACCAATTTATTTAAGAGAATGTTTTTCTTCGGTAAAATATACTGAGATAGTCTAAATCTCAGAAAAGGGATAGTTGAATGAAAATGTACTCACTATTTACTCTTCATCAAGTGGTTTTATAAGAGGTGAATTTCTTTATTCTGTAAACACAAAATAAGACAACTGAAGAAAGCAGGAAACCTGTCCGGAAACCATTGACTTTAATAGGAAAAACAAACACTGTGGACATCAATGTTTACAGGTTTCAAGCTTTCTTCAAAAACCTATGTTTAAAAAAAACTGTTAACTGAAACTGTCATCTTTGGTGATTGATAAAAATGCAAGTCAATTTCTACGGGCACTTTGAGAGTAAAAAAGAAACAAATAATACAGGCAAAATAAATTACTTGACTCATGATGCAAAAGGTTTTCGGTGCAAGAAAAGGAACATTATTTATAATGTATTGCCAGAAGTAGCCACTGACCTTTGTTTTAGGAATCCAAAAAACAAAATAAAATTCTACTGAATGTTCTACTTACATGTTTGTGAGTAAATTAACCGCAAATTTTCATTTTTGAGTGATTTATTTCTTGAGATTTCTGAGCCCTTATTCAGCAATATCGCATACTTTTTCAGAACTTTTTCAACTGGAAACGTCACATAGCTTAAATAAACCAGTTTTAAGGCACCATAGGTTATGTGTACAAGCTTAACCTCAACTGACAGGTTTAATATATTAAAATTGTTATAAAATTTCTCCATCAGAATAATAGTACTACCGTGTAGGCACTCAATACACGTCAATATATTGAGTAATTAATCAGATTCTGTAAATCTTTCGTATTTAATGACATTTATTTTTGCTGTTCTCAAAACTTGCAAGCACTTTGCGATCCTGAACAGTGCCAATGCTTTTGCCCTGTTTATCGTGTATGTAAATTGTTGCTAATATGCAAATGTATCTATTATGTTGTTCATAACTAATGAAAAGGTTGTGTGTTAGGGCGTAATGTAACATGCAGGCATGTTGATCTGTTTAAGACTTATTTTTTCTCATAGAGATTTCCATTGTTGTGTGATACATTGCTCACGTACAGTATTTCCTTTAGACTAAGGAAAAAACCCAGACATTCCTGTAATTGTGTTGACGATCATTGCCTTTTTTTTTCCTCTGTTGTTTTTCTATTGTATTTTCTGGAATCTGCGCTTGCTTAATCAAGCTCCTGCTGGAGTTACACATGTAACTATTCCTCAGTTTTCTCTTTTTCATTGGCTGTACTGATGAAGATATTCCTGGCTGCCGTTTCACAGATGAGCAAATGTTCTGTATATGGAGAAGTGTTGCACAGTGTGGATTAAGGAGATGGATCGTAATAAACTCCCTCATCCTCTTGTTTCCACAGAGCCGTTGACTGTTCTGTGTGTTTATCTGACCGATGGCCAAGTGCATTAAACCTTCCTCGATAAGAGATAGCATTACTCCCCTGAAGACTTTAGGACAGTGTGGTTTGCATTCAGCATTCCTTCTTCTCCCGGAGCACTGACGCTGAAACAATAGTCTTGGGTTTATTATTTTAATGGACAATACTGAAAGTGCACAATGCTGTGCTTGTATGGAAGGCCTGATGTGTGTTCATAATGTGATTCTGTATAAAGTAGATGAATAATAAACTTGAGATTGGTTCAAATGAAAATGAAAATGACTGTGTTTTTCTGAGATAAATATAGACTGGCATTAAAAATGGGCAGATTTGAGCTAATCAAATATTATGAAAATAAATATTCTTATTTAAATGTTATATTTTGCAATATTATTATTGTGGAGATTTTTTTTTATGATTTTTTAACGTATTTTTAAAGATTTTTATGATTTAATTAAAAATGGTACAAAATAAATATTCTATCATACTTTTTCCAGATTTGTTTGTTCGTTTGTTTGTTTGTGTAATGCTAGAAAAATTATATTATATTTGATACAACGTTCTGTGTGGTTCTTGAATCTGATTGGTTGATAGCCGTGCAATATTCTGCCAATAACAGCACTTGTCCAGCCTCTTAACCTTCCACCCACATACAGTGAAAAGCAGAGAGACACTACAGTTTGACAAATATTGTTGCTGTTGGGCAACATAATGTACTTTTGAGGCTTTTTTTTAGTTGAGAATGTAGTTGTTTAGATTGCAAATATGCAGCTTATTTATAAGGATAGTGTCTATTTGTAAATATTTATATTTTTTTGACGGAGCGTGTCGGCGGCCTTTAGGCTGTCTTTGAACAAAGATGGTTGACGATGTTCATCCACAAGATGGCGACAGAGACCGCATAACAAGCCCCTAAAAGACTAAAACAGCATAACTTCAAACTACATCTGAGCAAATTATTATTAAACAGGTAAATGACTTTCTAAGTCGATCTCTCTTTTTTGTTTGTTGATGTGCTGGGAAATCTTTAGACTGATGGCATTTTATGCCGTTCAGCCTTATAATATTAAAATGTGAGCAAAATCACCTGTTTTGTCATCACTGTAGACATTACACTAGAAAATCATTCAAATACTCAAAAGTGACGTTTGTGAATGAGCAACAGTTTCTGCTGTTCGGACGTCAGCTGCAGATGTGAATGAATGGCAGAAGAAATTAGTTCCTCCTACAAAAGGGTTTTGAGACTCTCCGTGTTTAATTTTCTTTTTTCTACACACGATTATGCAGTCTAACTGTCATATAAATGTGATATCACACTCGTAGCAATGTGGCTGTATATTGTCACTGGTGAGATACAAACGGACGCCTCCCACCAGTGCCAATATGCAACCACATCGCACTGCTACTTGTGTGATATATTATATTATATTATATTATATTATATTATATTATATTATATTATATTATATTATATTGTATTATATTGTATTATATTATATTATAATATATTATATTGTATTATATTATATTATATTATATTATATTATATTATATTATATTATATTATATTATATTATATTATATTATATTGTATTATACAATATATTATATTATATTATATTATATTATATTTAAAAGTAAAAAAAAAAAAAGATTTCTGGCATGATTTTACCCCTAATAAAATATATTTTAGAATGTATGTTATATTTCAATGCTAGAAAATTACTTTATTATATTTAGAAATAATCCCAAATTGGGATACAAATGTTTAATAGAAATGCAAATTACAAAGTGAAAGAAAATTGTGAAATATTACAATTATAATTATAAAAGCAGTCAGGCTTCTTAAGATGAATTAATTAAACAGCATTTCAGTTATTTTAGATCAAAATATTTTTTAAGCACAACAGTTTCTGCTGTCTCTTTTATTCAGCTTAATTCCTACGAATAAAAGTATTAATTTATTTTTTAATGAAATCCAACTGGTTACAGACATTCAGCAGCATACATATCCATTCTTTTAGAGAGTGTTTTTTTTTTTTTTTTTTAAATTCAATATTTTAAAAGTTTTATGTTTCCTGTACTGCATTCTCTACATTGTAAAGTACAAATTATATGCCTTTCAATGACATACTTTAAACGCGGTAATGTTTTAATAGACTATAACATAGTTTTAGTGTGCTTGGATAAAACACTCAAATCCATAAACTAAAGTGAACTGCTGCGTATGGTTTGTTTCAATAATGTCAAAGTGTATTATGGCTAATGCTGCTGTGTTTTCAGTTCTGGAAATATTGCTTACCTGAAATGACTCATAAAATATAAATGAATGGCAAATTAATACTATCTATAGAAGAACAAGTCCAACAAAAGAAGATAAAAGATGGAAAAAAGACGATTGACCAACAGTTTATCCTTCATATCTGTGTGCATAACTCGTACTATTAGGTTAGCAGATATAAGGATGGCAAGTTAAGGTAAGACACTGCAGATGAATAAGGTAAAAAAAAAAAAAGGTTTCGAAAGCTTATTGATTAATCATAAGGTCACCTATGATGAAAAAAATCATCTTTTGTAAGCTGTTTGGACAGAACTGTTTGTAGGTGTAGAGTGTCCACAGTCATTTTGGGGTGATATAAAAACAATAGGTCTCTTTTTTTTATTTCCTGATGTTAAAATAGAACCCAAATGCTTTCCATTTTGAGGCCCACGTGACATTGGAGTGCAGTTTTCCCCAACCACCAAATTGATTGACAGCCATGTATTAACGTATGTCCATAGTAATGCGCAGGGATTGGCATAAATACATCAACATGTATTTTAAAATAAAATACCAAATACCTTAATTTTATGTGCATCAAAATAAACTACAAAACACAGCAGCCACAAATGTATCAAAATAAAATACTGTATTTTTGTATTTTAAAAATACTACAAAATACTTTTACAAAGCAGCGTGACGTTTCTTCACAAACCTTCTATCAATAGGCCTATTGGATCAAATTCTTCAACATTAAACTGTCTTAGTGAAGTAAATAATGCTTGACAACAAGTCAGCTTCTCTACTCCTGTAACGTTACATGAGCAGGTAAATGTAAAATTAAATATTGTCATATATATCATAATCAGGATATGCGATGACTTATATTGTGAATATAGGATTTTAGATATTTGTATGAGGCGTGTGTATATATAAAAGAATCATTTAGTGTTTTAAATGTTTGTGTGACAAGCCCAGAACATCTGGAAAAAATCTGCCTTGTCACTTTTACAGATCACACACCTCATCAATATCAGGATGTATTTGTGAGAGTCTACAGTTTATGTAGTAGGCACGAAGTCCATGTTTATCCTGACCAGCAATAATGATGCAGATGTTTTCAGATGAGTTTTCAAATCAAACAGAATAAAGTTCTCTATCGCAACACCTGAATTGTGTTTTTATTTGTCTCAGAGTCCACTGTAATACAGTGTCATAGGAGTACCATTGCATTGAATGCATCTGGTTAAAGCGATCCAACATATAAGTAGTTGTTACAAATATACCTTAATTTCTCTCCAGAGTATAGGCTATATGGCAATAGGCTGTTTGAAGAATAGCTGGTGAAAAAGGCCCTTTACCCGCATTAAATCATAACTCTGAAAAATGCATGTGTGAGATAGAAATTATTGCACATGAAATCTTATTAACTGTAATTTGTTGTATAGTTCCATATACCCTCATAAGTATGAACATACAATGTTGTGGTTTTTATTGTAACTAGAAACATTGATGTGATCTATTTACACAATTCATGTTCATGTTTCATTGAATTTTAATAAAAGGAATCCTGCAACATACTGCACCATTTAAAAATGAATTAATGCTGGTTTTGACTAAGTAACGTGTATCCACATTTTATAATGTTTTGAATAACATAATCACAATTACATACTAATAACATAATCACAATTACATGCGTCATGACAATGATCCTAATAAAATATTAATTATTATGAGTAAAGCAATTTGACAGTCTGTAATCTATTTCTGTTTATCATATGCATAATGCATTTTAAGCTAACATGATATAATACAACATAATAATAATAATGAGAGGCTATATTATTATAATAAAAGACATCTTATGAATAAATAAGGTATGTTTATTTTTATGGCTCAGTACAGGAGAGAAAAAATAGCGAATTTAGAGAAAACAGCCTTTCTATACACTCGTAATACATGCGCGTGCTGTTGTAATGTAAATCAACAGACACAAATGAATAAATACACAGCAAAAATAACAATAAAAGTGCAATTTTAGGTTTTCTTTATACCAGACTGAAATATTTTTTAAACACCATTAAAGCTTTCACAAGTAGATTTAGATGTCATAAATACGCTTTGTTTTCATTTTTAAAACAAACGTCAGTTGTTTTCAGCTGGAATTAATATTTCATACCGCACAGCTGTAATACTGAAACATGTGGTAGGCGGTCGCAGTGTGTGCGTGCGTGTGTGTGTGTGTAACTGTAGTCTGTCAGTCGGGCTGTGTTTGCAGTGGCCAACCATCAGTGTAGCATGAAACGGCTTGCTGTCTCTCAGAAACTATGCCACACCAACTAAAACTCCGGAATACCTTTTGCTGTCTACCCTTGAAGGCTACAAAGAAGATCATCTACCCAGACGGGTGCTTATACAGACGGAAAAGAGGGAGTGAAGGTAATAAATGAGACATTTCTATCACCATCCTGTTCAAACAGCACATCCTGTTAGCATTAGCGGTTAGCCTGTAAATTCACAACCATGCTGAGACAAACACAGCACGGCGGTGATTAAGGTGGATGTCGCAGAGTGCACAATACTGTGACATTTTTGTGTTTACGTAGAAGTGTTTCGTGTTGTGAGACATGTCACGTTTGCTAGAATGGTAGTTTAATCGCGCACTGGAAAGCCCTGATGGGTTAATCAATATTTCCTATCTGGTAGATAATTTTGAGAAATACATTACATATTCTTGTTACAGGTTCTAGTTCGGTTAGTAATTTTATTCAGGATTTCATTTGTTTTCAAACACTCATTCAGTGTATCCGTTACAGTACTGGATAAACGGGTAACGTTAGTGTAGGCATCCTGTCTGTCAGTGACAACAATGCTATGTTATAGGCAGATATTTATTCTTTCATGCAAGTGAATGGCTTTCAGCTCTTTGACAGTCGAAGTAAACATAGGCAAATGTAATTAAAAGGTTTAAATATACTGTCTTTACTTACCTGTCCCTTTTCCAAATCTGCCTGACTTCTGTCAAACAAAAAAGAAGATATTTTTAAGAATGTTAAAAACTTCACTGACTTCCACAGGATTTGTGTTTCGAACTATGGAGGTCAATTGTTACAGCTTTTCAGATTTATTTCATAATATATTCTTTCAAGAGTTCACACTTAGCTGATAATCAATAAAGTGTATTTGGCATGCTGTCCCGGGAGAGAGCCCTGAGCTCGTAATATCCTCGAGCCCGGGGCTCCCTCTCGTTAAAAGGGCAAGAGGGGAATTCGAGGTCAGGTAGGTCTTGAGAACTCCCCTGCTTGTCACCGTGAGAAGTGTAAACTAAGGTTGTATTGGGTGATACTTTGTTTTAGTCGATTGGCTATAGTTTATGTTTTTGGACGGTGGGAGGAAACCGGGGAACCCAGGTTGGACCGGCGGTGTTCTTGCTGTGAGGCAACAGTGCTAGCCACTGGGCCACCGTGTCGCCCGATCAGAAAAAGTGGGAGGATGTAGGGGTGGAAAGGGGGGGGGGGGGGGGCTTCAAGACGAAGATAACTGTGAAAAACTCAGGTTATTTATAATGCTTCCGTAATCATCTGATCGGGCTGATTACGGAGCTAACAAGGAGCCAGCCATGTTGATTATAAGCACGTGATCCTCTCGAAATTAGTTAATGAATAAACCATACTTAGTGTTAAATAGAAGGAAGAAACTCTATAAAGGTTTGGAACCACTTAAGAGTGAGTAAATTTTCTTTTTTGGGTGAATGATCCCTTTGCCTGTGCCTTCTGATCATAAATTATGGTCTTGTGAAGTAAAATTATCAAAAAGATGCAATAAGATCTTATGAAGCAAAAAAGTCTGTACAAGAAACTGAACATTATTTTTCATTTTAACTTTTGATACACTGCCTCAGCAAACAGTCCTGTATGCATTTACAGCTCTCTGGAGTGCAAGCTTCATTTTATATAGTGACGTATACTAAGGCGCAAACTATGAGCTGACCCTGTTTGTTTATTGATTATTATGACTTATTTCAAACACTCAACTTGGGTAAGTTTGGGGTAAAAACAGATTAATAAATATGTTATTATGCTTTCAGATGTAGCAGCACAACAGAAGCATTGGTTACTCAGAATAAACACAATATCTGTTAAATTGCTGAATGTTTCGCCTCCCGCATCATTCAAATCACGTGTATGAAAGCATTTTGGCTTTCCTGTAAAATATAATGATGACGGTAAACGTTGTGGTGGGACCTAGATAAATGCTTTCTTAGGGTATTAATTAAAGTTTTTTTTTGTCACTGTTTTTTTAGCCTGCGTTAATGCATTCAGTGTAAAGCTGCACAATTAAATATTAAAAGATTGAGATCTCAATGCAAACCCTTGCAACATACATGATAAATGATAATGGTTTGCATATGCTTATAAAGCGCTGCATTCAAATCAGTATATTTGATTGAGATTCAGTTTTTACACTTTTTCAGTTAGTTACAAACAATTAAGTAACGCAAAAGTACTGGGAGAACAGTTTATAGTTCACTGATGTTTATGGTAACGTTTATGGAAACGTCATCAAGATGGCGTCGAGCATGGCTGCCGTGTTTTGTGCTCCCAGCAAACTTTGTTTTGTTTTGTGTGTTTTACTTGTATTTTTGCCATTTTTTCGTGCTGGATGTACACACTGTCATTACCTACGACAGACACACACTTCGGGAATATGGCTCCCTCGTTGCAGATCGAAGACCAGACTTTGAGTTCTTTGACGACGCTCTGTTTACAAACTAGGGATGTCACGATCGAAATTTATGCTCAATTTCGATTATCGAATCAAAAATAAAATCGTCGATGCTGCCAGGCCCCCATGTCACGTCAGCTTGGCTTGCCAAGCGGGAAAAAAAACAGGCTTGTTGAAGTGCTTGTTAAACTGCAGAAGCAGGAGACCCGTCGACAGAACTTAAACCCTCTCCTCTTTCACTGAAGTCGCCGGTGTGTAAGCATTTTGGATTTCCAGTGAGTTATGTTGACAACGTTCGTGTTGTCGACAAAAAAACACAGTTTTGCAAGCTCTGCTATGTACGTATTACTTACGGTTCGTTCAATAGACAACACTGGCATCGCGATCCTCCGCCCGCCCCCGTTGCAAATCCGCTTGCGAAAAGTACACACTCAGGCCCTGTTTACACTGTCTTTGTTTTTAAATGGCATTTTAGAACGACAACGATTTGACATCCACAGTGGCATGTAGCATTTCTGAGCAGCCCTCCTTCCTCACTACCGCTGAAAATGCACATAACGTGACCACACAGACACAGACGCGCACACAGCCATGCGCTCCAGACAGCAGGTCCAGGCAGTCAGAGGACTGCTTCAATCTTTCACTCACTTGTACTTAGTCATTTTAGCGAACACCTCAGATACTGTTGGCTGGTTCCTTTTGGTTGTGCGTCTTTTTTACCGACGCCATTATAACGACACAGACCACTGCCTATTCACGAGTCCCGCAGAAAAAGTGATTGACAGGTGGTAATTATGTGTGTATCTTGCCTTTATTCATTTACTGTATGATTTGTTTATGGGTAAAACAAAGACCATGCAGGTCAGGTAGTTTAAACGGTAGGCTACAAATAATTAATTGGTCATTAATTAATTATTTATAATTGAAAATCGAATCAAATTGTACCTTTAGAATTGAAAATGTACTCGAATCGAGGATTTGGAGGATCGTGACACCCTTATTACAAACACAGCAACAAACCCTTTGTCTGGGTCACACAACCGAAGCGACGACGGAAACGCAGCCAGAAAAGAGGAAATAGAGCCGACGTCCTCGTCAGACTAAGACACCTTGGATTTTGACCTCCGCACCCAACCATTCTGCTGGCTAACCTTCAGTCACTGGACAACAAACTTTGCGAGCTACGTGCGTGCATTCCAACGGGAAACAAGAAACTGCTGCATTATCTGCCTTACAGAAACCCTGGCTATCTGTGGAGGTACCAGACACAGCTGACACAAAGTAAGAGGTGTGTGTTTCTTTATTAACAACTCATGGTGTGATGAGAGGAACATACACCCAGTTAAATCATTTAGATCTCCTGATCTAGAATATCTTATTCTTTGGTGTCAGCCATACTGGCTACCAAGGGAGTTCACAGCTCTTATAATTATGGCTGTCTACAAAGCTGGATGGACCAATCGGATTCCATACTTCAAGACTGTTTTGACCACTTGGACAGGGATATGTTCCAGGCAGCTTCTGATGACGACAGAAGTGTACTTGGACACCGTTACATGCATCATCAAGTAATGTATAGAAGGCGTGTTCCCAACAAAAAATATGCCGTGTCTACCCCAACCAAAAACCATGGATCAATGGCGAAGTTCGAACAGCCCTATCAGTGCGAGCTTCCGCCTATTAATCCAGAAATGCTGAGGAACAAAGACAAGCAAACTACAATCTCACGAAAACCCTCAAAGCAGCAAAACGTCAATACAGAGACAAGGTAGAGGGTCAATTTAACACCAAAAACGCAAGGAGCATGTTGTGGGGACTTAAACCCCGTTTACACTAGTGCGTTTTAGTTTTAAAACGGCGTTTTAGATCAAAAACGATCCGTGTCCACACCAGAGTTTCACCTAGCGTCTCTGAACATATCTCCGTCCACACTCAGCCACCAAAAGCGTATTTCACGTTGGGCATGCATGTTTTAGTATAAACAGAAAGCATGCGTCTAGCTCGGCATTTGGTTATTGTTAGTCAACAAACGCCGGTTGAACATTAAACGCGATGGCAAAGAAAGCAAGAGAGGTATTTTTGTGGACAGACGACGAGGTTGAGTTGTTACTAAACGTAACAAATGAATAACTGCACAATGGCGCCTACAACAGACAATAATGCAAACAACGCTCCCATTTCTGTGCCCATGTTGTTGTTTACAGTACTGTCTTCTGGTAGCGTTAAAGCCATGTGTTATAGTCATGTGATAGGGACTTGATGAATAAGGGAAGGATACACAATGACACAAAAGCCCCAATCAGCTAGCGAATCTTAACAGTCCCGCCTACGTTTTCAGATGTCTCCGTTTTTCCCCATCCACTCTGAGACAGAGCAGCAGTGTTTCAGAATGAAAACGGCCTCTCCAGCGTTTTCAAAACGCTCAGTTTTCGGCGCCTGAGAACTCCGGCATAGTGTGGACGGATGGCGTAACCGTAGCAAAACTTATGCATTTTAAAACGAAAACGCATTAGTGTAAACGGGGCCTTAATTACATCACGGACTTTAAAAGTAACAAATCTGCCACTGTAAACATTGCTGTGTCTCTCCCGGATGAGCTCAACACGTTCTACTCCCGATTTGAAGCCCAGGACAGCGCGCACACACTGCGCGCTCCTGCGACCGAAACCGCCAGCATACTCTCAGTTTCTGTAGGGGATGTAACGAGATCTTTTCGTCGCGTGAACATCTGGAAAGCTACGGGCCCAGATGGCATCCCTGGACGTGTACTTAAAGCATGCTTTTCAGCTAAAATCATGTACTTGAATGACTGGCATCCGATTGCTCTGACACCCATCTTCAGCAAGTGCTTTGAGAAGCTGATTAAAAAGCACATCTGCTCTGTACTGCCAGCTCACACTGACCCTCTGCAATTTGCATGCAGGAATAATCGCTCCACTGATGATGCAATTGCTTTCACTTTGCACACTGCTCTGTCTCACCTGGAAAACAAAAACACATAGGCGAGAATGCTGTTTGTGGACTACAGCTCAGCATTCAACACCATAGTGCCTGCCAAGCTGGTGGTGAAGCTCCAGGCCCTGGGTCTTCACAGCTCATTGTGCAACTGGATCCTGGACTTCCTGTCAGGCAGACGCCAGGAGGTCAGAATGAATAACATTACATTATCGACACTGATCCTCAACACTGGTGCTCCACAGGGCTGTTTAATGGAACTTGACGCTGGTGAATATAGTAGCAGTTATATTGTGTAACCAGCAGGGGGCAACAAACAACCATCAAAGTTATGTCACTAAATAGGTTTTTAAAATTGATTCACCCATAGGGGTGTAACGATACACTCAGCTCACGATATGATGTGTATCACGTTATAAAGTTCACGATTCGATATGTATCACGATATTTGGAATAAAAATTTAAAATTTAACTGAAATGCAAATTTTACCAAGTAAACTATTTTTTATGTATTTCTTTTGTTTCAACTTGTTAAACTGAACCTTCTTTTAGAAAAAATATTAAACAGGCCTGTCTCTGGAAAATAAAACAATTTAAAAACTTCTTAAAAAATATTATTGAAATGACAGAGACAAAATTAAGAAACAATTTAAGTAAAGGTGCAAACAAAATAAGCTTTCTATTCGATTGAATTTAACAGTAAGAGCTTAAGGCTTTGCTTGGTCACTTGCGTTTTATGTGTGTGCACATTTCCAGGTAATCAGCAGTTCTATAAGATAATCCTGAACTTATGTGTATCTAAGAGGTTTTTATGGATGGCTGTCTTCATGTTGGGCATGATGAGTGACAGGGTGGCCGTCTTTTCATTACACAGGACAGTCGTGACTCTTTTCAGCAGTTTAGGCACGTTTACTATTTCTTCGGCGTCGCTGATGTTGGTGCTATCAAGTGTATCATGTTGACGTGCATTTGTGTACCTCTGTACTCAAAAGGGTTCATGCTCGTCGTAATCATAACTCTAAAATGCGATATGATTGTTTAAATAATGTGTACGTTTTCGGTTTCGTTTCCACTGCTAAGTGCTGTTCATACTTCCCACGCGGCTCCTGAACGATCACTCTGTCTCACAAACTGAATGTTGTTTACTACTTTATTAGTCACAACCTGCAGGTTCTGTTCACTGAAGCAGACGCGCGCGTATGGCAAGCCGTTTTAGCATTTAAACCTTTGTTCTGACTATCCATAAGTATATTTAATTAAATTCATTTAGAGATATCTCTAATTATATTCTGACTAGTCGAATTATAATTATGACTAGTCAAAATATAATTAGAGATATCTCTAAATATATTTATGGATAGTCAGATCAAAGGTTTAAATGCTAAAACGGCTTGCCATACGCGCGCGTTTATCATATTCCGCCCTCTGTAGTAACAGCTCACGTCATGTGTGATTTTGCGGCTGCCAATGCATCATTTTAGGAAGACAGAATGATATTTTAGGGTGAATTGTACCTTATAAATACAGTATGTGACTCTTTCAACACCATTAGGAGGTATCCATGTCGCTGTGCAAAGTATGTAAATCACTGTGAAGACTTTAAAACTTAGGATGTTTGACCCAGTATGCGTGTCAAAAAGCGGACGAGTCTAAAGCAATGACTGTACAACCGAAATGTTGCCAGACGTCTGATTTTGAGAGGATGGGCCATCCTCTATTTCAACTCCACTCATCTTGGTCTGCTAACATTACTGCTGCTGCAATCTGAACTCACGTGCGACAGCAGGTGGAACGTAGCTCACGTGCAAACAGCTCAACTAATAAAAGAAAACGGACGTCATATCGTAATCAAATCGTCATAACGCCACGATGCATATCGAGACATTTTTGCATCGCAATAAATCGTACAACGATAAATCGTTACACCCCTATTCACCCATGTTAAAACATGAAGTTTTGTGTGCGAATTGTTAAATCATTAGTTGAAAGTCAATATGATATGTTGTACAAGATTTTAGATTAATATATTCACCTTTATCAGCAACAGAAGCAAAGATAATTGTTCGTATTGATATTTTCCTTTTTTTCAGCTGGTTCTTTCTTGATTTTTTTTTAAATTAGTGGTTCTAAGTTCTGTTCGTTAAAACCAATAGTTTTTGCAGTAATATTTTTGTATAAATGGAAAGCAATCATGCTGTACACAACAGTCTCTGGACTTGCTGCATCACAGACACCAGTATTTTAACAGTTTATAAAAAAAAAAATTATCACTTTCTGGCTCTCTGATATTAGCTATGGATATATATATATATATATATATTGCGGTTGTGATTTTCAAAAGTATTAAATCGCTTTTTCAATGTTTTTTTTTTCGTTTTAACATTATTACCATTTGATGAACCTCACATGTCCAACATTTAAAAATAAAACCAATAAATAATGTGTAACAATACAATAAATTATAGAGCATTGTAGGGTTGCAAGACCCTACAAGTGAATTAAAATTAAAAATGAATTATATATTTACCCTTTTCTAACCACGGACATATAACAACACAAATGGCACATTCTGATTGATAAAAAATTGTCTGAAGTAGCTAAAACCATGTTAACATTAATTGAAGTCGTTGGAAAACTCAACAGACTGGCCAAGTCTACTTTTTTAATAAAATGTGAATAAATAAAAAAATAAAAAATAAGTCATGAGCTTGTAGATATGTTAAGGTAAGAAAACCTCACATTAGTTTTTATGCAAAGTGGCGTATTTTCCTTCCCTTTCTTCTCTTTCCGTTTGTGGAAAAAATGTCTTCTTCTCAAACTATTTATCAGTTGCATCCAGGGAACAGGACTTATGCAACACGAATTACACTCTCTTTGGCCGCTCTTGATCCTTGGCTTTAGCAGGACAGTCATCCCAAGTGAAGAAGTTGGAGGCCATCCTCTTTAAGATCTAATAAACCACCAAAAAGGCCTCCAAACAAAACACATTCCTAGAGCTGAAGCAGTGGGAGGGTTTAAGTTGCAGTGTGTGTATGGGCTCACATATAGAAAAACCCAGTGCCTGCTGAGATGTTTCATGGTGCGCGTGTGGGAAAATCATGCCCCAATCATATTATTTGTACTTCATACATTCTCACTGGACATCATGACCCTTGGTGTGTTTGTCAGGTTCAAGGGTGCTTTTAAATATTTTAAAGATTTTTATTAGATTATTTTAAATGCTTTTAAAGATTATTTTAAATGCTTTTAAAGATTTTTAAGTATTTGTGAACATGATTTTGAAATGATTGGTGTTTGGAAAGAGGTGGTGTTGAATGCTAACACAAGTAAAGGAAGGGCTCACTAATTTTATTGCATTTGAAGATTGCCAACAGATGTTTTATTGGTGGTTTTGATGTAGCAAGATGTTGTTCAGATATTTCACAGCGTTTGAAGTTCTTGTGCAACTGGAAGAGCGTTTCACACAAAAGATGAAGTGGAATATAGGGATTTTAAGAGCTGAACTGTTCTTTTTTTCCCCCTATAGACATGGTTGGGTCAGAAAGAAATTAATACATTTATATGCCAAAGATGCATTTAATTTGTTAAAATGGGCGTTTATGAATTTGTGATATTCTAAAAGATTTTAATTTAGAATGTTCAAAAGAAACTGATTGTTTTTCTATTAAAAAAGTATCAGTTGCTATAACATATAAAGCAGCACAAAGGTTTTTCAACATCAAAATTATACGACATTTCTTAAAGGTTCAGGACACCCTGGAGCACTTTTTAAAAAAAAAATCTTAACAGATTTGTGTGTGATGAGCATCAGTTAAGACAACAGCACTTGTCAACTGTAATTGTGGAAAAAACTGGATAATTTTGAGCTTTCGTCAGCTAAATTCATCTTCCGGGTCTAAAATAAATTTTGGGGCGAGATCGAAATCGGTGACAGTATCGTGAATCTGTGAGTGGAGTGATGACGCGTCGGTTTCTCATTATTAGTCATAGCGGCGTTATCTTATCTTATCAGAAGACCCTGCTTCTTAAATATTCATGAGAGCATGTGCTTTCCGAAAGCAAGACAGACCTGCCAAGCTGTGACCCGACCCGATTACTGGGTGAGACCACATCTGCACGCCATGGGTCCTATGTGTTTGCTTCAATTATCCACTAGGTTTGTTGCATGTTTTTTCCCACGATTCTGTCAGGCCTGGTACAGCAAACCTGTTGGTGTGCAGCAAGCATTTTTGTTGGGAGAGCTGTTGGAGAATTGGAGAATTTGTCTATTATCAGTTCAGTTTTTTACCATTCAGACATATCACATACTGTATGCTGCTGTGTTTGCCTATGTTTAAAATCCTCCAGATTACGGGTAGCACTAATAGTTGAAATAGACAGGGCAAGAGACCTGCTGCACCTCTATCCACTGTGTCTGCATATAGACCCAGGATTTAGGAGAAGAAGTCCTCCGCATTTATAGTGTTTATATACAGTTTAAGTCAGAATTATTAGCCCCCCTGACTTATTAGCGCCCCTGTTTATTTTTTTTCCCCAATTTCTGTTTAATGAAGGGAAGATTGTTTCAGCACATTTCTAAGCATAATAGTTTTAGAAACCTATTTCTAATAACTGATTTATTTTATCTTTGCCATGATGACTGTAAATAATAGTTTAGTTGATATTTTTCAAGACACTTCTGTACAGCTTAAAGTGACATTTAAAGGCTTAACTAGGTTAATAAAGTGAACTAGGCAGGTTAGGGTAATTAGGCAAGTTATTGTATAACAATGGTTTGTTCTGTAGACTATCAAAAAAAAAATTAGCTTAAAGGGGCTAATAGTTTTGTCCCAAAATTGGTTTTTAAAAAATTAAAAACTGCTTTTATAATAGCCGAAATAAAACAAATAAGACTTTCTCCAGAAGAAAAAATATTATCAGACATACTGCACTGTAAAAAGTGCTACACTCACAAAGTTGGTTCTATCTACTTTAAATAATTGCAATCTAGTTAATTTTATTTGTTTTATACCAAAAAAATTAAATTTGCTTCCTCTTTACTTAAAATATATCAGTTTTTATATAACTGTATATTTTGAATAAAACTAATGCAATTTATTTGAGTAGATTTTTTTACGTGGTTATTGTGTAGAATAAATGTTATAAAAGTGAGTTGACACAGACAATTTATTAGAGCAGCTGTCGATGTGGGCAGGTGTTCATAAAACGTGATTTTAATAGTTTGGCGTGACTCCTTTTTCATTGCCCGGGATTTAGCAGGCAGACGCAGCTTCTGCAATGGTCGACATTAACTGCTCCCAGCAGCGGATCTGATTAACACGGTAAGTTGCAAATTTAGCCGAATGATAATTGTAAAGTCATGCAAAACTGCTGTCTTCGCTAGGCAGGTGAGGTTTTAGCTTTGTAAATTGTACTGTAGCCTCAGGTATGTTAACAGTTAGACTGCTCTCACATGGAAAGCTAAGTTGGCTAACGCTAACCAACGCTAGTTTATGCTAATGATTAAAAGTGATATTATTGAGAAAAAATAGTGAAAGTAGTTTTAAAACACTTAGTAGGTATAACTAACGTTGCAGAACCGATTAACAAGGTCACTGGTGGGCGGTCGGGGTGTGGGGGTTCAGTTTGCTAGCGCTAACTTAGCTAAAGTTAGCTCACCTAAGTTATAGCAGCACATTAAGGATGGATATTAAATGTAGAAACGTATGCAACAGTTAAGTAGTGTGTGTTTAACGTAAGAGAAAGTATAACTTAAAGTTTGTGTTTTAGAGATTTAGTCCATAAGTTTTTTAATGCTGCATAGTGAATAAATTACAGATTTACAATTTATTTTAACTTAAATTACATTTACTACTGATGTTTACAGAACCATTTAAATTGTATGCACCTCATTCTAAAATGCATGTTCTTGGTCTTTAGATACCAAAGTGATTTTGTTACCTGTGGATCTTCAAACTTCACATCCAGGTAAGAAAAACATTAGATACAACTACAGCTATAATTATTTGCAGGCAAGTAAAACATTGGTAAAATTGCAAACAATAGTGGGCTCCATAGAATTAACTTACATTTGATATCTGAAGATTTTTTTATGTGTGCAACAGTAAAAACAGTATAAAAATATCCTAATGCAGTTTCTTATTATCTGTCAGTCTTTCAATAAAGCTAACTGATAACACTGAATCACTGAACTGTCATTTGCCAGTGACATTAAATTTGAAGAAAAAGTCAATTAAATGTAGCTTTAGCAAACATTTAATGTAAACCTTAATGTAATGTGTAAAATGGCAATGTATTTATTTATTTATTTAATAAAATTTGTATTATGACGTGCAAAGTTTGGTGCAAAATGAAGATGACATTTAAATTATAGAACTTGTATTCTATAATTTTCATATAGCCATTTTCAAACAGTTTTAATATCTAAATTAAATACACATTCTTATGCTTTATAAGTTGCCAAAATAAACAAAAAATGTAATACCTAAATTTTAACAATTCTTTGATTGACAGGAAAACACAATGACATGCACTGTTACACTGAGTAAAATCACAGTTTTCTTTAAAATTTGATAACTAAAAACACCTGGAATAATGTAATTACACAACCTCTATAACCTTTTTTTATTTTTTAAATAGAAGTTAGGTAATTTTAACTAAGGTAATTTGTAACTGATAAACTAAGGTGTTTCATCCATGCATCATTCTCACTGGACTTTTGTAACTTCACTTGTAGTTATTTCCTATTCAGTATTTAGCTATTTAATGTTGTTTGGTAGCAACCACCTGAACTCCTGTTTCTTTTTGTCTCTACCAATAGAGTTGTGAGGAATCAGAGGTGCATGCGGCTGCCCACGGGAAAAATTTGCCATCAGCCCAACACAGTTTGGATTATCATAGGACTGTCAGAGGTTTGCCAAACCTGTCAAATGCATGATGGCTCCTGTTTGGACTTACCGATGTCCTCGACTTCAAGTATCCATCAAAACTGTATACATTTGAGATATATTAGAGACTCTTTGTGGGACTGGACATTATGCATCCTAAATCTTTATCAAAATGTGCAAATCTCCTCACTGAGTTGCCTTGGATGATTTCTCAATAGGATCTGGTATTATTAATGTTTTTATTTATGTATTGTGTATGTGTAGCCACATTAATGGCCTATTTTGTAGTCACTATTAAAAGGAACATCGATTGATATTGAATACATGTTATGGTCTTTAATCCATCTTCCCATTCTTATTTAATTGTTATTGACAGGAAAGTCTGTTTATCTGTTTTTACTAGTGTATATTGTGCTTACAATATAGAAACGAAGATTTATTTTCTGAGGTTACAGCCAGAAGTCAATTAAATTAGTTTTAAATGACATATGCATGGTTAATTTTATTTAGATCATTAAGTTCATAATACTTAATTAAAATGAGTACAGTCAACATATAGCAATGTATAAGTAAGTTAAGTTTAACAAAAAAAGTAAGTTTATCTGATTTGAGTAATTTTAGAAATATTAGTTGGCTCAACTTAATTTTATTGCATTTGTTTTAAGCAATGTTTTAGTGTTTAAAATACTTAAAAAAGGCTGGAAGTTGAATCAACCTAAAACGTCCGATGCAACCACTTGCCTCACTTTTTATAAGTTAGATCTAAGTAACATTTTTTACAGTGTGTGGGCTAATAATTATGACTTCAACTGTAAACATGATTAAATTTATAATGATAAAACTATGGTTATAATGGTAAAACTGTGGTAATGTTTATATGAAATTACAAATAACAAATGTTGCAGGGCATTAAATTACTTGCTGTTTATTTCTCTGCATTTTAATTTTGTAAACTATAAAATAATGGGTCTTCTCACAGTTTGTGTCTCACTTTGTTAGCCAACTGACAGTTGTTCGCTGACTTCGCTCCCCTATTTTTCCCCTGCTTTGCCAGCTACGCCCACTCTTCCCTCAGCCACGCCCATTATGAAGCACTGTTTTTATTCTGAGTTAGACTTCAACCGGAAGAGGGGGGTTTCATGTCTCTTTAAGCAGTGAATCAGCACGTTAGAAGCATTTCTGATGGATCTGATGGATGGACATTGTAGAAGACTGCTGAAGTGATGCTGAAAATTTAGCTTTGCAATCACAGGAATAAATTGCTTTTTAAATTCTATAAAAATATAAAAAAATATATATATAAAAGTATAGTCACAAGTATAGTTTTCACATTAATTTTAATTTACAAGTAATATATATTGTTTAAATTGTCTGAGCAGTTGTGGAACTCCAGTGAACCTTTTGACATTCATATTTGCTTTTTAATATTCATGACAAGCAAGATTTTGGTGCAAGGTGTTTTCATGGTGGGGCTTTGTTGACAAATTGAAAGTGCTTGTGGCTAGTACATTGAAGTTTTAGAATCACGCATTAATGCTGTACATTTTTAATATTTATAGTACATGATCATATTGTTTATTATTCTACATTCTGACCACATTAAGTACCACAGCTTATTCACCCTCTCTTTTTCCACTATGCTACCCAAATACAAACTGCCGGACCACACCGGGCAGGACTCCAAGACCCCCATCACGCTCTGATGAAGAGGACTAAACAAATAGGGCCATCCCAGTGCTCCCGTCGCTAACTCCGCTGAGAAAAGAGAAAGAACAAAGAGCCCAAACAAAGATAGACACAGAGGTCAATTCCTAGCACATTGACACCTTTTATTAGCCGTTTTGGCTGTTACTGAAGGGCCGAAACTAGATCTCCATGATTCTGTATAAACTGAGAGTCACTTTTTAGAGACCATGACTCTCCCACGATTCTGAATTGAATTTTTATTTCATTCAGAGACTGATTTACTGGGGTCTGTCTAGTGTTGTCAAAAATTATTGAGTTCAGTGGTAATTGTTACTAAAACGTCCATTTCCTGCTAACCTTTGAGTAGGGCTGCACAATGAATCATATTATTATAATGATATATGTGGCCTACGAACAATAATTGAATAACACCACGATTTTACAGTATAAAGACCAAGCCATTTTTTTAATGGACAGAGTTTACGGAGTGTACCGCATTACAAACATGAGGTGACTGCGTCTAAATTTCAAGTGTTTTTTCGAGGAATGCAATGGTGATCAGGTAGCCTTCTGTTTAGTCCAAACATCCCAAGGTAACACAAAAAACCTCATTAACCACCTTAAAAACCATCACAAAGTGGCTGTCATCAATGGGTTATTGAACTTAGGAAAATTCTGCTTTGCATTTTTCTATGCATTACTGACATCACTACACTGTTTTATTAGTTTACCAATATTTGCAGAGATTCAGCAGTTTTTTGTTTTTTTTTGATTGCCATTGCCAGTCATGTAGACAAAAGACACTGTATCATATTGTTTTAATGTAAAAAAAAAAAGCCATTATGGCTCTGTTCATGCAGGTATTGAGGTTCGTTTTCATCAATCTGACGCAATTTTTATTATTTACAAGATAAGAAAATGTTTTTAAAAGTTTCCGATCAATTAAACTCAATTTATGAAAATTATTTATTATTTTATGTATTAAATAATGAAATGGATAACTTATTTTCTTTTATTTCTGATTAGACTTTATTCTGTTTTACAGTTTTAATATGTATATATGTTTGTTTTTTTTTAAATAACCTTCATTTAACAAATATTTTAGCACATGGAAAGTAATTAAATTACATGTCTTTGGATTAAAAACTTTATGCAAAGGATCAGGAATTGATCGCACGTGCAAAAAACATAAAAAATTCCTCCAACACATGCATCTCTCTCATGCCACGTTTTCGAGGATAAATTCATGTCTGAATGCTGCTTTGAATAGAATAAAATGACTAAAAACACATGACTAAAGACTATACACATAAGATAAAACATACACAAAGGTGTTTGTTATGGAAAAACACCAATTGACGGCCGCTGCTTTCAGTTTTAAAAGAATCAAGCAGATTTAAAAAAAATTCAATTTGCAGAAGAGAAATGACAAGAATTTTGCAAAAGCCAAAGATTAAACATATCGGGACTTTTAAAAGAACATTCTACTTTATATATTCTTTCAACTGCAAAACAACAGCTAAGATTATGAATGACGGAGTGTAAAGCCATCTTTTCTTCGTGCTTCAGCAGCGCGGCCCGCTGTTTATGAATGAGGAGGCGGAGAGAATGCGCTGTTTAGTTTCATCTCAAGGTATTGAAATAAAACTAACACCGAGCTGCTCATCACGCTAAAAAAGTTAAACTAAATTGCACAACTCTTGTTGGTTGCATCTGCGAGATGCACAATGAACTTAATAAGCTATTCTTTTCATTCGATATTCGTATGTGAACCAACCCAAATGCTTTGTCTTGTTATTTGCGACACTCCTCTTTATAACTTATTAGTTTATTACAATAATTACATGTACCGAATTTTCAGCCTTTAAAAATTTTTAGGTTGAAAATATGTTATGCCATTTAATGGACCCTCTAATTTTTGTGGTTTCAGTCATTGTTGGGGTACTCTGAAAACATTAACAACTTATATCGAAATTTATATCTTTATCGCTTAATATGAAAAATAATTATCAAGATTACATTTTTACCATATCGCCCAGCCCTAATTGTACCTTATGTAGGCTACGGTTTTTGATTGGCAAGCTCTCGTTTCGAGATGAGATGAATGAATGGCTTTAGAGAACTAATTCAATCATGTTTTATATTATAAAAAATTCAGGCCTCATTCTTATACTGAAAGTTCATGTCACATGTGTCTTTTTTTAACAAGCAAGGGTCCACAGCGTTATGATGACCTCACTGTAGTAATAAATCACGTGTAAGCGTTTCACATGCAGCACACACCTCATAATGTGACCTCATCCTGCACGTTCCTGACAGCAAACTTTTCGTAAGGTCAAGAGGTAAAGAGAGCATTGGAAAAAATCTCCAGCTCCACATATGCTTCCTTTTATTTTATTCAGGCCTTGAAGCCTTGGCCTACTAGGTAATAGATGTATTTTGCTATCAGTATGTGATGCACTCTGCAGGGGAGTGTGAAAGTGTGCATCTGTTTCTCTGTATGTAAGCTAACGTCTCTCCCATGACTCATATTTGAGGGTTTGTGTTAGTGTTGAGTCTCTGTCAGCAGCTCTTTATGCTCACTCTATAGCGGAGGTCAGCTTGAGGTTAAATCCAGGAGCCACACTGTACTTACTCATAATACTAATACTGGTTTCATTTTTCGCTTGACATTTTTAGTCAGACATTTAGCTGACGCTGTTATCTTGGGATGAGATGAGAGTAATTTTGTAGTTTTTACTTACTTATATTGCACAATGTTATGGCATTACTTTTTTTGCAAAAGTGATTTATTTTAGTTACTGTGGTCTAGGGTTGTCACGATACTGGAATTCGGTTCCAGTCGATACTAAAATTTTTAAAATGTGTGTTTCCTGCAAACATTTGAGTGTTGTTTAGCACGTTCTTAAACAGCACTGATTTGCTGTTGTGTTCATATGCTCAACAGAAATGACTGCAATTGGTGAATTTAATCACTTGGTCATTTATTCACCAAACTCACTGCTGTTTACTAAGTGTAACTACAGATACAGGAACGTTGGAGCCCTTTAAAGCCACGATTTATCAGTGGATCGCTCGTATGTCAGCTTATCGAAAAACCAGTCAATCGATGTGACTTTAAAAAGCTCCAATGTCCCTTTATCTGTGTAAACAGCGGTGAGTTCAGTGAACTGAAAAAATTTCAGTTTTTAAAATTTAGTACAGATTGGTAACGAATTGGTAACGAATTACAGTATCGCCCCAACACTACCATGGTCAAGGAATAACGAATCTTAGGTGTATTTCCCAAAAGCCATTTCGGTTGCATCTTCTGTTATCAATTCTGGTTTTGTGAGTGTGTTTTCTGAATCTATAGTTCTAAAATGAACATTTGCAAACAGCATCACAAACTTGTGTGGTTAGCAATGTAACTACAGCTCTCGACCAGCAAAGTTTCTACAAAATAAATTATCTACTCCATACACAAATTGACTTAAATTCTAAACAAGGAAGCTAACATGCAGTATAATCTGGATCTTTGAAATAAGTCAGGAGAGTTTTTTATTTTTATTTGTTTATTTATTTATTTTTGGCTAGAGAATGCAAATATTATGAATGGCACCTATTTTGCAGCAATTTGGATTAACTGTTATTTAGACCAAAACTAATACTAGTAACGTATTAGTACAAACAAATGCATTTTCTGGCTTTTTTATATACTTTTTCTCTATTTTGTTTTTCCTTTCACACTGAGATGGCAGCATTTTTAGCCAACAAAAACATTTAAAAAACAAAAAAAATATTTTTATGTGGAGTTTATTTGCATTGGCGTCCTCTAGCAATAAAACAAATGTTTTGTTTATTTGTAAAAAAGAAAATAATAATAATAATAATAATTTAAAGATATATTTTTTCTTTGAAGATAAAGAACTTTTTTGTCTCTCTTCACAAATTAAATTATATTACTATTACTATTGGATATTACTATTGCAATAAATACCAACAAACATTCTGATATAGCTTCAAGTCCAAATCTTAAAAATAAATATTAGTCTTTAAAGCACCACATCACATTTTAGCTGGTCTGTAAAAAGTGCATTAGTTTTATTATATTTGCTGGGAAAAGGAGTAATGTTAAAAGGAGTAAGTTCCAAGTCAGTGCCTGAAGATTGGGAGGGATTCTGCTATTCTGAAGTGTATATTGGGTGTGAGAATAGTGCTTAGTCTTGTTGTCATGTTGAGGGTGTAACGGGTCATGTGTCATGGCTGGTCAGTATCATAATTCTACACTTAAATGTTGGAGATGATTTGTTTGTATTTTAGTTTAAATGCATGTGGAATTGAATGTCCTTTCATTCATTCAATAATTCATACATATTCTTTTCGGCTTAGTCCTTTTATTAATCAAGGGTCACCACAGCGGAATGAACCGCCAACTTGTCCCGCATATGTTTTATGCAGTGGATGCCCTTCTAGCTGAAACCCAACCCTGGGAAACACCCATACACTCTTGCATTCACACACATTCACTTAAGCATATTCAATTCACTTGTACCACATGTCTATTCATAATGTTTTTTGTTTGTTTGTTTTTTTTTAGTGTGATTTTTTTTTGTTTTCTTTTTTTTTTGTTTTGTTTAACAAATCTGGTAGATTGGCTTGTTTATTTCATTCATTAATAAATAATAATAAAAAACCACTAGTATATGAGGGATAGTGCCTCTCTTTATGAGTGATTCATTCAGAATATTCATTCACAGCTGAACTGATACTTTTAGAAATGAAGCAGATGCCTTTCTTAAAGAATGGATCACTGAATCATTGACTCATCACTTTTTCATAACAGATTAATTCAAGAAAGAAACAACATGTTGTGTTACCTCAGGTGCACAAATGATCTGTGTTGACCATGCTGGGAACTATTTTTATTGGCAAAACATTAAAAAGAGATAATGGGTAAATGTACCTTAGGCAATACTAACTTTTTGCTTGTTAAACCTCTGTGTAAAACAAATGCCACATTTGAGAGGACACTAACACTGAAATTTGAAAAAACTACATACTTATGTCATATTGTTTAATTATCATTTTTTTTTTATAAGAATTTTTTAGGGGTGTTCACTTTATTGGATAGGAAAGTAGAGAGAACTGACCAGAAAGCATAGGGAGCAGACACAGAGGGAAAGAATCATCGGACATAGGAACGTGAGGTGGAATCGAACTCGGGTCACCATGAGCACCGGATTGCATGTGTCGACGCACTAACCACTACACCACTGGTGCTGACATTATTTAATTATTAGTATTTATTTTTGATTTAATTATTCTACCTCTATTTTTATTGGCTTTGTCATGGAGGAACATTTAGACTCAACTTTTTTTTTTCACAAAATGTTTGACATAATAGATAATGGCTGTTTCTTAGGGGTGTAAGGATTTATCGTTGTACGATTTATTGCGATGCAAAAATGTCACAATATGCATTGTGGCGTTATGACGATTTGATTACGATATGACGTCCGTTTTCTCTTATTAGTTGAGCTGTTTGCATGTGAGCTACGTTCCACCTGCTGTCGCACGTTAGTTCAGATTGCAGCAGCAGTAATGTTAGCAGACCAAGATGAGTGGAGCTGAAATAGAGGATGGCCCATCCTCTCAAAATCAGACGTCTGGCAACATTTCGGTTGTACAGTCATTGCTTTAGACTCGTCCGCTTTTTGACACGCATACTGGGTCAAACATCCTAAGTTTTAAAGTCTTCACACTTTGCACAGCGACAGGGATACCTCCTAATGGTGTTAAAAGAGTCACATACTATATTTATAAGGTACAATTCACCCTAAAATATCATTCTGTCTTCATATAATGTTCCCGCCGCAAAATCACACATGACGTGAGCTGACCGTGAGCTGTTACTACAGAGGGCGGACTTTGATAGACGCGCGTGTATGGCAAGCCGTTTTAGCATTTAAACCTTTGTTCTGACTATCCATAAATATATTTAGATATCTCTAATTATATTTTGACAAGTCATAATTATAATTCGACTAGTCAGAATGACAATAAGAGATATCTGCAATTACAATTGTACTAGTACGAAATCAGATTGGAGATATCTGCAAATATATTATCACTAATCATATTTTTCCATTGACTTCCATTGAAAAATATTTGCAGATATCTCTAAATGAGTTTTGACTCGTCACAATTGTAATTAGAGATATCTCTAAATAAATTTAATTAAATATGAATTAAATACCTGGAAATGTGGATTTTTTTTTTGCACACACAAAAAACGCAAGTGACCAAGCAAAGCCTTAAGCTCTTACTGTTAAATTCAATTGAATAGAAAGCTTAGTTTTTTTGCACCTTTACTTAAATTGTTCCTTAATTTTGTCTCTGTCATTTCAATAATATTTTTAAGAATTTTTTTAATTGTTTTATTTTCCAGAGACAGGCCTGTTTAATTTATTTTCTTAAAGAAGGTTCAGTTTAACAAGTTGAAACAAAAGAAATACATAAAAAATAGTTTACTTGGTAAAATTTGCATTTCAGTTTAATTTTCAATTTTTATTCCAAATATCGTGATACATATCGAATCGTGAACATTATATCGTGATACACATCGTATCGTGAGCTGAGTGTATCGTTACACCCCTACTGTTTCTCAATTCCAATAATGCAGAAAACAGACTTGCGTTCTCGTGGAGACCGTTCTTGACAGGTTACCTTGGAAGAATGAACTCGGGAGACTGCAAAAACACAGAACGCCTTCTGTGAGAAATGAGATGCAGCATTCTTCTTGATGGTCACATGACCTTCAAGTGTTTTAATCGGAAAATTATTTAACTGCATTCATGCAACGATTTATTGTTTTCCCTTTTTCAATATATATAACATGCACTAACACCTTACAGATATACTTTGCACAATACAAATAAAACAGATTTTAATAGGAATTTCAGCAAATAAACACCCTTAATGTGTTAATGCCTTTATTAAGATTTTCATGTTAAGCTTTACTTTCACCGTCTCATTTAGTGAAACTCCTGAGATAAATAAGTTATCTTTCCGAACTTAAATAATAAATGGGTCTAAAATGCTGCACCTCCCACCTCCTTTATTCAGAATCAGCCTGCAATGTCTTCTGGGACTTCTCGAGTGAGTTTTGTGTTCAAGTCTGCATCGATGCATCCTTGATACCATGAAGACATCCGGAAATTTCGTACGCGTCCTCTGTTATTGCGGTCTTGAGTTTTTGAACTGATCTTTGGAGGTTAATGATGATGTTACACGAAAACACGAGGACACAAGAAGAATGCATATTGAGAAACAGCCAATGTTAGCTGCTTGCGCAATGTTACAACAACAATTACAACATTTAAAGATGATAAATATGACACACACCTGTATGTTAACTTATATTTTGACGTGTTAAATGTTGAAATGTACTTTTTCCGCATGTTTGGCATTTTTTTAACTTAGTTTTTAACAGTAAGGTTTTTATACATGCAAGCAGTTTACTTGAAAGACTTCATTTTGATTTCTGGAAGACTGACGCAGCATTTTAACAGTTCAGGATGGTTCTGAGAAAAAAAAATCCATCATGGAGTTGCACTTCAAACCTCTCCCTTTAAGGGAATGTGCGCTGAAGCCTTTTTCCATTGGGGGGTCTGTAAATTGGAAATGAGCAAACGTTCTCCCACAGACCCCCACCCCCTGCCTCGCAACAGCTGTAAGATATTAGGCCTTATTTTCTCTTCCATTGAGAGACAGGAGGAACGGGCTCTTTGCCTCGCTGTGATCAGACTCAAGAGGACAATGGGGATCCATTAAATGAACGATCTGGAAAGATCTGCACCGTGCAAAAACAAGTGCAGAGCTCTGGGTTAGAAATTTCATGCTATCTTTCCAAAATATCTCGGAAACTGCTGGCTGAAGTGCAGAACTCGAGCAGTTTTTCCACTTTTGTACCCTGTGGTCTCTTATAATGAGTTGGATAATTTAGACATGATTGTATTAAAGTGATAAGTCACCTGAAAATGGGAATTCTGCAATCATTTAATTTAGAATCGACATAATTTATAGTTGAACTTTTCTTTTAATTTTTATTTGCGTTGCGCTGTGACCTATGCGAGCGGTTTGTTTGTGGTGTGGTTTTGCTTTGAAGCCAAATAGTGATATAACAAGGCTCCATTAATGCTCTTCAGATGCTTTTTTTTTTCCACAATAGGATCAAATAGCTCTGATCTCCAGCCACTATTAGCGTATAATGCCCAGAATAATTAGCCTAGCTTGTTGCCCTCTCATTACTGGCAATCTGTTTCTTTGAACCGCAGGAGTCTGAGATCATGCTTTCACCCTTCAGTTGGAGTTCTTCAATAAAAATGAAGTGATAAAGCAAGTTGAAGGTTTTCCTGCTGTGCAGATGGGCAGTCTGGTATTGTTATGTTGATCCCGTCTCGAACTCATCCAGGACTTTGCTGCCTTTTAAGGCTCTGTTTTTTAGCAGTATATACACAGTAGAGAACTGCAGACTCACAATGTGAACTCTTGAAGTCTCACGCACGGCTGATGACAAGCTCTGCTGATACGCCTGCTCTTCAGGACTTTACTGCACCAGCGACACATGTGAAGCCCATCCCTGTCATTAGAGATAGTTTGACAGTCAGCGTCTGGCTGGATCTGCCAAAAGGCTGTTTCTGATCAACTAGCCTTGGGAAAGATGTGATCTGTGCTTTCAGCCTTTAACCTAGCAGTGCAAGTGCTCTTTAGCTGTTAGTTTAGTGCCTTCTGCCACCTGGTGGAAGTGAAAAGACATTGACGTTGTGTTCTTTTGAACAGCATAAAACATATAAATTGAATATATTGTCAAAAATGTACTTAATACAAGCATTTGTTTGTATTAGATGTATATTTACGGTATTATGTATGCATATTATGTATATGTACAGTGTTCAGCAACAAGATTGAGAATATGTTTGGAAAAATACGTACTTTTGCTATAAATGTGTTCATATATATTGCAAAAAGCGAGTAGTTTAGTAAGTGAACATTGTAACGTGAAACTGTTAACTTAACATGAAAATGAAATTAAGGCAACTGGGCGACTAAATTTTTAAGTTAAGTCAAGTAATCCCTTATAAATGCAGCATGTTTATCACTTTTTTTAAAAAGTAATCTAATATAATATTCAGCCAACCCTTTGAGATAATTGTTTTCTAAAACAGAATTTTTATACAATGTTTAACAAGAAATATTTTTCCCAGTCCCTGCCTAATGTTGTAGTCAGTTTGCACTATACATATACAAATCACTATTATAAATACGTTTGAAAACATTACATCAAAATATCAGCATAACACAGCATTATTTTCTTTTTTCATGTTTGATACATGCTTATTGATATTTTATGCAATGTTTCACAATAAACATGTAATAATGTGTTTATGTAAGTTCACATTTACACATTCAGTAAAAGATTAGAAATCAAACGCAAACAGTCCTGTTTGAAAATCCCCAAATTATTGCAGAATATGATAAAATAAATATAAACATGTAACAAAAAGCATATTATTGTTTGTTGCGTGTATATTGATTTATTGAAAATGTTTATTGAACATTATTAACATATTGATAAGCATTTATACATTTTCAACAAATGGTTACTTATTCGTGGAAGGTTATTTTGATCTTTTAAACATTTACACATTTTTTAACATGAGTAAAATGTGTATAACATTTCCCTGTTGTAATATAATTTCATGTGTGAATGCTCTGTTATTTATTTTTAAGAGTCTTCTTGATCCATCATAACACAGTTACTAGCTTTAATTGTGTTGTTTTTTTTTTTTGGCAAGACTGATTTGTTTTAAAAACTAAACTACTCCACTGACTCTGCTTGTCAAATGGTCAGGGATTTTAGTCTTTTATTTCTAGTCTTCTTTTGTTTTGATTTTCAGGATGGTTACTCATCCAGTCATTTTTATTTTTTTTTGTAATTTTAAACTAACCTGTAACCCTTGTTCTCTGTGTCGCTGCTCAGACTAAGGGGTAGATGCATCATCAGGAGGGAGCACAGTATGAAGAAAGCAGGCAGGCCAGTGGGGAATAAGGCAGCAAGTGGAGGAGGTAAAGGTGACTCAGTGACGGCCGGAAACTGTGCTGGCAAAAACACTGTTAAGAGCCCTACATCAGCTTCTCTCTCCAAGGTAACATCACACTTTTACTCACTTAAACTAGCCTCTGAGTCACTCTGTTATTGATTTTTTTGTGTGAATGGCTGGTTTTCGATCTACAGGTGAAAAGCAATGATGATCTTCTAGCTGCTATGGCTGGTAGCAGTGCAGGCACAAACAACAGTGTTGCCAAGGGCAAGAAGTCAACGTCTACTCACTCAACATCTTGTGGAACAAACACTAATAACCCTGACACCAAGACCAAAACCACCTCAGGTATTTAAACCTTTTAACAAACAATCGATAACCAAATACTAGAGTATTCACACATTTTAATCTACATTTAAATGTATTTAATATGTACGTCATAATATTCTTCTGTGTTTTGTTTAATTAAAAGTAACACTTCTTCAAGAAGTGTTCATGGAAGTGTCACAACACCTTTATAATCATGACGTGACACATGACATGTCATTAATACAAAGAACCATTAATGCATGTTTGTGACCACTGTCATTAATTGTCATTTGTTGTTTCATGAAAATTTCTCTGTCATTACATTGTCAAATAATTTTATAACAGTGTCATTAATATGAAAGGATATTTAATGTAATGATGACCATAATTCAATTTGTACCACTGTAGTTTAGGTCAAGGAAAATATTAATCTCTCTGCAATAATAATAAAATGAAGGATACAATTATAATGACCTCATGACAATCATGTTTATGACAGATTTATAACAAGGTAGGTTATCTTGATAATGTATTTAGGAAGGTTTCACAACACTCTTATGAACACCTTCTCCAAGTAAAGTGTTACACGATAGGACAGAACTTATTTTTTAATAAAAAGCAGCATGTGAAAAAAACGATACAAAAAATCTGTAAATCTCAGTTTTATTTGTTTACCATTATTTTTCAGTAAAAGCAAGGAGGTGTCTTGTAGGCATTTACTGATTCTAAAGCAAGCCCCTTTACATACAGCAAAAATTCTGGCCAAATATTATGTGACCCTTGATGGCAAAATGGACTCACTACAAATGTAATTTGACAGTTGTGCACTGGTATTTGTCATTATGTCTTCCCAAGGTCCTTCTGGCAAACGGACAACATCCATGACCTCCAAGGAGTCGAATTCCTCACGAGAGCGTTTAAGAAACTCTAGAAACTCCAGCAGTAAAAAGCAGTCATCCACTGGTGCTTCAGATAGAGCTCAGCCCAAGCATTCCCGTGCACTGGCCCAGACCTCGGACTCGGAGAGCCGCATGAGCAAATCAAAGTCTGACGGACAGTTAAGCGATAAAGTGGCCCTGGAGGCCAAAGTGAAAAATCTGTTAGGTCTGGCCAAAAGCAAAGACGTGGAAATCTTGCAGCTCAGGGGTGAGCTGAGGGACATGAGGGTTCAGCTGGGACTGCCTGAGGTTAGAAATAACTACCATATTCCTACATGATCATTTTTAAAAGTTTTATGTTATATCGTAATGAACAAAACAGGAAATGTAAAATACTGTTTAATTGCAATATGAATATGCAATGTAGATAAAATATATGAATAGAAGAATATGCAAATGCAGATAATTTTTGAGTTACAGACATGTAGCAACCAAGAAAACGCTGTAAACTAGTCAATGTATTATCTGCAGACTTTTTATTTTGGTACTCAATCTTGTCATCCCATTACATTAAATTCAGACTGCAGTCTCACAACGAAGGTAAAATGTTTATTTTATAATGTCCTGTGGCATTGTAGACTATTCAATGCAGTAGCAATATAGAAAAATAATTTATCCCTTTACGCAATTCTACAAAATAAATATACTAAAATATATAAAAAAAAAAAATAAAAATCATAAGTCACAGAGAAAAAAATAAATTGAGAAATCCAATTCATTCTTTGTTCCATTCCCCACCTGTTTCCACCTCAGTTTAAAAATAATAGGCAATTGTGAAAACGATATTTCGCAACGAGATATAAAATTACAGTTATTAGATGTATAGCCAATAGCCCTACTGTTATTTATGAGATAAGTATCAAATCACATTGCAATATATACATATGGAGTCATAAGATATAGTCACAATTTGAGATTAAAAGTAGGGCTGGGCCATTTGGCCTAAAATCAAAATCTTGATTAACTGACCAATTTAACCTGATTACGATTAATGAACAATAATTTTTGTAAATAATTAAATTAACAATTATTATTTAAGACTCGAAAATGAGTCCATTGTCCTGCTTGTCCAGAGATCAGATGCAGCTCCAAAGTGCCCGCAGAAGTAGAAATCAGCCTTAGCCTTTAACAGAGCAGGGTCACGTGACATGTAGGAAAAGTAATTGAAAAAATCGTCCTGAAAAATTTGATCGATTATAGGTTTTAATTGTCGATTTCAATTACTTTTCAATTAATTACCCAGCACTAATTTAAAGTCATACCTTTTAGTTACTCTGAGGTGGAAATAGGCTTTCATAGTGACCTGGATAACACACATCTTTAGGGTTTTATCAAATATATATAATCTTTTTTGGGAAAATTAGGATGTAGATCGGAGTGCCTAATCCTGTTCTTAGAGATCTACCTACCTGCTGTTCAGCTCCAACCCTGATCAAACACAACTAAACCAAATAAGTAAGATCTGAAGGATCAGTTGGCAATTAAAGACAGGTGAGTTAGGTCAACGTTGCAGCTGAACTCCGATCTCTGATGTAGATAGTTAGTTTTGGTAATTTAAGTACATGTGTGTAGTGTTGTTGCATCTGTATTGTGAAAGAACTTATTGTAAAGACTTTAGACTCCCTAAAATCTGATGATATTTGTAGGAAGATGAGGAGGAAGAGAGGCCACCTGAGAGAGAGGCGGCTGCAGTGATCACAGCTGCGGATGTGGAGTCAACATTACTGCTCTTGCAGGAGCAGAATCAGGCCATCCGTGGAGAGCTTAACCTGCTCAAAAATGAAAACCGCATGCTGAAGGACCGCCTCAATGCTCTGGGCTTTTCCCTAGAGCAGAGACTGGACGGGGCTGATAAGACCTTTGGCTTTCCCTCCACCAGTCCTGAACTCTCCTCTGGAGGCGCTGGAGCTCATGGAGACTGCGCCACGGTGGCCTCCTCCGTTGAGGGATCAGCACCAGGCTCTATGGAGGACCTCCTGACAGGAGGCCAGCGAAGTGGCTCAACGGACAACTTAGACAGCGAGTCCAGTGAGGTCTACCAAGCAGTGACCTCCAGTGATGATGCCTTGGATGCTCCTTCAGGCTGCGGTTCTTCATCATCCTCTGAGTCTGAAGGTGGCCCTCCGGCCTGCCGCAGTTCCTCTCGTAAAGGAAGCAGTGGCAACACCAGTGAGGTGTCCGTGGCGTGCCTGACAGAGCGCATTCATCAGATGGAGGAGAACCAACACAGCACATCAGAAGAGCTCCAAGCCACTCTACAGGAACTGGCTGACTTACAGCAGATCACACAGGAGCTAAACGGCGAAAATGAACGCCTGGGAGAAGAAAAGGTCCTGCTTATGGACTCTCTGTGTCAACAGAGTGACAAGCTAGAGCACTGTGGTCGTCAAATAGAGTACTTTCGCTCACTCCTGGATGAGCATGGTGTTGCCTACTCGGTAGATGAAGACATCAAGAGTGGCCGATACATGGAGCTGGAGCAGCGCTACGTTGAGCTTGCGGAAAACGCCCGCTTTGAGCGTGAGCAGCTGTTAGGCGTGCAGCAGCATCTGAGTAACACTCTAAAGATGGCCGAACAGGACAACGCTGAGGCTCAAAATGTGATCGCAGCACTGAAGGAGCGCAACCATCACATGGAGCGACTTCTGGACGTGGAAAGGCAAGAGCGAGCCAGCATGGCGGCAGTGCTGGAGGAGTGTAAAGCTGCGGTCAACAACGACCAGGCTGAGCTGAGTCGCTGTCGGGTCTTACTCGAGCAGGAGAGACAAAAGGTTGCAGAACTCTATTCCATCCACAATGCTGGAGATAAGAGTGACATCCACCAGCTCCTGGAGGGGGTGAGGCTGGACAAAGAGGAAGCTGAAGCCAAAGCCTCCAAACTACAGGATGACCTGGGCCATGCTCGTTCTGAGGTTGCATGTCTGCAGGACACACTCAACAAGGTAAGCACAAGCACTTGTTCATTTGATTCGAGATGCATTAAGAGCTTGAGGTAATATTTAGTCGTTCTGTACTTTTGTGTTGGTCTAGCTGGATGCAGAATACAGGGACTTCCAGAGTGTAGTGCAAAAAGAGCTGGCTGAGCAAAAGAGGGCTATAGAGAAGCAACGGGAGGACCTGCAGGAGAAAGAGACTGAGATCGGAGATATGAAAGAGACCATCTTTGAGTTGGAGGATGAAGTGGAGCAGCACCGAGCCGTCAAACTTCATGACAACCTCATCATCAGCGACCTGGAGAGTGGGTTTGAGAGAGTTTGATTTGCACATTCAAATTATAGATATTCTAGAATAGGCATGGGAAACGTTAGCCTTGGAGGAACACTGTCCTTCATTCTTTATCAAACACACCTGCCTGGGATTGCAATGTATTTAATGTTTATGTGTACCCTTTATTATTATTTGACTAAATGAGCTAAACTCTGCAGCCATTTTTATTTTGTATCTTGCACAAATGTATGACACGACACAAGCCCCTTTCACACAGTGATACCGGTTAATATTCAGAAATTTCTAAACTGACTAAATTCTGCTATTATTAAGCAGAAATGAGTTCCAAACGACCGCAATTGTTTTTGTAAACCTAATAGGGATCTAGCTCGATGGTTCCACTTTTATTTAAAGCTTTAGCATTTATGCAGCTTATCCCAGAGACATTCAAAGGCAGAAGCACTTACCACGGCTAAATGTTTACACATTTGACAACATTATAAATTCTGTGGATGGATAAGTATTGTGAACAACTTCGATGAAAACATATGGAGGAACACTTTCACATGTCGAGATGTGCTTGATATGTGTGTGTGCTGGCACTCCCCGGAGCACTCCTGCACTTCACGTGCACACGTGTCAAGCAGAGCTTGAAGGTAAACAAACAATGGTTTATTATAAGCATTTAATCGATAATTTTGTGAGTATATATGTGTATATATATATATATATATATATATATATATATATATATATATATATATATATATATATATATATATATATATATATATATATATTCTGCGAGTAAACGAGCATTTGGGTTGAACCCAGCATAACAACACGTAACAATGAGATTCTGGTGAAAAGCAATTCAGCTGTCTGCACCAGATGTGAAATGGCAGAAACATTTAAATACTTGAGCCATTCAGAAGTGCAAAAGTGGCTTGCACTTCCATGGACAGGCTTATAATCTTATTAATGAATATTAAACATCATTAACATTTAAAGTATGAACTTGTTGTCTATTTGTGGTTTGAGTCACAGTTCTAATTTTCATGTTTTATTTTCAAGATCTGAGGTAAACTATCTACTGCCACTTTCAGTATGGCTATACATGTCACCTAAACCTGTGTTCAAATTCACACTGGTAACATTTAACACTGGATAAAGCACGTAATCATCACCCAAGATGATCATTATCATAGTAGTTTATGCTGATGGTCCAGATGCAATGAAGAAATAGAAAATAGAAACTGTGTGTCTCTGCAGTGGAAGGCTTGGACAAAAACTCATTTCAACATAAGAAAAATAGCATTTTATCGCGTTACAGCATCATGTCATGTCTAGTTTTGACACTGTAATTTATACTTGGGTTTGGTATGCCCAGTTCTGTTCTGGGAAATTAAGTTTGGTGCAAAGTTCAGTTTAAACTCTGCACTATCACACCTGTTTGAAATGATCAAGTGTGTCTGAAGATGAACGATGTGTTCAAGTCATGTCAAACAGATAGTATTTATGAGTTGAAAGCACACGAACGCCACCACAAAGTTGTAATTATGAGTGATAAACAAGTGACAACATACAATTTCAAGTTGCAGACTCAAAAATACAGCTTCCTAGGAGGACTTGAACACTTGACTGGAGTCTATTCTAATAAGTAATTGAGTTGATTTATGTGTATTTGGTTAAAAAGAGTTCAAAAATGTGTAGAGTAAGGTGATAACTGTATTCCTAAATCACATTAAGCAGCTAAACTTATTTTTAATTTTAAAGTACATGTCTATTCTGGAGCAGGTAAATATAAAACGGGGGTTCCTAAACTTTTTTTTTTTTATGAAGAGTCAAAACCCAAACTTGATTGAGGCTAGTGGGCCAAAGCTAAATATAGTTGCCATGAGTAATTTCCTTTAATATTATTTATTTATTTAATAATATTTAAACAAACATTGCTTTATATGAACTGATACAGTATTTTTTATAATAAACATATTACAGTAAAAACAAAAACAATCCCATTTATTTCAGAATTAAACAAATTTTTGCCTTGATTTGCTCACCGATGGCTTTTCCATAGTCTGTCCATTGAGCGCAGTATTTAAATTTGAAAAAATCTAATTCATTTACATTTAATTGAAACGTTTGATTTCACTTAGCTTTTTTTGCGACATAGCAATAAAACAATACAATAAAGGTTGCATCAAATTAGAAATGACGATGTCTGTGTTAAAAGCATTCGCCCCAACCCTCTCCATCATTCTCACTCTCCTCTCAGATGGGATGGTGGGCCAAATCAAAGGTTACAATGGGCCAACTTTGGCTTCTGGGCCCTGCTTTGAGGATCTCTGGTCTAAAATGATAAAATGATGAATTTATAGAGTGTAACAAAATGTATACTTATTATATAAACATATAAGTATAGTTTTTAGTTTATAGAAAACAGGAGTAATTTAGAAATGTAGAGGCACTGTCATCAGCATTTGCTTGCATTAGATAGGATGAATCTGAATATGTGCAAGGCACATTCTTTTATTGAACACTTGAAGAGGCTAATATTGGTGTATCTGCCTCGCATTACCACATGGTGGTGCCAGTCATGTAAGAACATTAAGGCTCAACTTTTGGCTTCTGCAGATAACAAACATTAGTGGCTTGATAATTTATATTATTACTTAGTAGTTAGCTTTATGCTTTGACATTTACAGTGAGATTCATCATACAGAATGCTTTTATTATATAATCACTGTTGCTACAGTGAAGTTTTTCCACATAAACCCTGTTTGTCCTCAGTTCACATGCTCAATCACTCACCCTCTTTCCGGTTTCCTGGCAGATTCGATGAAAAAGCTTCAGGATCAGAAGCATGACATGGAGAGAGAGATAAAGATCCTGCACCGCAGACTCCGGGTGAGTGAGGGCAGGGGCAGCAGTTCATGCGGTCATCAGAGGACCTGGCATTCACAAATGGTCGTCCTTTTCAAAGGCTGTCCTCAACCTCTCAGTGTGATGTCAGGATAAACAAGCAAACAGCATTTTATTTTCTATCTGCTTGCATAACATACTTTGTTAATGAACATTCACAAGCTTTTTTTGGTTTTTAATTGTCGTTTAACTTAACCCATTCATTTCCAGAATTTCCATGATAATTATGCAGTAGAATTGGCCACTAATGGCTTAAACAGGTTAAAGGATTAGTTTTTAAATTTATTTATTGCAAAGAGATACAATTTACAGCATCAGTAGAAATTTTTCACTTTTCCAGCTTTTGCAACTTAAAGGGCACCTATTTTAGCTCTTTTGAGTGGGTGGGAGAAACTGCACTGCACTGCACTGTGGTGGGCCTCAAAATCACTGGTATTTGGGTCCTATTTTATTATCATGAAATTGTAAAAAGAAGAATTGGTGGGTTTATATCATTATACCTACACGCAGTTTTGTCCTAACAGCTTTTAAAAGTTCAATTTCCTCATAGGTGCTCTCTAAATTCCATAATCAGGGATCAAAGAGGAAACACAATTTTCTTCATGACAGTAACAGAACAGCATAGCCCTTTACATTATCTTACATTATTTATGCCAAAACTATATACAAAAGAAAGGAGGGAGTGGAAGCAATATTTACAGTAAAAATACATCTTAAAGTTCTATAATAAAAGGACATTAGGTTGAATGTAAGTTATGTACTAAATTAATTTGAACCAAAAGTCAACAAATGTATCTTTTGAACTTATCTTTTGCTTGTAGTTTTCTCCATAATGAATATATTTCGTCATTTTGGAATTATAAGGTTCTATCTGCGTTCTGAATGATTTTGAGACATTGAGCTTTAAAGTTTTTGCATTCCATAGCAAACAGCACGTGTGTAACATTTGTTTTTTTATTATAAAGTCTTAAAATATAAACAACTTATTAAAAAAAGCATCCCATAATGTAAATAAGCTGTTGTTTAATAAGAATATGTAACTAACTCAATTTTGACATAAATGTCAGATAGAACCTTATAATTCTAAGGTGACAATTTGTCAAGACATCAATCTGATCTTTGCATTTGTTTATAGCAGCATCTAGTTATGGCCTTTTTACTTGACGCAAGAATGACCTTATATTTGTTTTTTCTTTCCAAGGAATCCATTGACAGCATTCCCAAATAAAGTACCTCAAAACTGCAATCAACTGAAATATTTAAGATATTTTTAAAAGGCTATGTTGATATTTCCAAAAACTTCTTATATTAGGACACCTCCAAAATATGTAAAAACAGTTAGCATCCTGTAATTCGCAATGTCTCCAACAATTTGAGTTCCCATAAAATGACGTTTTCTGTTTTAGTGTAAGAAAAAAAACCTAATAATTCTCTCCTACAAAATTCTCTCCAACGTGAAGAACGTAAAGTTGCCAGTTGTAAATTACATATATTTACCCAATCCTCAGTTGAGATGATAATACCACTTACATTCTCCCATTTCTCTTTAATGTACAAAAATGAATTCCCTTGTAGATCCATAAAAATGCTTAATTTGAATGCTTTCTTTATTAATTGCTTACCTTTATATTGTTCCAAACACCCGAGTCCTTCGTTCATCTTCAGAACACAAATTAAAATATTTTTGATTAAATCAGAGCTCTCTCATCCTCAATAGACATATGTTCAAAGTCTAAAAGAGAAATCAAACCCATTACATGGAGCTTTAGTGGTTCGTCTGTAATCATACTAAGCTTCAAGAACACTTTTGTGCAACAATAAAACTGTAAAAACTACTTTTTAACACTCAAAAAAATTATGTTTGTTCAAGCTACTTATTTATATAAAATGAGCTTAAACAAGGTTTTTTTTGAAGGCAACTTAATTGTTTTATGTTCAATCCACTGAAATTTGTAAACACTAGTTAGTTAACTTAATTACTTTGTTTTACCAACACAATTCCATCATGTGGAACCCAGCATTTTTTACAGTGTATGTCTTCTTTCCCGCATTTGGTACACACATACGTTTAGTTAACGTGCACCATGATCTAATGCAGAATTGAAACGTTGTGCGAGTAAGTAATTGACAACAAAGACTTCATTTTTTAGTTAACTAATCATTTGTTGCACACTTATGATTATTCTTAGTGAACTTAGACCTCTGTGCATTTGTGTGTTCAGGAAGAGTCTGCAGAGTGGCGTCAGTTTCAGGCAGATCTGCAAACTGCTGTGGTCATTGCTAATGACATCAAATCAGAGGCTCAAGAGGAGATTGGTGACTTACGGCGCCGCCTGCAAGAAGCCCAAGAGAAGAATGAGAAGTTGGGCAAAGAAATAGAGGAAGTTAAAAACCGCAAGTAAGTGTTAAAAGTGAACTTGTCTATGCATTGTGAGGTGTTATGCACAACATGGTTCTATAGTTTTGGTGGTGCAGTTACTTGTTTTTACTCATTTTTATTGCTTCAGACTTTGCAGTGTTATAACAATATCAAGATATTGCAAGGCATCACGTTTTTTATTTGTACTGCTTGTAATAGTCTTGATTGTATGTGTGTGTGTGTTTATATATATATATATATATGTATATATATATATATATATATATATATATATATATATATATATATATATATATATATATATTAGGGATGTAACGGTATTGTAAATACCGTCATACCGCAATATAAATTTTTTTCGATATTATCGAAGTCGCATGACTCGGTAAAACTATAGGTCTTCTGAGAAAATTTGCTCAGGCGAATGAAGCGAACGGGACGTAGCTGAAACTACATTTCCCATCAGCCCAGGCGTGACCATAATCCTTTGCGGTCTGTTGTCGCTACAGATCCAGTAATGCGGAAATGGAGTGTGCTGCTAGTAGCGGAGATGAAAAAAAGATGGAAATGATCGAACCTAAAGCGGGTGTTGTCGCCGCGCGCGTGCTGAATAGCGGTGCTGTCGCGCGCGTTCTGATCAGCTGTGTTGTGGCGCGCGTATTGTAAAGCGCCGAGGGGGGGTTGAGCGCGCATATTCAAGAGAGGTGTTGTCGCGCGCCTACTGAAGGGCTGGATTGGACGGAGGTTGTGTCGCGTCGCGGGGGCACTTTTGATCGTTTTGGAAGGGCATTTTCTATCCAAGACTAAAAAGGGCGTGCGCACTGCACAGGTTGAGCCCTATGTGTGCACGTGCCTGCAAGTTGGGGAATACGACTAATAACAGTCATGGGGACTGCAGAAACAAAGCACACTGTTCAGATTGATGCAGACATTGACTTGTACCGCAAAGAGATCTCTATCTCACTCATGGTTTGTCTTCTCAAGTGGGGGAAAGACAATGCACAACGTTACCCCACTGCTGTCAACATGGGCCAAGTCACATCTCTCTTGTCCCAGAAACCTCAGTCCCAAATGAGAGGGTTTTTTTCTGTTGCAGGGGACATTGTAAATACCCAGAGATACCAGCTTTTACCAGATTATAATTATATGATAATTTTCCTTTAAACCCATCTCTATCTAAGTGAGTGAGTGATTAAATGTTGAATGTGATGAGTTTTCAACAATACTAAATTGAAACTTTATTTTTTTACATGGTTTAATATTTTTTTGTTATTAAAATTGAAGTTCCTGTTTCAAAGCTTACAGATAGATGGCTAATTTGTATGTCATTGACACTTTTGGCACTTTTTTGGAGTATTTTCAAAAGTTTTTTTTTTTTCCTGTAAATGATTCAATAAATACCGTACCGTGACATTCATACCGAGGTATTACCGAACCGTGAAATTCTGATACCGTTACATCCCTAATATATATATATATATATATATATATATATATATATATATATATAAAGTAGTGGTGGGCCGTTATTGGTGTTAACATGCTGCGTTAATGCAAGACTTTAATTGGGCGATTAAAAAAATATCTGCGTTAATCTATTCTCAAAGTTGGGTTGGGAGCTGGGTCTATTCTACGCAAGCTATGATGACTTTCACCTTGATATTTTAGCGTGGATGTATATATATATATATATATATATATATATATATATATATATATATATATATATATATATATATATATATATATATAGAGCACCTGTGTTTGAGATTATGTTAATGGCTTTATGCTGGAGATGAGTAAATACTCTGTAAATAAAAAACTATAATGTTCAAATGTGCCTCAATTTTAAACTGTATAACAGTGACATTTCATCATTTGAGTCAAAAAGTAGCTGCTTTTTTAATGGGTTATGATGAAATCTATCAAATGTTGCTTTAAAAGATCAGTTTGGAAAACTGTTTGATTTTTAGATTTATAATTATTTAAATAATAGAATTTTTTTTTTAGTTTGGTATTTGCTGGTCATTTGTCAATTGCTGCTTTCAGGGACTGTGTGTCAGTTATTTCCTCAGTGCAAAAAAGTAAATGTCAAATGAATTATTTTTTTTGTGACTTACTGACTATGAGCTTTTCCCAAAAACTCAATTTATGTGCACACAGTATACAATTATTTTAGAACACAAAATACTGTAATTTACCATTTTCACATTCAAAAGGTTTAAATTCATTCATTGCATCAAATGGTCACATTGCACAATTATTTTTAAAAAATACATTGCTATAACTTACCCAAATGTAGTTTCAATTTCAAAGATTTGCAGTTCGTTTCTGTGCATCAGACTCAACTACTATTGATGTTGTCTTCACAATACGTATCTTAATGGAATATTTCACTCATAATTTACATAATTTTGCATAAGTTACTCACCCTTACTGCACCCTCTGTGTATATCACTTCTATCAGACGAACACAGTCGGAGTAGATTTATATTTTACCCTGGCTGTTCACTTTACGACAAACACTATTATACAGTATGTAAGACACGAATAAAAAGCTGTAAAATACTCCCGACTGTTTTCGTCTGAAAGAAAAAAAAGTCTTATACACTGAGAATGTTACATTATTGTAGGGGAAAAAATATACATTTTTGAGCCATGGTGTAATTATTTAAACTGAATTAAAACTTTCCTAACAAATATAAAACTGTTCTTTGTCGAAGGCAAGATGAAGAGCGTGGTCGTGTGTATAACTACATGAACGCTGTGGAGAGGGATCTAGCTGCGCTCCGGCAGGGTATGGGATTGAGTCGACGACCGTCCACATCATCTGAACCATCGCCCACTGTTAAAACTCTCATCAAGAGCTTCGACAGTGCCTCACAGGGTACCTCACTATTATTAAACTATGATCTACATTAACCTTTACTGTGTTAAAAAGTTGATTTGCTCTGTTCTGGTGTGGCCACAGGTCCTGGAGCTAACGCTACTGCTGTCGCTGCCGCCGCCGCTGCTGCAGCAGCCGCTGCTGCTGTCACCGTCACAAGCACAACACCTACAGCCCCTTTACCCAGAACACCTCTGAGTCCCAGCCCAATGAAAACCCCACCTGCTGCTGCCGTCTCACCCATACAGGTAAATCACAGTCACACATGAACTACATTTACAGGCACCTTCTTAAAGGGATAGTTTACCCAAAAATGAAAAAAATCTGTCATCATTTACTCAGTCTGGACTTGTTCCAAATTAGTTTTTTTTAATTCTATTGAAAACAAAGGAAGATATATTAAGGATATTTGTAATATATAAGAATATATGATATAAGAACACAGAATTTATAGAACATACTAAATAAAGGTCTGTTTACACTAATATATTTTAGTTTTACATGGCGTTTAGAATGAAAACGATCCACGTCCACACTGGTGTTTCATCTGGCGTTTCAGAAAATATCTTTCTCCACACTGTACCGCTAAAAACGCACATCACTCTGGCATGCGCTGCAGCATATGCACGTCTCTGAGCTCTTAGGGAGTCAGCGGATGCTTTGTGCACAGAACCCCAGATGAGAGCAGCGCATGTTGGACAGTGCATCAAGTATCTACCGCTGAATCTAATCTCACTATATTTGTTAAACGTGATATTTAATTCATCTTGTTGTCTACATCTAACAACATATTTCCTGACTTTGCTCTTTTGCTCAATTGTTCTCAGGCAATGTGGTTTGGCTGAGCGCAAAGAAAAGTTAATATATTAATTTATGTAACCACGTAAACTGACTCTGCACATTTGACTGATTGCTTGCCTTTATTTCCAATCATGTATAAACTTATTGTACATTATAATATTATAATGTCCATTATTGATTATGAAAACTGATATTCAGCAAAAGAGAGGATGTTTTATATTTTTCACCGAAAATGATTGGAGGCAGTAATGCTATAGGCTCCGATTTGTTAAAAATATGCATACAGTGAAGATGACAGTCCTATAAATATGTAGCTATATGATGCTCAACATTTTTAGTGTCTTTTAAGTTAATATCAAAATGAAAATAGCCTTAAATCATGTTTTCATTTTATTGTTAAGCTAGTGAATTAGCATAGCCAGGGTGATGTGAATGACATTATAAAGTACACTGTTTTCTTTGAAGATTTACCCGACGTGTCCTCGGGAGTTTGTTTTCCTTATCAAACTTGCAAAGTTTGAACTTATAAGAAAAGGATGCAAGCCTGAACTTTGTGTAGGCTACTTAATATAGAGAAAAAAGCCCCAATCAGAAAGGCAAAATCTACTGCAACCATGCCTCCGTTTTCGAATGTCGCAGTTTTCCCCATCCAAACTTACACGGAGCCGCAGCATTTTAAAACGAAAACAGCCTCTTCTGAGTTTTTGGGATAGTGTGGAGAAGTGGTAACTGTAGTGGTAACGTATGTGTTTTAAAACCTAAACGTATTAGTGTGTTTTAAGAATGTTGGAAACTGTAACCATTGACTTCCATAGGAGCTGTGCACTATAGATGTCAATGGTTACAGATTTGCAGCATTCTTCAAAATATCTTGTTTTGTGTTTAGCAGAATATTAAAGCATAAACCTGTTTGGAACTGGTCTAGGGTGAGTAAATAATGGCAGAATTTTCATTGTTTTTGGCTGAACTATCACTTTAACCTGACTTAAGGTTAGGCTGACAAATAATAAGGTCATGTAAACGCATTTGCCTGTTGTTTATTAGGTCATAAATTGACCATAGCAGCTTGATTTTTGTCGCCCCTCACATTGATTTGGTCAAGCATATAAACACATTACCCTACTTTTTGTTGTTTTATTAAAGTCCACATGTGTGATGCGTGACAGGAACAAGTTGTTAGTGCAGAATTTGTGTGCACGCAGACAGAGCAAACGTTTGGCGTTAAGGAAGCTTCTTGATCCAAAGAATTTTAAAAATGAGTTCCTTTCTTGTGCAGCAGAAGTGCTACAGTAATAACGCTACATCGCAAGAGGATAATATATGACCCATAAGTGCCCTCCTGACAGGCAGAAATGCTCTTTAGATTTAAATGGTTTACTGTACATGACACCTGACATAACAAATTACTTGAAGGTAGATGCACAGATGATTAGATCACTTCCTGATTTATTAATACAGTTTTATAAACATGATTTACTTCCATTGCCAGGTTATCAGTTTGCATGTAAAATGGAACAATGCTTCATTTCAGTGAGCTGATTTTTGGTGTGCATGTAAACGTGCTCACTAACTACTCATAATACAGCGCTGCAGAGAGAGTTATTTTCACACCGAAGGTCAAACAGTAGCGTTCTGGTGGTCTTCCTGCCTGTTGAACCTAGGAAGCCGCTGAGATAGCAGCACTTCCTCCTCATCCCGGCCTCTTGACAGTTCTCACAGCTCCAGCTCATTCATGAGGACTAAGGAATTTCCATTGTGGGCTACTTTGGTTTCCTTCAGCTTTTTATTTCTTTCGCAGTCGTGACTTTTGATTCAGGCTGGATGTGAAACTGAGTTTTGGGTTCATCAAAAGGAACAAATAGAGGACATCCAGCAGATCACGGTCTTGCTTTTTGGCAAGTGGCTGTTTGTCACTAGAATATTATAAGCTTTGAGTTTTTTTTGTAGCATGTTTCTGTAAGGGTTGGTTTAGGGGTAGAACTAGGCCATAGACTGTATCATTAACCTAATATAAAAATAATAGAAGGTTAGTGCGACAGCAAAGTGATTATAGATCTGACATATAGTGCAACAGCTCTCTGGGCGTCCCAAGTTTGTGGAACTTTTCTGATAGTGTCCCCCTCTTTCTTCAACTCCACTTAGGCCCAATCCCAATCCCCGCATTTTACAGTGTCTGCTATAATGTTAATGTTGATTTTGGTGTGTTTACACAGATGAATATGGCCACTGTGTAAATGCATAGTACAGTTAATACTTTATTGCCACATCATATTATTATGATAACATGATATTGTTGCTGGAATAAGTACAGCATTCGCAATCAGCTGATCACATATAAAGCAAGAGAGCGCAATGACACATGATGAGGTGTGCAGGTGATGTAGTGCTATCCCAATTCTTAGGGGTAAATTTTGAAGCCCTTTTTTTTCACTCGGTTTTAAGGGCCAAGGGTATAGGATAGGGGTACAAAAATAGAATTGTGATTGGGCCTTATTGTCATTCTACTGTCCTCTTAAATAAGAGCAAAATATATTAAAAAATGTATCTATAAAAAAGGAGGTCTATGTAATTTTTGTTCAATGTTCATTGCTGCACGTCGTCATATTATTATTTTGGTTTTGTATTTTGCCTGTGTAGTTAAAAATGCTGCTTCCTGTGTTGTCGTTCTGCTGGCTTGTTGCACTCGCTAGCAAAGACTCTCTGTAAACCAACAGCATTCAGCAGTAAGTCTAACTCCAGTAGGTTGGTACAGTACTGTTGCTCTAGGTACCCTTATGGCCTGTTTCCACTGAGTGGTACGGGACGGTATGGGTCATCTTTATCACCTTGCATTCCACCAATGGTTTCCTTTTAGTGGGTGTGGTGTACAACAAAGTTTCAGTCGACATCGCTCTGTTGGTCATTTACATATCATATGAGGAGCACTGCTCACAAAACAGAGGCTTTATGCACATAAATACTTGTGTATAAATGTTTATTACTATTCTTTCTAAGAACATGATTTGATAATAACTGCAGATCATTGACCTTATAGCCTACTGTAACGTCTGCAATACAACACATACAGCCCCTTACAGTCTTTGATATGTAACAAATTACAGAAAAACTGCACACAGCATACATTCAGTCCTTATTTAAGTTAAAAAACAACACGCAACATATAGCCCAGTCAGTGCAAACCTCTGCATCTTTAGTCTTTACCAGAACATGTAACCTCTGTTTGAGAGTAATTCCGTTATTCGGGTTTCATAATTGTCCAAAAGTTGATGATAAAAGTTAAACATGGCAGTTTGTTCATGTTTAAGGTTGCAGAAGCAATCATTTGCTCCTTTGTATTTTTTTTTTTTTTTTTTTTGAGCGGGGGTTCTTCTTTTTTGTTTTTTCGTGCTTCACTATTGCATTTGTCTATTTCTGAAAGGATCGGATGTCAGAATCACTTCTGTAATCACGAGCACGTAATTATCATAAGCTCAAGAGGTTCTTTATTTCAAATATAGATGTGCCGCAAGCTCGCAACAAAGTGAAACATTGGCGCTTTAGAAAGCCTTGTAAACAACAACAGGGCTCAGGGTAAATTGCGCTCTTCTTCTTGGTTTTGTGGCTGTCCATAAAGACGACGACAAGCTTTGGTAGACCATAGCTCGTTATTATATATGTACTGTATATAGTATTACGATCTATTGTCTCGGCTGTGTATTTAAAAGTAGCACTTGCTTCCGAATTTTACCGCTCAGTGATAACGTGCCATAGTGAAATATTAACATGACGCACTAGTGGGGACATTTTACTGTTACTATCCATTCTAATTAAAAAGTCTTATAAACTGGCTAGAACAATTTTTTATTAGAATCTAATGGTTTTCAGATGTTTCTGAGAGGATTGGTGGGGTAGAGTTAGGCCATAGACAGCATCATTCATTCATTTTCCCATGGCTTAGTCCCTTATTTATCAGGGGTTGCCACAGTGGATTTAACCGCCAACTATTCCAGCATATGTTTTACGCAGCGAATGCACTTACAGCCGCAACCCAGTTATGGGAAAGTCCGATATGATATCTCATTCACACACACTCATATACTATGGCCAATAGTTAATCCCAATTCACCTATAGCAAATGTCTTTAGACTGTAGAGGAAACTGGAGCACCCAGGGGAAACACACGTAAACACGGGGAGAACATGTAAACTCCCCACAGAAATGCTAACTGGCCCAGCTGGAACTCGAACCAGCGACCTTCTTGCTGTGAGGCGACAGTCCTAACTGCTGAGCCACCATGTCACCATAGACAGTATCATTAACCTGATAGTAAAATAATGGAAGGTTGATGCAATAGCAAAGTAGTTATAGAGCCAACATATAGTGCAACTGTGCTTCAGGCGTCTTAAGTTCAAATCCCAGCTTGTGGAATTTTCCCGATCTTGTCCCCCTCTTTCTCCCACTTCACTTACAGTCATTCTACTGTCCTCTCAAATAAAGGCAAAATGACAAAAAAATGCTTCCTAAAAACATAAGTCTGTAATTTATTTAATAAGAAACTGTAAAATGTGTGTGTTGGCATACGTGCGTGTGTTTTACTCATCACTGAGCACCTAACACTCTATTTAAAACTTTATTAGTGTAAGTTGTAACATTGTAATTTCCAGTTCAGGAAAAGTGTTTGAAAAGTGCTAATCAAAAGAGCTTGTTTAAACAGTTAGTGCTATCAAAACATGGTAAGATTGCTTTCTTACTGAAGGCTAACAAAGAACACAAATAAAGGGAAGTGTTTAGTTTCTCATCATATCCTTTTCTGGCTACTAAAAAGGAGTTTTATTTTTATTTATTTATTTATTTAATTATTTATTTATTTATTTTAACACAACAGCAAAATGCTGTTAATCGCTGCTTTTTTACACTGTCTGGTTTAAGCTGCTAGTCACACAAGGCGTTTCCTAATCAGTTCTATTTTAATTTCACAGGCTAGTAGACTACTGTAGTGGCTTGGAGACAGAGGTAAATAAAAGCATAAAGGGTAAATTTGACCCGTTCATTTGGGTATTTTAGATGTGTGTCTGTGTATAACTGTTCTTTCAAAACTCTTCATGTCCATTCATCAATAACGATGTCATTTAAAAGTTGACAGCGATAGATTCTAAAGACAACAGCTACACAGTTAACAATACACAACTATACAATACACTTTACACTATAAAAATTCCACAAGTTAACAATTTTCACAATGTTACAGTACAAAAGTCAGGTGATAAACTGTCAGTAATTTTACATTGTACAGTACAGTGTAAAACTGTACAGTATGATAATATTATATTATATTATATTATATTATGCAATATGTTTTTTAAACTACTAAAATGTCTATAAAAGTTACTTTGATAAACTACAGTTTTTAATTTTTAAAGCAGAGATCAATGTCACATAATACAACTTATAACCATAAATCTATGAAAAACACCCATGAATTACAACATACATCAACTAAATAAACAGAATTTTTTACAGTGTATCTACTCAAATTGGAAACGCTGTTTATTTACCATAGTGGCTGCAACAGTAGCAGACACTTTTTTTAGCACATTTTAACACTCGGCGGATACAAACGCTTCTCAAAATTGACTGCATCTATCAAAGTGACACTCTTAAAAATGTTCAGCACTAAGGTTATATAAGGATGGGATTGTCCAGACATTATGGAGGTGAAGCAAGGACAGCAGACAAAAAAGGAAATAGATCTAAAGTCTTATCCTCCTGAGAGGAGTTTGATTGATGTCCAAATCGAGTTGCTGTTCAAGGGGTTTAACTGAAACTGGCCGCGATTCAGGCGTCCAGCAGAAGTCATGAAGGGAAAGAGACCTTTTACAGGGATCAGATGCAGAGACTTATTTTCTCCCAAGTGCAGAAGAAAGCATGTGGCGCTCTGAAATGAAATGGTGATATGAATCCATCTCAGTAGTGCTGTGGATAGTTCTCTTTTTATGACTCCTTTCACTATCCAGTCTCACCTGAATCGGCACCAATCACACTGATGCTGTGTGTGTGTAAGCTGATATTTTGGAACTGATTGTTAACTGTTGTGTATTTTATTTGTGTGCAGAGACACTCCATCACTGGCTCCATGGCTGCCGCAAAGCCTCTCTCCTCACTTGCAGACAAAAGACCCAGTTACACAGACATCAGCATGCCAGGTAACACACATTCACTAATGACCTTTCTCCTGTCCTTCTAAAGGGCTTTACTGATCATTGTGTGTTGATGTAGAAATACAGTTTCTTTCAGTAGTCTGATTGATTTGACTCACTCTTTACAATAAGATTTTATTTGTTGACTTGAGTTAAAGGGCACCTATGATGAAAATAATCTTTTGGAAGCTGTTTGGACAGAACTGTGTATGGGTATAGTGTCCACAGTCATAGACTCAGTTCATAGTTGTTATAGAGAAGACAAAGCCAAAAAGCTACAATTATTTTTGTTACGTGAATAACAATTTTTTTTTCTAATAATTTGGGTTTATATTAATTATTAATAAAAATAATTATTTTTGTTTACTCACAAGCAAAATAAAAATGTATCCACACTATATGGATGTATAAAAAAGAAATTTTAAAAAATGACGGACATAAATACTACATTTAAGAAAAGTATAAAAATAAAACTAATTATTTTACTACATATTACTTGCATATTCCTACATAAAAAAACACACACCCACACTAAAAAAATTTAATTTCATCAAATATGTGTATTATTTGTCACTAAAAATAAATAAAAATGCTAATTATTGAATGGTAATAAAATAATTACACTAATATTAATTCATTATAAATGATTATAAAATGTTGCCTGAAACCAACATCAAAACATTTAAAATCAGAAAACCTACTTGTGAAACTTCATTAGTTGTTATATTGTAATTTCCAGTCCAGTATAAGCTGTTTAAAGTTTGTGGCATCTCATGTAAAAATGCATATGAAATTAGAATATTTTTTTAAACGGTTAATTGTTGGAATATCAAGTCAATTCCATGCGTGTTCAATAAGAAAAGGTCTGGAGAGGGTTTTCTTCAATGCCAAAAATATTAGTAATTTATTAGATACAAATTAATAATTCAATGACAGAGCTCTGGGTTACGTTACCCCAATGCAATACAAGAATTGCATTCAAGAGGTTCGCTACTAACATACATTTCCTGACTCCAGCATATATACACAACTGATATTAACAGGTGGAGTTTGGCGTCACGTCACCTATCAGTCAATCTGCAGTCCTTTGTCATTTGTACCCCCAGACATACTTCCTCTTTTTGCAACCCTTCTCTGCATACCAGAACTGAACAGTTATGTTCGTCTTTAATATATTTCACACCTTCTACAAGCATCATGACAACTTGTGACATGTCTAGAAAGCAGTCTGGAACAACCCTAAATTTATTCTTTAATATATTTCCTCTGGTCAGCAGTTCCTCTAAAAGTATGCAGCACAGTAAAAAAAAAGAATAAGTGTGTCAGGTCAACATGCTATTATGCAAAAGAAAAAGATTGACTAATATGTTGTTAGTCTAAACATTTTTCTAATAAAAATAAAGACACAAAAGTAATAAAAATAAATAAATTTTTTCCTGCATAATCACAGTAAACTGGACCTGTGTGGGATGCCTGTTCTGCTGCTCCACCTTGCTCTGCCTGCCTGAATGTTTTTATTTATATATTTATTTTTCATTTTAACCTATTATAAACCAAAAATCACACTCTTACTGTGAATCATAGAATTCTCCAGAAGTTGCACTGATGCACTGAGATTTGACTCAGAGAGGCAGTTTCCTCATAAAAGACAGACGTTTTCCTGACACGGTGGTTTATGACCCCCGCAAAAGCAGCATTGAACTCATGATGAACTCTGATGTAATAACTCGTGCGAAAAAACACCACGTATGAACAAATACTCCAGTTTTAACCCCCCTCCCCACGCATGTTCACCATTATTATGCTGGAGCGAGAAGCCGTGTGTTTGTGAACGTGCACAATGGAACATAGAGCCCTCTCTGATATGCTTGTTTTTCAGTTTACAGGGAACTCTTATCAACATTGGTGGAAATGATAGTGTTTTGATTGGCGTGAGGATGACTTATGTGTTTGGGTGATCGGTTGCCCAATCTGATCCCTATTATAGTTACAATGCCTTCCACTAATATTGACAAAAAAAGTAATATACTTTTGCTTAAGATTTTTCGTAAATGTTTCAATTATACACATTTTCAAACCCCACAACCCTTGCTGAAAATAGAACATATAATAGCGTTAAAGATGTCTATTATTCAAGCTAAAGTTACAGCTGTTTGAAGAAAAATAATAAGAGAAAGAATGAAAAATAGATAAATATACATAAACACTTTCTAACACTAAAAATAATAATAATAAACACAAAAAATGAAGAGGATGAAAAGATAAATAAATGAAAGAAGAAATTGTCAACGTAATCAAAAAAGGGGCTTTTGCTCAAAATACTATACCAAAAAAAAAACACAAGCTTTAGATGCTTGAGTTTGAATGAGATTAGAGGCTTTTTTTTTTCTTGAAACCATTCCATACACTTTGTTGTAATGTAAAAATTAGGTAATGTAGGTGACTTTATGATATTTTTTTCTCACTTAAACCATCCTAACACCATGTCCTAACTGCATGCGACATGACGTGATTTCAGTGACAAGCATTTGACTGTCTGCTCCAAACATGAAGCGACTCCACAGAAAAACCTAGCCATTTCTTTAAATATCAGCCACTCCACTCTCAATAAAATGTTAAGATTCTAATCAAATTAATACACATTTAACCTATTTAACATTATTAAAAGTACATAGGCTGTGTGTGTACTGTTGCTGTCTCTGGCTTTCATTTTAACATGGTGAACTATCTGCTGCTGCTTTTACTAGTATGGCAATAAATGTCAAGAAAAATGGTGTTCAGGGCGTACTCACACTATGTACAGTTTCCTCGAACAGGCCAAAGCATGCTTGTCCCCCTCCCGTCTCCCCCAATGGCCCGCACTCACATTACAATCTGGCCTGGGCACGCGTACGACATCGATGCTGCGCTGTTCAGTAAGCGCTCTCGCTCAGCACAGTTGAGATTTTTCTAGTTATATCGCTTTAGTCCTTAAGGATGCGGTGACACTCTGTCAGATAATTCACCAAACAAATCAGCCACTTTTGACGCTCATAAAAAATCATAAAGCCCTCATTCTGCAGAAATGAAGAGGTTTGCTGAAGGTGCGCCGCTGTCGTGAAGTGAGCGGTTTGCGTATTTAATAAACTACGGAAGTTTGCGTTCACTCAACAGTAAGAATGATTAATAAATCCATATGAAACAGTCCCTTAAAAGTCACGTCTTGCTTTCAGTTTCGGGCTTTTCAGCGCACTCACACTTCTCAAATGATCCAGGACACAGGCCTGGGCACGGTACGGACACTGAATAAAGCACATAGTTTGTACCTGAGGAGATAATTATCAGCAGTTTTTTAGTTTTGCTTTCCCACAATTTTGCAAAAATAGAAATTTTTCATATAATAATAATATAATAATATATTAACATGAAAAAGATGGCCCCACATTGTGTGTGATTCAAGAGCTCACATTTAGCTGATGATTGATAATAAAGCATGTTTGGCATGCTGTCCCGGGAGACTTGAGTTTATAAGATCCTTGAGCCTGGGGCTCCCCCCCGTTTGAATGGCGACAAGGGAGTTTGAGCTCAGGTAGATCTTGAGAGCTCCGTTGCTTGTGAACATGTTAGGAAGAGCTAAGAAACATACCTGACTAAGAGTTTGGCTTATTATGCTACTTTGGATTAGTAAATTTACTTATTTTGTATGTCTTTGGATGGTCGGAGGAAAAAAGGGAACCCGGGAAAACCCACATGAGCACGGGGAGAACATGCAAACTACGCACAGAAATGCTGACTGCTGTGAGGCAACAGTGCTAACCACTGGGCCGCCGTGCTGCCTTATCAGGAGAAGAGGAAGGAGTAGGGGTGGAAGGGGGGGATTCTTCATGAGACGAAGATGACTGTAGTGAAAAACTCTGGTTATTTATAGTGAGTGAGTATTCATCTGATTGGCACATTATGTGAAACTGATGCAGGACCAGCCATGATCAATCATAAGCACATGATCCTCTCTTATGCTGAGTTCAGACTGCATGATTGTAGCCCTGATTTTGACTCGCCAACAGGTTTTGAGAAATCGCCGACAAATGCCTGAAATCACAGGCAAATCAGTGCTTGTTCATGCGAGTAACCATCACACAGTATGAACTGTCAAAGACACGATATGAGAGAATCGCAGATGAGTCGCCGATGCCTGTGAGATATTTGGCATGCTAAATATCTGGAGCTGTCGGCGATTCAAATCATGCCGTGTGAGATGAGTTTTGACTGAAAATAACATCGGCAATCGCCTACAGCCAATGAGAGAGCAGCATTGACTTGTGTGTGTGTGTGTGTGTGTGTGTGTGTGTGTGTGTGTGTGTGTGTGTACACCTGCTGGACAGCGGGAGGCTGGGGAGAAGTTAAAAGCGCTCCTTTTCAGTTTATTTGGACCCCAAGAAATGAAGGGATCAAAACCTCAAATATAAACTAGTATAAGTTTGGCTGGAGCACAAGTGTCTGTTTGACGTGTCATGTGAGCAATATCATAACCAGTCGAAAATGAAAAAAAAGTTGAAAAGAAATTGCTAATTCCCTTCAAACCCAGGTGAGCAAATAAGTGCATTTTCTACCCCATTAAAGGCTTCTTTCTCATTATGTAGTTAAATACAAAAGATATACTACGTGTTTTTGGTTGTGAGATGTAGTTTGGACAAAGTTGTCGGCGATTCTCCTTTTGTAAAGTCATACTGTTTGAAACTCCCTGTCGCTGATCCATCTTGCAGTGTAAACAAAACAGTGACAAAACGCTAGCCCAGATAATCATGCAGTGTGAAAACATCTGTGACACGACTACTAAGAAAATCATGCAGTCTGAACTCGGCATTAGTTAGTTCAAAAATAAATTGCACTTAGGACACCGTGTAATGATGTATTTATATGAGACCGACAGAACCTCTTCCAGAGTGATCCGTAACACTTCCAGTTGACTGGAGTTCCTTTTTCATGGCCCTGAACCCTGATGGTGGAAATGGGAATTTTTGGTGTTTCTGCTGTTTTCTTAAAGTAACTTCACATTTTGTGAAGCTCAACAACTTTTTGGCACAATTCACTCTGCTCTTTTACACATTGTAACATATGAGACAGAGTTCCCACTGGTCATACTATTTCTGGAATATCATGGATTTTTAAAGGTCTATTCCACACATTGAAAGTCAGGGAATTTTTATACTATTTTGTCATGGAAGTCATGGAATATCAGGGATTTTTTTCCATTAATCAAAATTTTCTATACCGGAACATTATCTATAGTTTTTTTTTTTCTTATAGTGGCTATTGCAGTCAAGCAAAATTATATTTGAGCTAAAACCATTTTAACATTGTTAATATTTTAACGTTTTATTATAAATCTACAAGCACAACAGCAGGCCTATTTTTCCTGCTCTTGAGATACCATAGAAATTCCGCTTCTAAGTCAGTGAAAGTCAGGGAATTTGATATTTGTCTTAAAATGGGAAAACTAGTGACGGAGTGACTGTGGCCTGTTTCCTCATATTTTTAGCCATGTGAAACGGGAGCTCATAACAATTGTAGTAAATATTTAATAATATCAATAACACTAATAATAATTGTAACAAATAGTTGAACAACCTGTTCATAATAACAGAAGCATGTTTAAAAAAAAATATCAGTGGGAATGAGCTTGCTTATATGAATTTCTATTGATACCAATAATTATGGTATGTGTTTTTAACAAAGATATTCATTTTTTGATACAGCCATGTTGTGTTTCCAATAGTTTGCTCCTAATGAGAGACATTTTATTAATATTTTGAGCAAAAGATCAAAATGTTACAGAATAAAGTTATTTTTCACAGCATTCTTTTCTCATTTTGCCAATATTAGTAGATGGGCACTCTATTGAGACTAATCCACTGTCAGCATTGATTTCATTTGTCCCCAATGATGCTTTCCTTTTTACAGATTGATTTGATTATACTTGAAATTGATTGTGATTGTTTTGATTTAATGTGCCATAAAGTTTTATTGTCAAGCGTGTTTGTAAACTGCACAGTTCATTCTGTTCAGCACTCAGATGAACTGATAAGCAATTATGAGATTCTGATTATGACGTAACATCTATCTTTCTCTCTCTCTCTCTCTCTCTCTTTCTCTTTCTCTTTCTCTCTCTCTCTCTCTCTCTCTCTCTCTCTCTCTCTCTCTCTCTCTGTTTGTCTGTCTGTCTTTAGCTGAGCATCTACTCAGAGCAGCCAACAGTCGTCCAGCTTCAGCTCTTCAGAGAGTCTCAAATATGGATACATCAAAGACCATCACAGGTGAAGCTTTGACCCTTAAAAGCAAATGCAGACACCACAATTTATAATAAACCTTGACTTTGAAAAGAAATTTAACATACTAGAAGGATCTCTGAAGGATCATGTGGCATTGAACACTAGTAATGATACTGGAAAATTAGAAATAATGCAAACACAAATTTAAAATACAAATATGAAGATTTAGGAAGCCACTTGAAAATTTCTCACTCAAAGTTTTTCTGGATTTACTTTTTTTTTTTTTTTTAAATAAAATGTGAATATTTGTTTTATTCTATAGAGGTCTAATACATTTCTAGTCTAATTTCCAAACTGCACTATAAATATTGTCCCTTAAAACCATTTTATTTATTTATTTATTTATTTAGTTAGTTAGTTAGTTAGTTAGTTAGTTAGTTAGTTAATTGGTTTGTTGGTTATCTATTTATTTATTCTTTATTTATCATTTGTTAAAATTTAAAAATTGTGGTTATTCTACCAAATAATTGATTTTTTAAACTCTGGAAAAACTGAAGTTGGTATTGTGCTGCCTAATAATTACAGCATTGTACATATTCAAATATACCGAGTTGTCAGATTCTGTAACTGTTGCATGTGACTTCAGTTTCAGATTAAATGAATAGTTCACCCCATAATAATCATTTTCTCACCATTTAGTCTCATTCAAGTGGTTCTAAACTTTTATGAATTTCGAGATATTCTGAAGTATGTTGGAAAAGCCATTGACATGGTAGGAACTAAAAAATACTATGGAAGTCAGTGGCTGTTTTTGTCCCAACATTATTCAAAACAAGAAAGGTTGGAACAAGTGAAAGATGAGTAAATGGTGATCTATCTCTTTAATATAAAGAAGAATTGTATTCCTCCACTACTTTTACCAAGTAAAAAGTTGACGAGATGTTTTCTCTGACCGCTGGTTAGTATCTCGGAGAAGCAGTGAGGAGCCGAAGCGGGATATCAGCACTCCTGATGGAGGTCCGGCTTCCTCTCTGATAAGCATGAGCTCTGCTGCCGCGCTGTCCTCTTCTTCCTCTCCCACAGCCTCCGTCAACCCCACTGCACGAAGCCGCCTTCGGTACAAAACCTGCCCTACAGCTCAAACTATCTCTTGCATATTTCACATATTTTAGGTTTGCATGCACCTTCAAAATTTCAAAATATTTGTTGATATGAATCTGACATAAGTTGAAATGTAATATTCATAATTAATATGAATATTCAGTAGTTTAAATAATAGCATGAATTCTAAAAGTCTAAAGTCATATTTTTTATTTTGTTTTATGCATGTAGAGAGGAGCGAAAAGACCCTTTGTCAGCTTTGGCTCGAGAGTATGGTGGTTCCAAAAGAAATGCACTGTTGAGGTGGTGTCAGAAGAAGACTGAGGGTTATCAGGTAGGTAATTATATTAAATTATAATTTATTATATTGTATTATATATATTTATTTATTTATTTTTGTGACCCCTGTGGTGATTACATTGTATTAAAGACACAGCAATAGCGTCAGATGCAGCACATTTTATAGCACAAGGTAAAACTTTCTGACACCTTTACGGCACTCGTGTACATCAAAAATAAATACAGGCCACAGTTGCACATGGAGGATATTCTCTGAGTGGCGTTCTCCAAAATTTAAACAAGGAATAGACTTATGTGTGCTCCGTTGTGTGCAAACTTTATGAATTTATAGCCACCTCAGGGAATATTAAGGGTCGTGAGTTATTTTAAGAGGCCGCAGACTGAAAAATTTAGGAACCCTTGGGTTAGCAGGAAGTAGTGAATACGGTCTGGACCCTTTATTTCTGAACACAGTTGATGCATCTCATCTTTCATCTATCATGCTGGGTATCAGAGAACAGTGTGGTGTAAGGACAGGAACTGAGAACCACTGAAATAATGATTACTTAATTATCAGGAAAAAAGGCAAATACATTTAATAAAAAAAATGAATAAATAAATTAAAAATTAAAATAAATAAAATACAGAATAAAAGGTTGAATAAAGTAAACAATTATTTTGCATATTTTCTAAATGAAATACATTATTTCTAATGAAATAGCAAATTTTGCTTAGGTAATAAAGGTGTTTTGTCGTTCCACTGTTGTTGAAATGTTATCCTTGGCAACTCTAATATGGGATCTTTGTTCAAAATAATAGATAAAATAATTCCCCATGCCACACTACTGTATATATATCCCTGTTTTTCCCAGATTTTAGTGAAATGCTCTTTCCTACTTCCAGCCAAGGTCTTTCTCTTCCACTAAAGCGTGTGTGGTTGTCATAGTCACTGTTTATCAAGATCCTCACCAGGAAGTGCGCTGGATTTCTCAGGCATTTTAAATGGCACTTGACGCAAAACAGGCTCATCAGCAGCACTTCTGAAAACAAACTCTGTCAATTTACATCATCAGGGCATTTTTTTTATGTAAATGACTACGTTTTCTTTATGCAACATAAAGTCTTCTATATTGTTTTATTGGTTTGTCAATAGATTTATTTATTTTTTTTTTTGCTTTTAAAGGTCATCTGTCTTTGTTTTCCACTTCCACAAGCTTAACTTTACTGTTACTTAATTTGTTAGCACGTATTTTAGAAAACTAGAGTAAACATGAGTTTTATCTGGTTGTGGTAGTCACTGTTAAACACCAAACCTTCACACGTGAAACTGATAGCCGACACCACAGCTGATGAAACCAATGGTTATCAAGAATTAAAAGAAAAACATCATCGTGCTTCTGTGGTTATATACATAACCTGTACAATAATATAGAAACAAAATACGTCACTAATTCCTCTTAACGCTCCCTACTCAAACCTAGAGAAAAATCGTGAAGATGCACTCATGGAATAAAGACTGGCTGATCTTGTAAAATAAGGTTTCACTTACTCTGATATGCATCACTGGTTGTTCATTAAAGGGGTGGTCCACTACGATATTATATTTTAAACTTCAGTTGATGTGTAATGTAGCTGTGTGAACATAAACAGCATCTCTGAATGTAAAATATTCAAAGTTTAATGCAAAGGGAGACCTTGATTTGTACAGAGTTAGCTTAGCAACGCCTACAATTAACGAATTTTGGGGACTACAAAAAATACTTCCGCCCCCTGTGAGATCACAAAAGTTCGTTATTGCGCATCCCACACTGCGCAGGTAAAGGCCGTGGCCAGAGGCGCTGTAACGTTACTGCAGAGAGAGAAATGCCATCCTGCTGTTTCCACAGAGCTGTTCTGTTTCTGTTGTTGGGCTTCCAAATGACACGACCCAAACACAGAAGTGCTTACAGTTCAATATTAATTATGTTCCAGAGAACTATAAAATACATAGCAAGCATGATTTGACAAAACACAGCTTCCAGAATCTCTCCCAGTTCAGTGCTGGATTCAGTTAAAATCTCCTCAAAGATGGAGCAAGGAGACGCTGTGAACTCTGAGTCATGACCTGTAAGTGTTTTTATTTGTTAAAATTGATCATGACATGTACAGTGTCTAACTTTAACGGTGTGTTGTAGCAAAGATGTAAACAACGGGAAATTATGGTAACCGCTAACGACTTAGCTAACGTTACAAATCCATATTTATCAAACGGCTGTAAACGCACACACACACATACACATACACGCACTCTTGGCCAGCACCTGCGTCTCTCTGTGTGAGACGGCAGAATTTCTCTCTATAGGCAGCTATGCTATGCGTTTTACAACTCGGACAATAAAGTCGCAAAAGATATGTGAACGATTCATGTTACTTACACAGGCATATTCCGCATATGCATGAAAGACGTCCTGTAACGCATTGATTTAAAAAAAATACAGCAATGATTTCCCAACTGGAGTGTAACATCAAAAACAAATCAATCCAGGCTCACAAAGGTCTCATCTCACATCTTGTGCTTTATTCTGTCACCACAGAAAATAACTTAATCCGAGCATGAGAGAAAAAGAACAATAAAAATCTCTCCCGCGCACATGCGCTTCTCGTGTTACAAATACTTCATCGTATACACGCATAAACACACTAAAAGGCACAGAAACAGTTAAAGGAGCCGCATCCCATTTTCACTCGTTACAGACACGTGTTGACTGACTGACTGACTGACTGACTGTTTACACAAAACGCGCGTGCTTGTCAGGGCGTGACGTGAAGCCGATCGGCGTATCACAGCATATTATGATGATGACCAATCAGAGTCACTTGAGGGTGGGCCTTTTAGAGGAACTAGGAAATATGACAGTCGTTTTCATGTTAGCTGAGTAGCTGTGTATAATCAAAGTGAGATTTATGAAAAAATAACACGATTTCCTTCAAGTTAAACATGAGCACACATTGCTTTGCATCTTATTAACACAACCAAGCCTTAAAAATAACATTCTGGACCACCCCTTTAAAGGGTTAGTTCACAAAATAAAAATTCTTTGATAGCAATATTTCTTGCGATAAAGAGAAATTAGCTTTTTTTATCATTTATTTACAATGATCACACTAAAAACACTATTAATGGATATTTTTCAGATTGAGTTGCATTTAAATCTGACTAAAATTGTCAATTGCAAACATTAGACTCTAAAATATAATGAATAACTGAAAACCTCTGCAGACATTCTGATTCTGACTCAGTGTTGTTGTTTTAATCACTTGACTCTACTTACACCATTAATATTTACTCTCTGTGCTGAGGCACTAAAGGGTCATCTTTGTGTCCGCTGTAGCCAATAGACTGATTCATGCAGCTACTGTACCATTTTAAAAGTGAAAGCAAGGCTGTGATGGGAAGAAACCCCGAAGTATTGCCTGGAGACACATGGGAACGGTGTTCACTCTACCATATTGATGTGTACCTGGCTATACACCTTATCAGAGAAGGGAAAGTGGCACAAATTTATCATCTCACCACTTTACAAGTGAACAGAAGACCTGTTCTGAATGGATGGTGAAAATAAAAAGGAATAACAGATCTCATTTTCAGCTAAGTGAAGGGAAACGGCACTAGTTAGCTAACGTTTCCTTTCCAAAACACATGTTTTAGCATGTTAAATCTGTGTTTGCTGTGAAGAGCAGTGAACTGGTGAGCGTCATGGCTCTTTCACAATCATTTATGTCGAGCACTGGTGAATACTATGGAAACTACACTTTTACAGAAAACACGAGGGTGTGCTACAGAGGACTGCATTGTTTTATCGCTTACTGGGTTAAATAAGCTTACCTGGTGCAATGAACTGAAGCCACGAGGACACTTTAAGCGTATTACTCTTAAAGAGATTATGAATTTGTTTGATGCCTAACATGCTTTTTATTGTTAAATTAAACTTAACTGAATGATATTAAAGTGATGTTTACACCATATCTGCACTTTGAAATCACTGCAACAGCTGGAGGTTTGTAGTCCACAGCATGATGTTGCAATGTTTCTTCCCACCGCAGCCTCACTTTCGTTTTGTGGTAAGGCTCAATGTGATGGATCAAATATAGATCGATTATGCATGTAACATTCAAATGCTAGACACATAAAGTTTATAAAAATACTTTTATCACACTTCTCTGCGATACAGATTTTACACATATTATTATTGTTGAAATTACAAAAATTTCTTCTCATTTTGCTCCAAACCTAAAATAGTGTTCATCTTCAGAAAATGAATGAATTTACTAACACTCTGATAGTCCAAAATGTTTGCAAAGAGATCTTTATGAATTTAAATCCTGTAGAGTTATGACTGCTTCATGTAATGGACAGATTTTAATTCGGCTTTCGTGTATATAAACACTCACAAGCATGGTTTACAACATCAGGTTTGGTCACGGAGGCTCTGGTTCATTCTTGCATGTTTCATAGCATGTTTGAGCTTCAGCAGGAACCAGTGAGTTTTGTTCTTACACGTTAAGAAAGTATGTTTAAAATTCTGATTATGTTCACTCTTCAATCTATTGTATGGATGTAAAGACAAACCTAAATCAAGTCTGTCTATCATACAAGCTGATAATGTCTCTTCAGAAGACTTGGATTAAATCATTTTTTGCATAATTTTATGATTGTTTTGAAGCGCCAATGTTTTGGGTGAAAAGGCTTTCATTGGAGAGGAAAAAAGCCTTATGATTGGAATGACAGAATTTTCACTTTGCAGTGAACAAACGCTTTAAATTTCTCTGAAGGAATAAGAACCGATGTTCCCAATGCTTCAGCAGTAGATCCAACAGTATAAGAGGATTCTGTCTGCTCTTCTGCCACAGAAAATTGAACTTCAAGCCATTGAAATAGATCTAAACCATGTTATTTTGCTCTTGGAGCTCAGATAAGGTTGTTGGAGAACTTCAATGAACAGGAAATCTGCTTTACACATTTTACACCACAGGAAGATGAGAAAATGCTGCAGTGTGAGGTAGTGGTTTACTGAATGTGGCACATTGAATTGCATTAATTGTACAACTTTAACTGAATCAGGTTCAAACTCTCTAACCTACTTTTAAATGCATCACAGCTTTATTTTATGATCCTACAGTCTGTTTTTTTTTGTTATCATTTGTTTTGCAGAACATTGACATTACTAACTTCAGCAGCAGCTGGAATGATGGACTTGCCTTCTGTGCTGTCCTTCACACGTACCTGCCTGCTCACATTCCCTACCAAGAGCTCAACAGTCAAGACAAGGCAAGTATGACTAAATATTAGAAGAAGAATTCAGTTACAGTGCATTCCAACGGGATATATCACACTCTTAAGGGCACTTCCTTGTGAAAACAAACACGGCAGCCATATTGAAGTGACCTTCCAAACTTAAGTGCTCAAAACTGGCCGCTTCGGAATGAAGGATTTCTAACGGTAGAACTGATAGACACTTCGGGCCCCCATAATTATTTGTGCAGGAATTTCCCTAAAATAGAGATAAAATAGAACATCTAAAACACACCTTAAAATGGTTCAATATCATTGAACTAGGCTGCCAGTATTATTAATAATATTAACAATTTAATTGCTGATGCTTTATTATAATATAGGTTATCATCACCATACAGACCTAATCTAAATGTATTATTTTAACAGGTTTAAAAATTGTACGTTCAAAAAAAAGGTACAAAATTCCGAAATTCCAAATTCTGAAATTAACGTGTTTTTTACGTATTCATATGTGAAAAATTTGTCACTTAAACAAACCTTGTACACTGAGTCTGATGGGTATTAATTAGTCCATTATGAAAAAACATTAAACATTTCAGAGTCAGATCAGGCGTTGTTCTCCTTTCTCTTCTCTAAAGTAGAGCTACATATTGTGTTCATCCAACACAGCTTAGAGAGGAAGGAGAGTTCAGCTCATTTTCAAAGAGCTGCGCTATTATAATAGATGGTGGCTGCATTAATGTGTTGAAGCAACAGCACAAAAGCGGATCATGCTTTCTTTTATCATATCTATAACCAATATGTCTTTATTTTATGCACTGTTAGACATAAAGTTATCTATAGCTCAAATGTCATTTTATATTTAACTTTTCGCTTTAAACACCTCTTAAAGTGCTTGTTCAGATGTGAAAAGTGGAAAAAATTTAACCTGGTTCGAATTTTTTCATGACGGACGAAAGTTTCGGAGGCAGTCTGTCAATATGACTGACACAACATGAGGTCTAATTCATTTTTTAATAATATTTATTAAAATTCCAGATGAAAATTTCCATTTTTCCATGGTTATTGCCAACTGAATGCAAAATTTTCATCCGAAAAAGGTATCTGAAATGCTTTGCCTTTTTTCACAATAGATTAATACGCATCGGACTGTGTGCAAAGTTTGTTTACGTGATGATTTTTTTCGCATATGAATATGAAAAAAACATACAAAACTTTTGGACTTCAGTGTAAAAAGACCCTAATTAAATGTTGTAAACAAATTTATTTGCAAAGGAATGATGAAGGGAAATAGCTACCATTTTATAATCAAATTTTATTAGTAAACAAAATGGATTAAAATCAACAGCCATGTTATATGTTAAAGTTAATAAAAATTGCAACAATTGTATTAGTTATTAACTCAATTAAATAAAACTATTATGAATTTTTAAATGCGTTATTAGGCATTAACTAAGACATAAAAAAATGCTTTTGTAGCTATGATTACTTTGACTTTAGTTAACTGAAATGATTTTAACAAATAGAGCCTTACTTTACAGAGTTTTTTAACAAAAGATCTATAAATAGTCACAGAATTATTTTAAAATGTAAAATAAATGTTTGAAAATAAAATGTCTTCAAGCATTTGGTGTTGTGATGAACAACCACTGTCAATTCAACAGTCTGAATATTTTTAAAAGACACTTATTTATTATTATTATTATTTTTATTATTAAAGTTATTTTAGATTAAGTAAATAATTATTCACAGTATTTTGATGTGCCGATGATATCAATATTGTGTTTGTTTATTATCACAATGACTTATTGAATATCAGCATATGTCTACATTGCACAAATCAATATTAAACCAAATAATTGTCAAGCTTATAAGAACATTGTTTTTAGGTTAATCTGGGTTTTGTCATTAATCTCACAACTATTTGTTTTCAGAGACGAAATTTCACCCTGGCCTTCCAAGCAGCAGAAAGTGTGGGCATCAAGTCCACTCTGGTAAGAGCTTTAGGTATTTTAGTATTAGCTTGAACACAACAGGCTCATTGAGGCTGGCTGACGCAGTGAGCTTGTAGTTTGTACATGTTTAGTTGTCCGAGCGTTTGCGAATGAGCAACGTGCACACAGACCTGATGCAGATGTACGGCAGCCTATTAATCATGGAGGTGGATTATTTCTGTCATCCACTCCCATCCTGTAAGCTGAAAGCAGGTGAAAACCTGGAAACACTTAATTATCAGCCAGCGCTGGTTATTTATAGCACACGGTATAGGATTGTTTCCTTATTGTGAACCACTACTTAAACATGTTCACATGCTGAAAACACCTCTGAAGGTCTTGAGATTCTGAAGTAACTTAATGTGACTAAAGTATATCACCAGTCATGAACATTTTTAGTAAGTGTTGCAATTCCATGCGTGTCCAAGAAAAAAGGTCAGGAGAGGTTTTTTCTTCATGTCAAAAATCTTAACCATTTATTAGATACAAATGAATAATTCAATTCACAGAATTCTGTTATCCTCAATGAAATGCAAACGTTACATTCAGGAGGTGCGCAACAGTTTTCATTTTCTGACTTTAACTTATATAGGCAGCTGATATTAACAGGTGGAGTTTAGTGAAATTCTATCATTGTCCAGTCCTCCATTGGCTGCACCCCAGACATAAGTCCTCTTTTTCTATGAATTTTCTGCACAATAATAAAAGCAAAAGACTTTCTGTGTTTTTTTAACACCTTTATTTCTGCAGAGCTGAGTTTACTTTTGACCAGCATTTATCTACTTCTGCAATAATGCTAATTAGCATGCACAGCATCCCACACAACAGTACAGTTCAGTTAATATATGACCCTTAAATGACAAATAATTGTTTGATGAAAAGAAAAGAGACAAAAATAATAAAAAATACATTCCTTTTTCCCAACATAAGACTATACATTGTTCATGATAAATTCATATTTACTATGATGAAGGAAACAAATAATTTCACATTATAATATTTACTTTATTTGGACTATTACGGATGCTACAATTGCACATTGAATGGAGTTAACAGAATGGATCTGACTTAATAACAATAATATCAGGCATGGTATCTCTTGTATTGTAGAGATGGGCCATATGGCAAAAAAGCAGTCTCTATAATTATTTCCCATATTGAACGATAACGATACACATGTTGATTAAAGTTGTTAATGCTTCCAAATTTAAAACAGTAATCCAACGACTGATGCCAGAAAAATTAGAGGGTCTGTTAAATGGCAACACATCATTTTGACAGATACATTTCTGATGGCTGAAAATTTAGTACATCTCTAATATCAACACACTTCTAGATTCCCATTGTTGCACATTTCTGCTGTGTGATTGGCTCTTAGATAAATATAGAGTAAAAAAGTCCAGAGATTATCATTGTTATTGACTTAAATTTTTATCACAATTCGATATAATATTGTTTATTGGCCCAGCCCTGGTTTATTATCACAATGTACTGCAAATATGCTAGAAAATGCTAAAAATTGTTGTTGTGACACCCTACTGCTAATAGCAAACTAAACTGTAGCTAACTAAACTAAATAATGGTGACAAATTGATAGTAAAGAAAACATAGTAATGTTTATATGAGGTTGTGTTAATTATATTTATTACATGTCATAAATAAAATATAAAATAGTTAAACAAGTTAATATTTAGTGCGTAACATTTTAGCAAAGAAAAATATTTTAAACAAATCTGAAAATTGTGTCTTAGAGCAACAATGCTGTGCCTTGACTCTTAATGAATCTATTTTTTAACAGATCATTTGAGTCTGTTATTCAGTTATCCATTCATAAAGGCTATCGCTTGTCTTGTTTCTAAATTAATTCGCTTTTTTTTTTTAAACAATTAATCTAAATGAATGATTTAATGAATCTCTCATTGTGACATGAACTCCTTAACTCTTTAATTGCCTGCTCTACCAAATGGTTGACCACATTTAGTATGTAATATACACATTTATTTTCCGGAGAGAAAAAATATATAAAAGGAAAATACCAAACAAATTCATAATAATCTAGTTGATCAAAAGCGCCTTTCAGACAGGTTCACCAGCCTTTGACTACATTTGTTCTCTTTAAAAGAGTAATACTTAGCAAATATTGTGCTTAGATATAGTTGAAGTCAAAATTATTAGCCCCCCTTTGAATTTATTTTTCTTTTTAAATATTTCCCTAAATGATGTTTAAAAGAGCAAGGACATTTTCACAGTATGTCTGATAATATTTTTTCTTCTTGAGAAAGTCTTATTTCTTTTATTTCAGCTAGACTAAAAGCAGCTTATAATTTTTTTAAAACCATTTTAAGGTCAAAATTATTAGCAGCTTTAAGCTATTTTTTTCGATTGTCTACAGAACAAACCATTTTTATACAATAACTTGCCTAATCAGAAAGCAGTTGTTAGAAACAAGTTATTAAAACTATTATGTTTATAAATGTGTTGAAAAAAAATCTTCTTTCCGTTAAATAAATACAATAAAATCGGGGAAAAAATAAACGGGGGCTAATAATTCTGACTTACACTGTACATTAGACAAAACTATTTTTTATTTAATTTTTTTTTTATTTATTTATTCAATGCACTGTCATTTATTATCAAAATTATTACTGATGTTTAAATGCCAAAATCTTTTTTTCCACTTATTTTTAAAGTCTAAAGAGAAATGGAGTATTGTTTGTTTTTATTATTATTATTATGTGATGCATTATTTGGTTACTGATAAGCAATAAATAACACTTTAAAATATAAGGAGTTTTCATGTGATTTACTAAACTAGTAGTGTTTTGAAATTAAGGACTGCATAGTAATCGTGATAACAGTGAAACTGTGATTATTCCTTAGACTATAATCACACAACTCGAATCTATAATCGCTGCATCACTATTAGGTATTGGGTAGAATTAGGGATGTAAAATAAGATCATAATAAAGTACTAATAAACAGCTAATATTTAAATAATAGGCAGGTAATAAGCCACTAGTTAATGGTGAGAATTGGTACTCAAACTAAAGTGTTACATGCTAGTGTTTGTGCAATAACCTTTTTTTAAGTCATAATATATATATATATATATATATATATATATATATATATATATATATATATATATATATATATATATATATATATATATACATATATATATATTATATAAATATAATAAACCATGAAGATTCAATGATTTCTTCTTGTTCAGTTGAGATCTGAAAAGTGACACAATTCTCTCTCTTTCTGTTTCAGGACATCAATGACATGGTCCATACAGAAAGACCGGACTGGCAGAGTGTTATGACTTACGTCACCTCCATCTACAAGTATTTTGAGACCTGAGCACATGTCCATTCACAAACTGCCACACCCAGTGCAACAGATTTCCGCCAACTAACCCGAGTTCAACTCTTCACCATATCATCCATGCCTAACCCTAGCACAAAGTCACATTACGTTACACCCCCATCACAAGGACAAATTCTGTTAGCGTATACTGATATGATACTTTGATTTTGGATCTCAGCCGCTAACCCAGAATGAGTTTGCCTTGATAATGGAGCTTCGGCTCACTGTTTGAAGACTCTTAACACTACAGACTATACATGGAATTCTTGGTGTGGATGATCTGAGTCTGTGGATTTGAAGTCAGTCGGACACGCTTGCGACCCCGTGCCTTTCGTCACCCTGAGTTCTTGCGTCCAGACGGCGTTTGGAGCAAGTCCTTCACCTTAATTCACAACCGTGCAACACGAGCGAGACGTGCGGATTGCTCAAAGCAGTGCCTAATGGAAAGAAGCACTTCACTAGAGGAGAATCGTACAATATATAGCACACGAGATTAGTAGCTTGAAATTATTTGCTGATTTTTTTCAAAGCGATTGCTTTGAAATGGGCGCCTTTACGTAACGACTGTGACAGATCTTGGCTTGAAATACTACATATTAAATAAGGAGGTCAGCAATAAGCTTATGTAGCCCGTTGAGCCATTTCATATGACATTAGTGCTGCTCACTAACAGTAAAATACTGTAGTAAACACTATATTCGGATTTGCATGTACTGTCCAGTATATTAGTCCGAAATGGTATACCAAAAATCATGTCACAATGTCTTCTTGTTTGTGACGCAGTTAAGCTAACTTCCTTCTGTACTAATCGAATGGTATGTTCTTTCTCAGGATAAGAAAGTCTTATCGGTATTTATCAATCATAGTGTGATTCCTGATATGTTAGCCGCACATTTTATTGTTTGCAAAGCACAGAAATCATGCACTAATTCAAGATGTAAATGAAGCTACATTCCAGTGCATTTGAGAATTGATATATAAGGGTTTTCTGCAGCGAGAATAATCATAATTGTCACGTATATCCTGTTTTCCAGCTGTGCTGAATTCAGGCTTTGCTCTCTTTTCACGCATATGAAAGACTTTGAAGCTTCCCGCCGTTCTGAAAATGACACTTCAAAGGTAATACACATATTAGAATTACAAATAACAAGGTTTGGCTTTCACTTCTTAAAATAGGATATTAAATGTTTCCATTTAATATAGTTTAAAATATTTCCTGTTCAAATTCCAGGGTGTGTAACGAAGCAGACATTTGTAGGTCTTGATCATCTTAGAGAAAGACAAACGCTCAGTTTCCCTGGTAAGCGTTAAAGATATATTCCAAACTACATTACAGTTTAGTAGTTTTTCCCTCTTTGTTTTTTAGTTACTTCACCTTTGGACCATTGTTACATATTCATTAGTCATAAATGACTTAATATTAATCCAAAATAGAGCCTGACCAAATATTTTATTCATGAGACTCATATCAGTTTGATTTGCTAAAAAAAGAGGCACATGTTAAGTTGGACCTACATTCAGTATACTTCCGTTTAATGTGCTTCCATCATATTAATATAAATGTACAGCAGAAAGGCGTCTTCAGCTTGGTTGCTTGTAGATGTGTGTTGTTTTACACCAGTTTATTTTTGGTCTTGATTGCTGAACTTTTGCTGATACTTCTTTAGGTTTTTTTATCATTATGAGAGCATTATCTTAATAAAAAGGGTAAAATGTTTTCCTTTTTATAAATAAATGTGAAGTGCAATCAGTATGCTGTTATTTTATGCCTTGTGATTTGTTGGTTTGTTCATTATTTGTGTTCACACTTGGAAGCTGTAATAACAATGCAGTTGCACCAGAACCTTATTTTTATCTGACCAAACCACATGTGAACACATCCTTACCCACCCAAACCACTTTCCTATCAATTCTGGTCCTCTTCAACTCAAACGTTAATTCAACACAGACCACAGACAACTAAAAATAACTCCTGATGTCAAAGGATGTGACCATAAATAGGCCTAAAAAAAGAATAATTTACAAATTTTAGAAGCTTTTCAGTTTTTCTTGACTGATAAAAATGCTACTATGTTAATGTATACACAGGGAGGCCATTTTGCTTGACACTGTATTGTTTAGGATGTTTGGAAAGTTCTGTTGCAAAATTTATAGATTGCAAAAGCAGTTCCTGTATCTTTAGATTTTATATTTAAAAGTGCAGCGTAAATGTATTTTTGTCTTATTTTTTTTACGTTTAATTAGCCAGAGTTATGTCCCTCGGCATGGTCACATGTCACCTTTGTATTCTCAGATATTGATCAACTGGGTTTTAGGAACAATTTATATAAAATTTTAAAAAAAAAGGTCTTGATTCATTTCCAGCCCCTTTCTGAACCGGAAATTCAAGTAACGCTGTAATGCATCTTGTTTGCCCTCTCATTTAGCTAGAAGGCTTTCTCTTAAAGCCTTTAACAGGTCATTTAAAACCAACTAAAGGTCTGAGAAAAGGAGACGGTGGGTGTTTATGAGTTTACTTCTCACTCATTATTGTTTTAAAGGATGGGTGTGTGATTAGTACATTTCTAAGATTAGATATGACGTCAGATGTTACATAGGGGGAAAATATTGCATTTTTTCCTGAATGAGACCAGTTAATTGGCTTGCTTTCCAGCACAAAGCCCTATTGTCTGTGCCACGATTGATTTTTTTTTCTTTTCAATGTCATGTGTAAATGGAACCCAGGTTGACCTAAATATTGCTGGCTTAGCTGTGGGGCTTGCTTTCTCAAGTAGTCCCTAAAGAAAGGTTGAGTGCTAGGGAAAAGGCTACATTATATTTATTCCTTCATTTGCGTTAATTAATACGAGCTTACGTGAACTTTGTACGTTTTTAACATAGTTAAGAACCATTTAAATGAGAATTTAAAGAGACAGTATGTTTACATTGGGAAATCATGACGATAGTCGACACTAAAACCCGAGTGGCTAATTTGAATACTGCACGTACTTTTGCATAATCCATCCATCCTCGACAGTGTCCTTTCATTTGAATGACAGAAGGGACGGCGCTAGCCGCTCAGTTGTTTCAGTGATACTTGAGCGCAGGAACCAAAGGTATCAGTGAAGATTGGTCCGGTGTGGAATTATAAGCCCCTGCCTCTGGATTGGTCAAGCCGCGGGCTCAGTGGGGGTCTTTATGTCTGTCATCTCTCAGTGCGCGCGACTGTGACCGAGCACCAGTCAGCCGCCTGAACGAACGCGCCGAAAGAATCAATAACCAATCAAGAACCACTGACGGACAACACGGGTTTATATTTCTGCTTCACTGAGCTGCCTTTTCTTCCTTTGTTACGTTAATGGGATCCCCTACTTATTTTATTATCCTATTCACTCTTTCCAGGAGTTGTCAAGTCTGACGGTAAGTTGAAATCAGCAACTAACTAAATATGTTTACAACGCGAAGTTGTTATTGCTTAACGTTAAACGTCTAAATTAAGTAATTCACCCACAGCTTGTGTTGGCTGTTCAATGTTGAAATCAGCCATTTAGGTGAAATTGTTTCCATTGGTTAAAGCGCGTCTAATCCTTTAAGGCATCAATATTTCACTTCAAAACAAATCATTAGCCTACAAAACCACACCAATTATTTCACAGTTTTGTCATTTAGATAGATTCCTTAGACAAACGCTTTTGTGCAGCTACTTTAACTGTGAATACTAATTTGATTTGAATACAATTTACCAATTTATAAAGTCTATAAAGCGCAAACTAGCATGGTAAGCCGTTTAAGCATGCACTCCTTAATATGAATTGGTATTTTTAAGTAGCCAAATAATGCACATGAAGAGCTTTCTTGTTATTTAAATGCAGCCATTCTGCTTTGTTAATACTCGTTTAATTAGAAGTTACTCCTATACATTTAATTTCTTATTAAAAATACTACATTAATTGATAGTAAATAACCTGGTGTTTTTGAACCATACTGTATTAAAGGGCTGACTGCTGAATTCATATGTTGGGGTAATTCTGTCGTTTCTATGGTAATACGACTATAGTAATAGACAAAACCTAGTACTGTAGTTTTCTAAAACGGTATGTTATTTTCAACACACCACAGTTTATAGTAAAAAGAAAGATCAGTTGCAGATGCTGCAGCATGTTGTATACTATAATATCGAGTATAGTACACTTTATATTTGATTAGATATTTGGATAGATACTTACTGTATTCTGTGAACACAAATACATATTTCACACTGGAGTGCATTTTTTCCGATAACATTTATAATTGAGCTTTAGAGTGTGTACCAAATTGTATCACCCATGAGCTTTCAACACCAGCAAAGTGTGTGTTCACAACAGCAGTGTTAATGTAATTCTGCTAAAAGTGTGTTTTAATAACGAAATTTTGACATTATTCTGTAGGCTGTTTTCTGTATGTTGCTAATATCAGCCCGTAGCTACAAATAGAATAACAGTTGTACTGATTACTACAATTATAATGCATGGAAATAGTTTAATGAAATATGCACAATTTACAATGTTAAAATAACAGTTATAATTTAAGGTAAAATATCAAATCTATACCTTAATTTCTGCAACGTTACAATTTGTCAAGGCAGTTTAACATAAAGCATCATGCAAAGAATAAATAAAATATTTGCAAAAGTCTTATGTTTCTTGAAACTAATGCATGACGCATGGCTAAAAACATCAGATTAATAATAAACCATAAAATATTGATGGTCTTGCCACAGTGGTGTTTTTTTAATGTTGATACACGTAAAGCTTTAAGAATACTGCATTCAGCAATTTGGATCCAGATTTAGATGTTTTTAAAAACTTTTTGCTTCTCACTTTAGGCGCTTTACAGTTATTGCTGATGTTGGAAAACTATAGGGAAATAATGCAGCTTTTCATAACCAGAATTTCTGTACCTTCCAAACTAGTCCCACATTTTGGCTCCAAATTCATAACATCAAACAAATCATTAAACGTAGGAATCAAAACAGGTTTTGAACTGAGAAATGAAGCGTTTTATGGTCATTTTTCATTTTATGATCCTATCATTCAGCTGAGGTAAAAAGAGTGAGGCGGTTATAAACCCATCATTCACACACAGCTGAAGTACATCTGTTTGTTCGGAGCTGTTTGAATTGGTTTGCTTTCAAACCCTGATATTCTGGAGAGATATTTGCCAGATATTTGTGACCGTGTTGGATGATGGATGGACGCAGACTGCAATCTTTTCCATCGTCCATCCACAAGGGTCCACTGTTGAGGCTGATGTTGGCACAGTATGTCAAGGCACTTAAAGGGGTTGTTCACCAAAAAAAAAAAAACATTTGATCATAATTTACTCATCCTTTACTTATTTAAAACCTGGATGTGTTGATCCCAAAAGAAGATATATAAAAAATAAAAAAACTGTAACCACTGACTGCCATAGTAGGAAAAGCAAATACTATGGAAGTCAATGGTTACAGGTTTTCGGCTTTTCATCAAAATCTCCTCTTTTGTGTTCAACAGAAGAAAGAAACGCATAAAGATTTAGACTCATCTGCTGGAGCACAAGTAAATAGAGAGTAAACTTTACAATATATTAGACAATAGTAGAAGAAAGACATTTTCAAACCATTTGAGTGTGAATAAACGATCAGGACATTTTGGTTTTTGGGTGAGCTGTCCCTTTGAATATTGTGCTGAATCCTAAGACCACTGATCAAACTGATCAAAGGCTTCATTCCAGTGTTGCGAAGACCCGTCCCATTGTCGTCCCCTAAATTCTCAAAGATGCATATCAATGGCTGTGAGGCTGAGCTTCAGGATCTGCTAGTTTATTGTTCTCTCACCTGTTTCTACAATCATTTTTGCCTCCCCCACTTTATACGACAGTCACCAATTCACATTCTTTTCATTTTTGCTCTTTTTTGTCGGGCAGAATCTTGTTTTGAGATATGTAGCTGTGATTGAGCACTGTCAGGTTGTCATAAAGCATTTTGTAGCAGACGTTATTGCACGTTAAAGAGGTCATCATCAGTATGCTAATGTAGTCCTTAATGTTTGCAAAATTTGTTTATCAGATTAAAAGAGAGAAATAAAAGAACAGAAAAAATTTCTGCGGGAGAAAACTAAAATGTTGTTAACATACAGTTCATATGTCTTTAAAATAGTTTTTCTAACATTGAAGTCTTTAAAAATACATTTTCATTGAATCTTTACTGACCCTGATATCTGTTGATTCAAAACTGTCCATAGTTCATAAGTGTTTTTTTATTTATAAGCTTTCAAATTACGTTTTGGGAAATAGATTTCTGTAGATGGTAAAAATGGATATCTTACTTTTATTGATGTTTTTAGTCATTCAAAACAATATATTGTCTGTGACTGTCAGGGCTTGACATTATCACCTGCCAAATGCGGGTCGATTTCAACTGTTAGCACTCCCACTGGCCACCTTGGCTGGTTAAAGTTTGTTTTTAAATTGTAGTTTTTTTAAAAAGCAGAGTTTTGGGTCAGTGTGAGAGATGATGAAAATAAAAATACCTGTGTTTGCGTGTAGAAATCAGGTATATACTGAATGAGAGGATGAACATGCACGCGGTGAGACACAGGTGATTCTCACTCGCTGATGAAAGCTTCAGTGTCACACATACAGCTGATGTGATGTACACAAGTGTTTAAAAGTTTTTAAAAGAAATGTTTCCTAGCACGAAGCAAGCGTGCCTGGAAAGGCAACTCGTGTTATTGGTCCACTTTGAAACGCACTGGACAAAAAAACAACACTCGCGCACCCACAGTCCCGCTGCTCTTAAGAGCTGGAGATTTTTGTAAATGTCTTTTTTTGTATACAGCAGCGGTTGCTGCTTTTGTTTCACCATTCCTCCAAGAGATTGTTAATGGGCCTAACGTTAAATGTGTGCATGTCATCATCCTTTCATTATCACACACAATGTTTTATCACCTGATTTCTTTTGCTTAGTTATTTTGAGCTAAGAATTGTTTATTTATCTTGGTGTGGTTAGAGAGAAATGAGGCAAATCCTTACTGTTGATCCCTCAAAAGTCACGTGAAATAAAAACTAATTGCTTTTCGGCACTGTTTACTCATGCTCATCGAGCAAGCTCATATACAACACACAAAAAGTGAAATCAGGGCTCGCAAAATGTTTAAACCCCTGGTAGCCTGCTACAGGCAGGCACTCTTCAGTTTTTGGTAGTCTGAATCTAAATTTAAGTAGCCCAAATAGAAAATACATTATTTATTAAATTAAAACATGTGAAAGTGACGAGTGTTTGTGTGCTCTTATTTAGTTATTAGAGATGTAACTGTTTATTTATATTGTGAATTTTCTCAAATAAAAAGTGCATTTATTGCTGCCATATCCGCTGCACAGCACATTTTATGATTATAATTTTTTTTAATAAACGTAAAGGCATTAAAATATATTTTTACTCCCACTTGCCCTTTAGGCAGATGGAGATAGATTCTGGTAGCCCGACTGGAAAAAGCAAAGCCCCGGGATGTTGGGAAACCAGATTTTGTGAGCCCTGGATATAAAGGAGGCATGTGGACATAACTCAAAATCTAAATCAAACAATTTTAGAATGCCAAAGTCAAATTTTATGCATATAAAATTAATATATTTTCCCAACAACAAAATTGTGTCTCGTAAAAAAGGCGATTGGCTAGTAATGTTGGAAAACTACTAACCACAGTGGCTGGTGATAAAAAAAGTTAATGTTAAACACTGGTGGCTGTGTACAAAAAAAAAAAGAAAAGAAAATGAGCATCCAGTAACTTTACTTGTTTATAGTGATATTTCTATATTATTATTTTTTCTTATAACAATAAGTTAACAATAAGTAGTATTAAGTTCTATCATTTTTATTTCAAGTTTATTTGTATAGTGCTTTCCGCAAAAATAATAATAAACGGCAGGGAAACACGGTGGCTCACAGTTAGCACAGTCACCTCACAGCAAGAAGGTTGCTGGTTTAAGTCCTGGCTGGACTAGTTTTCATTTGTTTGTGGAGTTTGCATGTTCTTCCTGTGTTCACGTGGGTTTCCTCTGGGTGCTTCGGTTACGCCACAGTCCATGCGCTATAGGTGAATGAAATAAACTAAATTGGCTGTAGTGTATGAGTGCGAGTATGAATGAGTGTGTATTGGTTTTTGGCTGGAAGGGCATCCACTGCGTAAGTCATATGCTGGAATAGTTGATGGTTCATTCCGCTGTGGCGACCTCTGAAATAGAGACTAAGCCAAAAGGAAATGGATGAATGAATAAATACAAAAAATAATGGACATAATCTTTATTGCACATAATTTACTTTTAACTTTAATAATTTTGATATGTGCACAAAAAGTACTATACGTTTGAAAACAGTGTGTAAATGCAGGGAAGCAGCTGTTTTCTCATGTTTTCCAGAGGTGAGTAACCTCAGTGAGTCTCTCAGCAGTGTGGGAACACTCCAGGGTAAATAGCGCAGACTCTTCAGAATGACTTCCCATAAACACTAAAACAAAAGAAGAGCTTCTGGCTATCACCGCTCAGCGTCTGCTCAGTGTAAAGCCTGAGATCCACTTCAGCTTTCTTTTGTGCTGCCGTGTGTTTCTTAGCCTTGCAAGGTGCTCGCTCGCCATTTGTTTTTACAAGAAAGCACTTTGAGTCTGGAAAAGCTCAGTATTATTACTGAGTTAATGTTGACAAAGAGTCATAATTTGATTGTGAGATCATGGGATAATCTTATTGCTAATATATATTACTTGTGCTGCTTCTTTGCCCTTTGAATTGCCGCTGTAAACTCTGTTGTTGTCAGTAGCTACGTTTCCATCCACCTATTTTTATGTGCAGTTTAGATATGCGCATAAAACACAGTTGATGGAAACAGCAAGATGTGCATCAGTTTTGAAAAACGCTTGAATAGGCAAAATTGAATAGGATAAACTTTTTATTTGATAAGAAAAGATGCGCATAAACTACGGTGGAAACACTTTCATCGAACAAATTCCAGTATGCACATTAAAGAAGTCATGTGATATTTTATAAGAGATCATGTGGTGATGAAAATGTGTGTAAATGGACAAACCAGCAGGCTGAGCAAATTGTAAAACATCTGAAATATTGTTTTGGTCAAAATTCCTTTACTGTTTCAGTATTAGTGTTATTATATTATTAATGACCTCCAGAATTGTCAAAAGTATCTGTGCTCCACATCTTGACACCTTTAAATGCCATCACATGTTCGACATGTCTTTTATTAAATAAATAAAAGATTCAGTCAGCTTCTCCTACCTCAGCAAATTCCGTTTTTATTGTTGATATTTGGTGGCAGTTAATCAGGAAGTGACGATTTTGTTCTCTTTGACCCGTTGGATGGAAACGCTGGTTTATTCGCACAACTTTTACGCGATAATTTAGTTTTGTGCAAAAATATAATTTGCATCTTTGGATGGAAACATAGCTATTGTCAGCACTAATAATGATTAAAGTATTTGATCTGACCAAAAAAAAAATTGTTTTAATAATTCAATCATATTAACCGTAATAGTGGATTACATCAAGTACAATAATAAACTAGGAAAATGATATATAAATAAATTAAAATCAAATAAAAATAAGATTAAAAAAAACAGGGTACAGAGGCAAACTATCAAATTAAATAATATTTACAAAGTCCTTATAAAATCTCACAGTTTTTACACTTTTTTTGCTGTAAACATTTTGTAAAGTAGTAATTAAACAATTTAAGTCACAAAGATAATTCTGCAAATTAGTTAACGATGGAGAAGAAAATTTGATTGTGATGAGTGACGTGGCATTAAGTCTTCTTGGTAGAACTACCACTAAAGGTACATGGAAATTATATTTAACCACAAAACAAGTTCCCTTGTGGATCAAATAAATCTCAAAGGTAATTAATATCTTTTTCAGGCCAATTCTTTAAAAAAAAATCGATTTATTCTTTACTAAGATACTTTCGTTGTTCCATAGCTTCATGGAACATAATTTCCATGCCAAAAGAGCCTGTTCATGAAATTTAGAGACTTTTATAGGGAGTTTGGATGGAGAAAAACTACAAGTTAACAAAAATTTGAGACCTCCAATCTTTTTATATATATTATGTGGGATAAAGGACCAAATCGAATCTGGGCAGTTAACACTATTTTTAATACAATTTACTTTGAAAGTGTAAAAAAATAAATATCTTGCATCTGTTTTTATCTTCTGAGGCTGATGACATCATTTGATTCTTTCTCCAGGGAATGCAGTGCAGTACTGAATGAAGGAACACAAGGAACATGGACTGGACCATCACATGGGATCATAATGGATTTTTATTTGTTCATTCGTTTTTATTTACCGAATCTCTGTAAAAGCAAAGACGCAACTTTCTCCTGTCTTTAAATTTGAATTATTGCACAGATCCAATTGGCAGTTCAACAGGCTGAAAGATTCTTGTTTCTGTTACAAACACATCGGCGTCTAAAGTCTTCTGGTAAGGCTGACACTGAGTTGGCTGTTGCGTGGAGCTGCAGCTATGTACATTGAGGCGAGGCATGGTCCTTTCTCCCCAGCGACCTCACCATGCTGAACAATGTTTTCGACGTGTTGTACATGATTCTGGAGCTGCTGATTGCCCTGCTCTCTGTCCTGGGCAACGTGCTGGTCTGCTGGGCAGTGGGCCTCAACAGCAACCTCCAGAGCATCACCAACTTCTTTGTTGTTTCACTGGCCGTGGCGGACATCGCGGTGGGTGTGCTGGCCATCCCCTTTTCCATCGTCATCAGTACCGGTTTCTGTGCAAATTTCTATGGTTGCCTGTTCATCGCCTGCTTCGTCCTCGTGCTGACCCAGAGCTCCATATTTAGTCTTCTGGCCATCGCCATTGACCGATACATTGCCATCAAAATCCCGCTTAGGTGAGTGAAGGGTGTTTCTGCGAGTTGTTGATTGTATTTTATATGTGTTGAATGTGGTTTTGATTACATTTTGTGGTTCATATTTTTCATATCACCTCAGGGAAATACTTCTGCCTGTTCTGACACTTGCTTAAAGTCCCCAGTGAGGCTTTTAACCAGCTTAATGAGGATTCTGCTTTCTGGTTGAACTGCATTTTTGGATCACCAAACCAGCTAGACAAGCATAAGTGCACGTTTAAACCAGCCTTTGTTGCTTTCCTGTTTTTTTTTTTGAGTTGACCTTGGTAAAAAGTGACCTAAATCTAAAATTCAATAAAAAAATTCTAAGCTAATTTAAAAATCTGATAGGGACGGCACCTAAGAGTAAAACACCAATTTAGTCTGAGTGAAATTAAAATGTTTAATGTTTATTTTGCCAATGCACATTGTTATTTTTTAGGTGTAAAAAGTTTTTTTTGGTAACTTTCAATTAAAGTCTGACCATTTGCTTCCACGTTTGGAGTGGTGGTCCTTCTCCTGTTGACGTGAGTTTAATGGCTTCAGCTACAATTTTCTACACTCTGCCCCTTTTACAGTTTACTATGAGTCAATGATGATGCACTATAAGAAAGCCCCGTCACCTAATCAATATTTCATTTCCGTTGGAAGTACATCATCATACTGAAATAACACTGCAAAAGTCGCTGCAACTTCCGGTTCACACATGGACTTTAAGCTGTTGTTTATAGCAGGAAACCGGCTAGAGCCAGTTAAAAGATGGAAGATCAGCTAAGAGCAACAAACAAACAGGGTGGCTTATTTTTATAAGCTGTTCTCACTGAAATAGTAACTAAAACCCTTTATAGCCCCTTTCACACATACAGACCTTTGCGGAAAATTACCGGCAATTTATTGTAAAGGAATAATGTGTGAACAGGATTTGTTCAGGCAATTTTTAGGAAAGAGAACTTGTAAAATTACCGATAATTTACTGGAAGGCTGTGATGTGTAAACGCAAAAGGAACATTGCCGGAAAGAGTGCGTTCACGATTATAACGTCTACTCCAACCAATCAGAACATTCAGACGCATTCACATAACGTTTCTATTTTCCTTTTTATTGCCTACTGTGTTAAAAATTATCATTAAAATGCTTATGTGCTTCAGCTGCTTGACGTCTGTGCACGTGAAGGAGTCCATGTAGGCCAACACACACACATATTGGGCCTGTTTCAGAAAGGAGGTTAAGTGAAAATTCAGAGTATTTTAACCCGGAAATAAGAGAAATTCTGGGTTTTCTATTTCAGAATGGCAGGTTTGTTAAACTGGAGAAAGCAGGGTAAGTCAAGACTGTTTCTGAAAGAGAGGTAACTTTAACTCAGAGTTATTTACTGTGGTAACTTACTCTGTGAATCTAACCTGGTCAGGAGCAGGTTTTATTCTCTAAACTCTGAGTTTCTCTCGGTCCCGTCCCCTTTTTTAAAGATGAAGCGGTATTTCTCGCCTTAGCCTTACGTTTCCACCTACCTATTTTAATGCTCATTTTGGGGATGCGCATAAAAACAATGGGTGGAAACGTCATGATTCACATAACTTTTGAAAATACGCATAAAAAAACATGCGTATAACTGAGTAGGATAAACTTTTATTCGATTGAAATGTGCCTATATTACGATAAAAACACTTTTACTAAAATTAATGTGCATAAAAAAAGGTTTGTTAAAATAAGATAAGAGATTATATGATGATGAAAATGTGATTGGACAAACCAGCTGGCTGAGCACACTAAAACATCTTAAATGTTTTGGTCATTCTAAAATGCCTTAACCGTTTCAGTATTAATGTTATTATATTATTAATGACCTCCAGAGCGCCTGGAGCATGTTAAGAACATCTGTTCTCCACGTCTCATGGCTTCAAATGGCCCCACGTGTTCATTGTGTGTCGGCATTGTCTTCTGAGGCGCAAGTACATTTATTAAATAAAGAAAAGATTGACGAAGCTTCTTCTACTGCAGTAAAGTCTGTTTTTACTGTTGATATTTGGTACATGTTTAATCAAGAAGTTATGATTTTGTTCTATTGGACTTGTTGGATGGAAACGCTGCTTTATTCGCTTAGCTTTTATGCGATTTTCCAGTTTTGTACATGAATTTAATTAATATTTGGATGGAAACAGCTACTGCCTACATTTCAGTCACACAAAGAACAACGTCACGTACGAGAATGGCTTGTCCTTATTTAATAAATAATTAGCTTTAAATTCACTGACCTTTAACAGGGACATGTACTGTTAATAGATTAATGGGATTATTATTGTTTCTAAAAACAATTGTTTAGTTTCGCTTACATTCTTAATGTCATATCAACCTCTATCACTTGATCAATAAAAAAGGCAGACACAAGTGCATTTTTACATCTATTAAACTGATCAACGTGTATAAAATTGGGAACGTGTAACATTTTTTATATGAAAAGTCACACATAACGTTACTCATTTTAATATTCTTAAATACTTAAATACTTTAAATGTAAAATTATGCATTAACTTGAGCAGCTGTTTTCCCACGCTTACTGTCTCTGTTTCACTGATGCAGTGGTGTTGCTTTTTTCAAATATACACTCATATTTGCGATAACTTTGCATGAGCACATCAAGTTCAGCTGGAGAAAGAAATGGTGATCTCTTTTTAAGATGTTGCCATAGTCACTCGTAATGTCTGCGCTTTTTATGATAATGCCTTTTTATAGTTGCGGTGTGCGCGCTTAACTCTGAGTTAGTCTACTCAAAGTTGATTGACCTAACTCAGACCCGCTATTCTGAAACTGAAAACTCTGAGTTTTAAATCTCTCGCTGAATCAACTCAGAGTTTAAGTTTAAACGCCGAGTTGGTTGAACCTCCTTACTGAAACAGGCCCATTATGTACCATCAACCATCAACAAAAGCCCAACCCCTTCTATGTTTACAAATACAAGCGCAGCCGTTTAGAGGTCATTTCAGGTTAATGGTGTCAGAATTTACCAGTATTTTGGAATGGATGTGTGAATGGTCTTTTGCGGAAAAATTCAGCAAAGTCCTTGCCTGTGTGAACATTGCTTTTTTTTATTTAACGGTAGAGTCATTCCGTTAATTTTCCTAATATTTACCGATATCACTGTGTGAAAGTGGCTTATAATCATCTTTATCAGGCTGGAACATCGACTGACATGGAACATCGACTGACACCTTTTTAGACCGGCTTCAATGATTTTCAGCAATAAAACAAGCTTGAGCCAGTATGGAGATACATGCTGGTTTAAGATGATCCTTTAGCAAGTCTTTAACTACAAAATGACTGAACCTCCTATAAATTTAGCCTGGGAAGATGGGTAAGACAAGCAAACCAGCCTAGACTGCTTCAATGTTTTTTTTCATTAGGGAAACTATTATGAAAATTCAGGGCAGTTTAATCTGGCCTTCAGCTGCTCTAGCTGAAATGTGACTGAAATCCCAGTAAATCCTTTAACACAAGCAGGCTAGCAGATCAATGAAAACAAGCTAACTAACTTAATTATTATTGTTTTACACATGAGATTTTTGCTGGTTAAAGGTGGTCTTCAGCTGGTCTTGCTGAAATGTAACCAAATCCCCTTGATAACCAGCCTGACCAAACTCCCCAGCAAACCAGCATAGGCTTCCTTAAAGGGCTATTAACCTCCCCGCTTCTGTCTCAGCAGGGCGTTTTTCACATCTCTAGTTTAAAAAAAGCCTGGAAAGTGGGTGAGTTTTTCATAAAGGATTAATTAATACTCATTGGACTCATTTTGTACGTGACGATGTATGTGTCGCATATAAATACAAAAAATGTGTATGAAACTTACGGACTTCAGTGTGCAAAGACTGTATGTCTTAAAAACTAAAAGAGTACTGCTGACGATACTAACTAACTTTGCCATCTGAATAAACATACAACAAAGAACACTGATCACACACTTACCAAATTCGTAGAGACAGGACACAAACTTAAACTGAAACCGCGTCTTTTCTTAAAAGAAGACGAGCAGCAAATCCAGATTTTACCAATTCCAGATATGAAAAGCTCTCAGGTTAAATTTTTCCTTACAAAAGTATTTTTGACGCATGTTAGCAGACCACTGTAATCCAACTGCTTAGGTCTCCATGTGAGCTGTGCTTTATCGCGAGGAAATGGAAACAAAACTTTTGTTTTGGCACATTTATAAACACAACATTAACGAACCATGTCTTCAATTCTTCTCTTACTTGTTTGAATTACAGTTGGCAACACATTGTGGCACCTCTCTGAACACTGTAACAGGTTAATGAAGTTGTTTCCGGAAGAACAAATTTGCTCAAAACAACGCAAAACGACCAATTATTATTTATTAGCTAATTATATGTGTCCTAATAGTGTTTTTTAGCAACGTGGGACATATATATGACTGTCAACATCTCAAAAAAAATGTGTTTTGGTGTTTCGTGATCCTTTAAGATGTGCTTCCTAAAAAAGGGAAACCACCTTTAGCCAATGTGGAGATTGGTGCTGGTTAAAACTGGTCTTTTCTGGAACCACACATGGCACTGTTTCCCTTTGTCAGGCCAACATGAAGTTAATTTATGGTCCCAGTAATAGGACACACTGTGTCTCTCCAGTAGACATCAGATTTTTGGGCTATTTTTGTGAGAATATAATTTGAGAATAAAGCAAGATCTCCGCAGGATCTTTTGATTTTGAGGTCATCTTTGAACATAAGCCCTTTAAGATCTGATTTACTCTGGAATGTTTTTGCTAATAGTTTAAACATATTTCCTCAACAAGTGTTCCTTTCAGTTTTTGTCTTTTATACGTGCTAGTTTTTTCAGTTAAACTATATTCAAAATACCCAGCTAACATGCTAATGGAGACTGGGTGAATATTGGGCTAATAGTATCTCGGTCTGCTTTGGAATAGTCAGTTCTGCTGGTGTTAGAGAGATATTGTGATAGACCACGTGTGTGTGTGTGTCCACGTCCTGTCAGCAGGTTTGGGGTGGGGGATGATAATGTTTTCTCATTGTGGCTCATTGAACTTCCACATCTGGAGAATGAGACAAATAGAGGCCAAGGAACTCAGCTGTTCTCCCACACTGGCCCAAAACGAGACTCTGAAAATAGATTTCTGTTCCAAACGCTGACATTTCTGAGCACATTCTTGCTTTTTAAGTGCTCCAATGGGAGAGTTTGCTGGAAATACTGTGAATGGATGCTAGGATCATTAGCACTGTAGTCGTGTCAGGGCTGTTCTAATGCAGTGCTCGCATTGTGCCAGAATTACCATAATTATGTGGAAATATCTGAGCTATTTTTTATTTTAAAATGATAAAAAAACAAAGCATACAAGGTAAAAAAGTGATAGAAATACCCAGAATTGTTTGAAATATTTAATATACTTAAGTTGTGATTATGGATATATTTTGAGAAACACTGTAAACTAGCAATTACAAGATAAAAACTTGTTCATTACGAGACATAAAATAGCCATTTTAAAGTTCCTGTGAAGTCAAATAAAATGCGATTTTTAGAAGTTAGTATCATTATGTTAACCTGAAGAATATTTATAAACTCCAAAACAGTGCAAAAGTCACAATAAGAAGATATAAACATATTGTCACTTCAGCCTAAAAAGATCAATGATTATTTTGACATCACCTCATCCTTCAGTTTCTTATTAAACCTTCCGGACACAATAGCTATATGCGCTTGAGCTCAACAACTCTCACTTACAGAGCTGTGATATAAATTATTGCTATTGTCCTTGTCGTCATGTTTCAGTTAAAATAACATTACACATCGAACAAAACATTGCAAAGCACTTTTGTTAGATATTAAAGCCAGCGTGAACCGGAAGTTGCTGAGACTTATCTTTCAGTATGTTGATGTACTTCCAACTGAAACAGAATATTGAATAGGGGACGGGGCTTTCATTTTGGTGCATCATTCACTCATAGCAAACCAACGGCATGAGAGTGTATGCAGTTGCTATAGAAGCGCTCAGATTGACGTCAACAGAAGAACCGACAATCCAAAAATGGAAATAGTTCATAGCCACAAACTATTTTTTTCAGTGGAGTAACTTTTATTAATTACCAATTCTAAAGGTAATTACAGATTTATTACCTTAAGAATAATAACGTGGGCTAGCAAAATACATTGTACATTTTGATTTCACGCAGTCAGATAAATATAAATACATTGCATTATTAGATATAAAGTCACAGTTGCAACTAATAAAAATGCAACTATGTGACAGAGAGACAAAGATTCTGACGGTATGATAACCTTGGATAAAAATATCACGATTTCACAGAATCATGATTATCGCTCTAAAATGTTCTTTTTAAATGTCTGGGTAAAAAACAAAAACTTTGTCCATTTTGAACACAGTATATTTCATTTTGAGAAACATTTAAAATATTTTGAAGCAGTAAACCTGTCGGGCTAAATGAATCATTGACTTCTGCGGTCTTCATTTGTTTAATTTTAAATTTAAAACAGCATCTTTTCTGCTGGAGATATTGATGTTCTAAAAACAAAACAAACAAAAAAAAGTAAATAAAAAATCGTACACATACCTTAGAAACGGTATTGCAAACACTTTGGACGTTTTAAAACCTTGACTTTTCCAAACCGCGTTATTCCTTGAAAACGGTTATCATCCCATGTAGGGGTGTAACGATATTAAAACCGAATCGAAAAATCGCGATACACCAACCACGTTACGTATTGCGAAACTCTCGTGGCGTACCGCGGTACTCTCACGACCCCTGCTGCCCATTGTTGAGGTTGACGTCACTTGTCTCTAACTAATTGAACCAATTTAAACACATCTTTATTATCACATTTGATTAAATTGTTTTAGTAATGATGAGGTTTTGTTCTAAGTATTATATTCTAAAGTTAGTATTTTAGTGCACATCATGTCATGTAACTCATTACTACTGGACGCAGGATGGCTGCTTCACATAGTACTGAGATTGCAGATCCCCCAGACACATTTAAGTCATCTGTGTGGAAACATTTTGGTTTTCCAGTTGAGTACAAGAATAGAATTTGTGTCGTAGACAAAGCGCACGCCTGTCTGTCTTAACTGTTCCACGAAACTTACTTACAAGAAAAAACATTTAAAAAGTGGGGTAATTTCACAATGTGAGGGAAATCAAAAATTGTAGGAAGGCGGACCTACATAAATGACCGGCATAGAGGGAGCGGGAGAGAGAGAGAGAGATCGGGAGGCAAACATACAGCCGGCTACAACCCCAACATTAGTTTCAGACACAACTGCAATGTATTTTACTGGTGAATGTGTCATGTAAAAACACTTTACAAACACATTATATGTATATTTTTCATTAATTTAAACGGAAACCTATCTATCTAACTGAAACCATAGATAAACAAAAATGAGCGTCTGTGTCTGCACAGCGATCAATCAAGCCTCTCATCTGAGAATGTGGATATTATGGTGTTTTTGAAGAAGATCTTTCACTAGTCTAAACTGCAGTTATTTATTTAATTTTAGTTTACTTAGTTAAGATGGCTGCACTAAGGAGAATAGTTTTTTTTCTGACTAGTCTTTATTGGAGGTATTTATTTAATTGTAGTTGTTTACTCGGGTATCCTGACTGTACTAAAAATGTGATGGCAAAGTTAATAAAGAAAAAGGTAAGATGTTCTTGTTATTAAGTGAATTGTCCCTTAGCATTGCTGTTAACATGACATCAACCCTAACCCCACAGCAAACAGAAACCGAACCATACCGAACCGAACCGTGGCTCCAAAACCGTGAACCGAACCGAACCGTGTCTTTGGTGTATCGTTACACCCCTACTCCCATGCCTAGACAGAGCGGGCCTCAACTCGCTCTGGTGGGGAAAACTGGGTTCGGCTTGATAGCACCTAATTCAGTTGCAATTATTGAAGTAAGATGGGAAAGTAATTGTATGTACAGCCATACACCCAAAGCGCTTCCACTTGGATGATGCAACGGCAGCCAGTGCGCTCACTACACACCAGCTATTGGTAGAGTAGAGAGACTGATACAGACGATTCAGTGGATGGGAATGATTGGGAAGACATGATGGGTAAGGGCTGATGACAAGAATTTTGGCCAGGACACCGGGGTTACAACTCTACTCTTTTGGTATTTTTAATGACCACAGAGAGTCAGGACCTCAGTTTAACTTCTCATCCGAAAGACAGCGCTCACTGACAGTATAGTGTCCCCTTCACTATACTGGGGCATAAGGACCCACACAGACCGCAGGTTAAGTGCTCCTGCTGGCATCACTAACACCAATTCCAACAACAACCTAGTGCTCCCATGTGGTCTCCCATCCAGGTACTAACCAGGCTCAGCACTGCTTAGCTTCAGTGAGTAATCGGTCTTGGGCTGCAGGGTCATATGTATATAACAGCTGTGATTATAAATTGAGAATTGAAAATATGCAGTAAGAAGATCCAAAGACTGAGAAAAACATTAAAGGTGTTCCTATAAGAAATTGATGATTGCATAACTCCAGCATGACGTGAACTGTTTTAAAGAGGTGTTCAGGTTTACAGCCATGCTGCCATTTGTTTACTTGTGTCAGTACTTTGAACCTTTTAGATGTGCAGTCTAGACAATGTGGAACAAACATTAATGGTCAGGGAGTAAAAAAAAAAAAACATGCTTCTTCTTTCAACATAATTTCCTTTCACTCTTCCAGGTACAACAGCCTAGTAACCGGGCAGCGCGCCAGAGGCATCATCGCGATCTGCTGGGTCCTGTCAGTTATCATCGGTCTAACACCCATGCTGGGCTGGCACAAAGCCCGCTTACAAGAGGGCCACAATGGCACTTGCCCACCCGGCATGATGGAGTGTTTGTTCGAGGAGGTGGTGGTCATGGACTACATGGTCTACTTCAACTTCTTCGCCTGCGTTCTGGTGCCTCTGCTCCTCATGCTGGCCATTTATCTACGCATCTTCATGGCTGCTCGCCACCAACTTAAATGCATCGAGTCCAAAGCCATCCCATGTGAACTCAAGTCCCGCTCCACCCTACAGAAAGAAGTCCATGCGGCGAAATCGCTAGCCATCATCGTTGGTTTGTTCGCCGTTTGTTGGTTGCCCCTTCACATCATCAACTGTTTCACTCTGTTCTGCCCTGAATGTGAACGGCCGCCGGCTCTGATCATGTATCTGGCTATAATCCTCTCACACGCAAACTCAGTGGTCAATCCCTTTATTTACGCCTACAGAATACGAGAGTTCAGACACACTTTCCGGAAGATCGTCCGCTATCATATTTTGGGCAGAAGGGAGCCTCTTTCATGCAACGGAAGCACTCGTACTTCAACCCGAACGAGCGTAGCGGATTCGCTCCGGATTAAAGTCAACGGTCTGGTGCGCGAACTGTACGCAGAGCAGAGCAGCACCACGAGCAGCTGCGAAAGTGCTGAACCCGGACATACGCACAGGCCAGTAAGCACTGAAAACTCCATTTTAGACAACCAGCCAATAGAAATCAGTAATTCCTACAGACACACGGCACTGAGGCATCCGGAGTCGCCGCTCACTGGGAATAATGAGGGCCTTGCGTGCAGGAAGCATGCTGGATTAGACATTACGGATGGGAAGGATTTGTCCTCGCCGCTTCATATTAAATCAGCTCTGTATGTACAGACAGCTCACTGTGTTGAACTCACGGAGGTTTCCTGATGAATGATACTCTCTTATTGGTGGATTTGAATGATTATTTATTTGCTGCTCAAAGAACAGTAGGCTGAAATATGAAAGATGAGTATTTTTCGATGTCACATGTTTGTGGACCTTTTAAAGCTCAGGACTGAGTACAGTTTGATGTTGTATTGTAATAATGTATGTGAAACATATTAAAGAGCAAGACATGGCTGACTGAAATGAAATTTCACTGAGATTTACTGTAATGTTTCAAACAAAATCAAAGCTTTTCATGCACTTTGGCCATTCATTTACATGAAAACCTTGTTTTGGGTATGACAACACAAACTTTTGACGATTATTTCAAAGTGCAAAGTTTTGTAATTAGTAATTTAATGTCTGTGTGTGCAGGTTTGTCAAAATGGTGATGTCATATATGTCCACATGTTCAGTCTATAGTCAGTGTAATTATTTGACAACCAAAACAACAATGGCATAGAGCCATATATGTATGTGCAGATTCATAGTGTTGTTATTATTGGTCATTTGAGCATATCAATATGAACAGTAATCCTTTTAACAACACTGTTGTCTGCATGAGAGTTTCCTCAAAAAAGTTCAATCTTTCTGGTTTTAAGTGTACTACCCTTCTGTAACTGTACCCTAAAATAATCTCCCATGAGGTGTCATTTGAATTGATCACAGGATGTGTGATGGACCCTTTTCACAAGACTGTTATGACGCGTTTAACGGTTATCATAATCTTAAATCCTTAAAAGTTGTAAATATTTAGATTTTTTACATTTATATTCATTTACAAATGTGTTATACCATCTTTTGTGTTAAATTACAAAAAGCAAATGGGGTTTATGGGGCTGAGAGTAAATTTGACGTAATTCTCTCCGCTAACTGCCGTTATCAGTCTCACACAATTTTTTTTTCCCTTTTTCTGAAAGTCTTGATAACACCATTATAGAGTTTTTCTTTTATTGTTTCAGTTAATAGGATTGTAAAAAAAATTGTTGTACTCTCCAATTCACTGCCCTCTAAGTTTACCCAACTATGACGACTTTCGCTACTGAGTAATGTGAAAAGGGTCTATCAGACTTTAGTACAGCGTATATTTCAATTTGGACTATTTACTATTAATTCTCATACATTTAATGAGGAGTGCATTTTAAACTGGAGGTTGATTTATTTTTACAATAACCTCTTTAAAAAGGCTATTTTGATTTCTCTTGTCATGATCTCTTTTTTTCAATTTAATCTAAATATACCTAGGAATAGCTGAATAATAAGAGTTTAGTACATGGGAATGAATTAAATGCCTCAAACACCATTGTTTCCTTGTTCTCATGTATAAACTCTGAGTATTATAAACAGGCCAATTGGAACAAAACCCAGATTCTGACAATCCACATACGATCATTAATATTTATTATCTAGTGAGATTACAACAATGATTGTTATGTTCCTTATTTTTAAGTTTATCTAAGCTTGTATTAAACATACTATGTATGTGGTACTCTTATTTGAGGATGGGAGAGGCAGGAATAGTAAAGGAGTAGTACTCTGAAGCAGGCAGCCATGTGTCTCAGTTGTTTACAGCTTGTCAGGAGGCAAGATGCGAGATTCATTTCCTTCGGCTTGGTCTCTTATTTATATGTTTTACGCATCAAAATGCAAGATCTACAGATTAAACATTTATTCAGCACCACCCCTGAATTTATCTTTTTATATGTTTATTGTGTGTATTGTGAAAGGTTAACTGCTGATTATAAGTGTTTAATGCATGTTTATGCATCTCGTCATATCACTCAGCTTTTACTGTCAATTTTCTTGAGTGAAAGATCAAACTCGTCTGTTGTTTATGAGGAGATTGATATTAATTCCCGCCCTGGTTTTCATACGTGTTAAAACAGCAAAATACATCTCAAAATATTTCACTGTTGGTCCCTTTTGTCTAGTATAATTATAATTTAGCTCATATTTCATTCACAACAAAGGTGCAGTATAGGAGCATCTTACTTAACTTAAATCCATCAGATTTAAATGCCTACACATAGCCCACATGCTCGGAACATAAAGGTTCTCTACCTGAAACGATTGTCATTTGACCAGTTTGTTCTAGAATGAAAATATTGGTTTTGACTATATTTGGAAAGGTCATGAATATTAATGATCTCTGCTTTGGCTCTGCACCTGGTGTCAGTGCCTGTTCAAACACAGCCTGATGTAGTCTGAAATACACACATGCTGAAATTAAGTAATCAAAAGACTTACACTGTAAAACCCAAAGAGTTGAGGTAACTCAGTTTAACCATTTGAGGGAACCGATTGCAAACTATTTAAGTTCAAAAACTAATCCTAATAAGTAGTGTGAACTTAATCTATTTGAGTAAACAAAGCAATTTGAGCAGAGTAAAACCCAATAAATGAAGAGAACTCAAACCAACTGAGGAAACCAATGGCTACAAACCATTTGAGTTAAAAAGTAATCTATATGAGTACTGTGAATTTACTCCATTTCAGTTGAAGTAATGAGGTATTTAATTAACCCATTACCTTCAACACTAAGTTCAAAACTCTTTTCAAATTAGTAACTTTCAGTCAGATTTGAGTTAACTACAATCATTTCATTTGATTAAGTTGACTGTTGGGTTTTAGGGCCCTATCATACACCCGGCGCAGTGTGGCGCAAGGCGTGGCGCAATAGTCTTTTGGTAGTTTCAGCTTGGTGCAAGAGTCGTTTTGAGGCGTTGTGCTACGCTGTTTAAATAGCAAATGCATTAGCGCTCATATGTGCGCCCATAGGCGTTCTGGTCTAAAAAGGAAGGCGTTCTGAGGTGGACCGCTGGCGCGTTGCTATTTTGAGAAACTATAATAGATTTTTCAATAGACCAAAACAAACCCGGTCTAAACTCCGGCGCAGAGTTGCACCTCGCTTACCGCTGCTTAATACGCACAAGAGAGCAATAGGCAAATATCTTTAAATATGAAAAAATGTAAATATTAAGGATATATATATAGGATATAATAAGAATAGATATAGAATATAAATATAAAGGATTAAAATATTACAAAACATTATTTTCTAGCCTACATAAATATGAAAAATCACTGCTTTTATGTCTTCTTTATCTCGGGAGGCTTTTTTAGTTCATTCATAACAATTTGCTTTTGTATAATGTTATTATTATTAGCAGTATTATTTATTATATCCATATTTATATTTGTTTTATTAAAAACAAGCTTAGATTTGCCCACCTGTCAGGTTTTAGACCATATGGGGCACAGCATGTGTTTTAGGATATAACTCAGGTTTTTGAGCTCACTTCGTTTTTATTGTTCATTTATTCGTTTGCTGGAAATTAGAACTGAATTTAGAAATAGTTTTGAAAGGAATATTTGAAGTTAACAAACTAAATTAATTATAGACTAATTGATGTCTGTGCGTAAAGGTTTCCCTATCCAAGAGCGAATGTGAAAGTAGATCCATTACCTCTCATTCTCACGCAGTAGATGCTCTGTTTAACAGTTTTCTGTTAAAAAAACTGTTAACTGTTTGCTTGTGAAATGCTCATTATTTCCACTTAGACTTACTTTGCGTCCTGTAAATAGCGAATGCGCTCTTGGCGCGACGCAGCTGGCTCTTAAAGGGAATGGGAGATGAAACTCTAATTGGTTTATTCTCAAAACACACCTATAACTCATTAAGAAAATAAACTCAACCCTTTTAGAACATGCGCCACGGCGCAAAGCAGATTTTCCTATCCTTAAATTAGCAAAAACGCGTTCTGACACTCCCTGAAAGCGTTTGCGCCCTGCGTTTTGTGCTCTGCGCATGGACCATCAAAATAGAGCCCTTACAGTCTATCAATATGCAAAATAAACAATATTTTGAAACAAAAATTAACTACAATGGTTTTGCTGGAAAGAATTTTAGGTTACATTAACCCGAGGCTTAACCCTATTGCTTAAATATTTAACATAAACAAACAAATTGGCCAAGTATTATATAGCTTAGAGACCAGTCTTTAAAATGATTTCATTCCAAACACAGCCTCCAGACGCAGACACATCAAGTGTTCATCCCGGGAGAGTCCATCTCTTGGGCTCTTGTGCTTGATCACACGCTGAAGGGTCTGATGAATCCTAACATTGTGTTTTTCCCAGCCTATCCCGCAAGTCCCCAAAGATTTCAGGTTAAAGGGTGCACTAGTACATCTCAAGAGATTTCTTGAGTATTTTAGGGTAGCATTCATCTGAACTGAACTAAACATATGATGTATCAAAGAGTGTCAAACCAAACGCAAAGGAAAAATATACGTGTGTATATTTAAAACCCAACTGTAAAAAATGTTTGGTTCCACACAATCTGTATTGTAACAACATGAATTAAGTTCACTTTTAAGTTAATTTAGCCATGACAGTACATGTATTAGGTCCATTGTCACTTCTTAAAATAAGTTAATCATGTTATAACTTAATTTTATAAGTTATGTTTTAAGTCAGTTTAACATCATATAAGTTCAATGTACTCATAAAGTTCATTTGATTCAGCTTAAAAATTTAAGGCAACCAGGATTTGTTTACAGTGTACACATTTAAGTGGATTAAAAATAAAACAATTAAGTTGTCGCAAAAAAAAACCTCAAGAATTGTGCAGTTTCAGCTAATTTTTATAAGCAGTTTGAACAAACAGCAAACTTTTTTTTTTTTGAGTATACGGATAACAAATATACTTTGATTTGACAATTTATTTTGCATTTTACCTCAAACAACACTCACAACCACTGTTTATGGATGAAAAAATCTAGAGAGGATACATTTGATTCAGATTGACTCATTTGCAGGCAGACTACAGCCTGATTTGATTTGAAATGATTCACTGCATCACTGTAATCCAGCTCGAGTTATTCCAAACAAAAGCACATTGTGCTGGGAAACAAAAGGACATTAAATGAACCCATGTTGCAGCTAAAAATACAGTATTCACACCCATCTTCTTAATGAATTCTGATTACAACTTGGAGTATTTCAAACTCTGAACAATAGCAGTTTGCTTTTCAGACTTACAGTATTCATGCTTAAATGACTATTTGTATCTATGGGCCTTACAGAGTTGGATCACCCAAAAATGAAAATGTAGTCACTATTTACTCAAAGCTAATTGGTTCTTCTGGAGCTATTTCATTGTAAGTAAACAGTTAAACTACCAGTTATATGTTTATTATTATTATTATTAATATTTACAAAAGACAAAATAAATAGTATATATTAGCAGCAAATATATTAGCAAACGCTTCAGCTTATTAAAATGAATAGCTATTATAAAGAAATAGAATCAAGTTATCAAATCTCATTAATCTTTTCTTAACTGTATAACTTACAGATTCTGATTAAAGAGCAGTGAATGAATCTCATTTATTTGGATTTTTCGTTTGATTACATTAAATAACAGAGGTGTCACTTTGAAAATGCACACATCTAACGTTATAATAAAAGTATTCGATTGCTTTCCTTACTGTTTATGTTCATTTAGGACAAAATTAGTTGCGTTTAAAAAAAAAAAACACCAAGATCGTCATCTTAAGATGTTGTTATTATTATTAATAATGTGTATATATCTGCTCAGACACACACTCAAAACCCAGACTTTCGCTCTGCTTCAAATCACGTGTACAGAATCCGTTTGCGAAACAGCGTCTATTTGTCACTATGAAGCGTGTCAGCTGACAGTCACGCACCGATATATAACTGTTTTGAGGATTGCATAGGAGGGGCGATGGCACATGTAATGAAAAGGAAGGGAATCCCGCCATTTTTATATTTATTTCAAAGTGTTTTTATGCCTTAATAAAACAAAAGCATTTAAGAGCCGGGGGGGTGGGGCCTGGTGGTTTGGCCGTATGGGTTGCGCATAGGGAGGATCGGCTCTTTATTGTTTATTGCCACCCTTCATAAAAAGATTGAAAATATGTGAGAAATAAGGAGAAAATACCTTTATGGGATGATAGCGGGATAGAACTGTAAAGTTCTAGAGAATCCCCGGGAAAAACAGGACGGTTGACAAGTATGAAAAGAAGATATTTTGAAGAGTGTTGGAAACCAGTAAACATTAACTTCCGTGGTAGGGAAAACAAATACTATGTACAGTTAGCCCCTTTTCATTTTATTTTCTTTTTAAAAAAATTCCCAAATGATGTTTAAATTTTCACAGTCTGTGAACTTCTGGAGAAAGTCTTATTTGTTTTATTTTGGCTAGAATAAAAGCAGTTTTTAATTTTTAAAAAAACATTTTAAGGTCAAAATTATTTGCCCTTTTGAGCTATATATATATATATATATATATATATATATATATATATATATATATATATATATATATATATATATATATATATATATATATGTTTTTCGATTGTCAGAACAAACCATCGTTATACAATATAACATGCCTAATTACCCTAACCTGCCTAGTTAACCTAATTAACCTAGTTAAACCTTTAAATGTCGCTTTAAGTTGTATAAAAGTGTCTTGAAAAATATCTAGTAAAATATTATGTACTGTCATCATGGCAAAGATAAAATAAATCCGTTATTAGAGATGAGTTATTAAAACTATTATGTATAGAAATGTGTTGAAAAAATCTGCTCTCCATTAAACAGCAATTGTGGACAAAAATAAACAGGGGAGCTAATAATTTGTTTACTGGCTTTATTAAGATTCTTCAAAACATCTTCTTTTGTGTTCAGCAGAAAAAATAAACAGGTTTGTGACAAGAGAAAGGTCAGTATATGGTGACTGAATTTTCAGTTTTGAGTGAACTAGTATTTATTTGGCTGTGGGAGTGAATGGGATGTTCATATACGTGTTTATACTATATAAAACATGATAACCTCTGGCACACATTGAGCTATTATTGTGCAAAGCAAACAGGCTGATTGGTGTAATCTTTGACATAAAGTCATAGAGGGCATCATATCACATGTAGAGTTGTGGAAAATACCTGTTGATGAAGCTAATGGTGTTTACACACACTGATAACTTTTTTTTTTTTTTTTTTGGACATGAAAGCAGTGTTGGGTGTAACAGGAATCTGAGCTTATAAACACTCATGTCTGTGTTGTCATAGAGTTGATACTGTCTGCGTCTCAGCGGCTGTTATTCTGGACAAATTTATGACAATGTGTTGCCGCTATAGTGCTAAAGAATGGTTCTTAAAGGAACACTCTGTGTTTTTTTGAAAATAGGCCCATTTTACAACTCCACCAGTTCAAACAGTTCCGTTTAACCAATTTCATATCTATTTAGCCAATATCTGTGTCTGGCATAAGCACTTTTAGCTTAGCTTACCATGAATAATTTCATTGGATTAGACCATTAGCATCTTGCTAAAAAAATTACCAGTGAGTTTCGATAATTTTCCTATTTGAGGCTTAAATCCCTTCTTGTCCTAAGACTGAGGAACAATTAAAAGTTGCTATTTTTAGGCCCATACCCACATAGCAAAATTTCTGGCCCACACAATCACCTTTTGCTTGGCCCACATGCCGCAGTGAATAACGGTACATGATTGGACCAGGTCTGGCTTTCAGACAAGGGCCAAACATGGACCATATCTGGGCAAAGTCTCAGCCAAGATAATAACCCATAATGGGGCCTGAACTAGCCCAGATATGTTGGTTTGTCACGACTGCAAAAAATGTGATAAACTCATGAAGCTTTCTCAAAGCAACCTGATTGGTAAAATTTTTTCTTGACTCAAAAATTATTTAAATGTATTTTAAAAGTGGGTCAAGTCAGGCCAAAATTACGTGGCCCACATATACATTTTTAAATTCTGGGCCAAATTTTAGGCTTCATGCCAAATCTGGGACAGAATTCTTTGCTACCTGGGTAGGAACTATACTCTAATTCTGCCGTAATAATCAAGGAACTTTGCGCTGTAGCATGGAAATGGTATTATGTAGGGCCTGAAAGTAACTTACATGTATTCTGGTTCAAACAGAAACAGTTGAAGATCTGCAAGAAAATATGTTTGTATCTCACTGTACACTCCCTGTGCAAACCAATGGTCACATTGACATTGACAGAAGTTGATGTGAGCACCAGAGTGCATGTGTCGACACATTAACCACTACGCCATTGGCGCCAACTTAAACAGTCATTTTTGAGTTAGATGCTAATGGTCTGATCTAATTCAATGACTAATGCTAAGCTAAGCTAAAATTACTTGAGCCAGATCCAGAGATCAGCTGAATGGATTCAAGAATGGTAAAACTCAACAGTTTAGCTCTTGGGGAGTTGTAAAATGATTTTTTGTAAAAAGTGGAGTGTTCCTGTTCTTGATTACGAGACCCAGAGTCCCCTACATAATGTATAGTAATTTTAATAAATTCTAAACTCTTTAACTGCCCCACCAAGAAAAAAATGTTTGGATTGCATTTCTTAACTCCTAATGTCGCTAATTATTCCTCAACTCCTATTTTTGCTAATTGTCGCTTTATGGTAGAAGTACTGGAATTAATACATTTATGAAAAATCTGAAAATATGAAGCGTAACACCAATTTATTTAATGAAATATTCTAAATAAAACATTTCTGAATACTAAATTATCATTATTTTTTGAAGTGTGAAATATGAAATATTTCAGGTTCTCATTTAACATGATTTTGGTTTTATTGTAAAAAAAAAAAAAAAATTTAGTAGTGCAACAGGTTTTTTTTTTTTTTGTAAACCAACAATGCTGCGTGTAAGCCATTATTTAAAAAAGTAAACAGTAAAACAGTAAAAACATGGTCAACCGTTTGGTACAGGGGCAGTCAAAGGGTCATAAAGGGTTTAAAGTCATATTATTTGAACTGAATTGTTTTAAGGTTGTGGTGAAAGACAAAAATGGCATGTACATTTATATAATTTAAAAATGATGTTACATGTTATTCTAGCGAAAATACACTTATGTTTAAAAGTTGTGATCAGTATTTTTTTTTACATGACAATATATTATTTTTTATTGGGAAGAGACAATATATAGCAATTTAAAGGGATAGTTTACCCAAAACAGACAACTATCTGGCATCATTCTTTAAAAAAAATTGCACCAGTGAGAAACACTTTTTTTTTAATAAACCGCATTTATATAAATAATTTTCATTCTTGCAAGAACCAGAAAGGGCTTTCCACAGGTCCCCAAAGAACCCTTTAGTGAATAAATCTTCAAAGAACCATTTTTAAAGTGTAAAATAATCTTAAGCATAATCTAAACTTTTCCTCTAATGAGATTCCACAGCCATTAAAAGTTCTTTGTAGGGAAACCTTTTTATTTTAATTTGTCCACTTGGGAGAATATCTTCAAAAATTAGCTGTCAGTGGATGAAAAAGGTCAAAACATATAGAAATGTGTGTTTTCATATGTATATGACTTACAGTCTAGACATAACCCTAAAGTAAGGCGACGAAATTGCAACAGACATTCAAATTAATGAAGCTTGCTGGTCCTCCATTTCAAATAGCGTAATTTTTTTTCCCAAGTTAGTACTGAAATAGCCACAACTGGGACGGACTTGTTGAAAGTCCTGGGAAAGAGACTATAGATCTGCTCCACACTCCCGTCCCCGGATAAGTACTTCAAAGAACCTGTCTGTCTGTGTACTAACTCCATGGAGACAAATCAGACCGGTCTGCTTCATAAAAGAGAAAGGCTTTCTCTCGTCTCTTTTCAAGAGGCAGAAAAGGCAAGAGTAAAAAATGCAGCCTGGGTAATATGGTGCTGTTTATGTAATGCAGATTCTAGGCCAGCGAGGGAGTTCATCCATAGTTCAGTGGTGGCACAGCAGGATAAAATTCTGATTACATTGAGTCTAGTCTGCCAATTACTTTCAGCGCTGGAGAACTTTTCAGCGTTCCTCATAAACCTGGCCTTTGTCTCTAGGTATGGCTGTAGTCAACAACATTTAACTGCCATTTATTTTCCTACTGTGCGAACAGTCATGTTCAGTACTGCAGGCTGCTGACAGAGAAGTAAGACTGAGATGTTCATTACTGTGATTTTTGGTGGTAAGTGCAGGAGAATTTATAAATGTTATTTACAAATGTTTGGGATTAATAAGATTTTAAAAAGTTCTTGAAAGTTGTCAATTACAATTTAAAGTGTTTTCCACACTGAGATATAGTTTAGAATCGGTTTCTTTGAGGAACTGCTAGTAAATGTCACAAATAATTATACATTTCTTGTTAAAAGAATGCATTTTAAAATTTAATTTATCCACGTTATTAAAAGCTGAGTTTTCAGCATCATTACAGCATCCTTCACAAATTATTCTTATATGATGATTTGGTGCTCTAAACATTTCTTAATTTTAGTGACGTTAAAAACTGTGGTACTGCTTAACATTTTTGGAAGCTGTGATGCATTTCGTAAAAAAATGTGTTTAAATATAAAATTCAAAAAGACAACATTTATTTTACAATTGAAATTTTGTTAGTGAATCGTTGAATAAATGTGTTTTTTTTAAGAAAAGAAAGAAAATAATGTTTACCCCAACATTTGAACCATACTGTCTATGTCAGGGGTCGAGAACCTTTGTTCAGCAAAGAGCCATTTTTTAAAGAGCCATTGGAGTGTGTATATTACTACATAAAACCCAACACACAAATTTAACAAATCAAATGAGAGTAGTTAACTCAAAATTGACTGAAAGTTACTCATTTAAAAAGAGTTGTGAACTCAGAGTTGAAGGTAATAAGTTAATTAAATACCTCATTACTTCAACTTAAATTGAGTAAGTCTACAGTACTTATATAGATTAGCTTTTTCTTTGGTTTGTAGCAATTGGTTTCCTCAAACATTTTGAGTTGCCTTAATTTTTGGGGGTTTACAGTACTCAGTTGGTTTGAGTTCACTTCCTTTATTGGGTTTTACTCTGCTCAAATTACTTTGTTTACTCAAATGGAGTAAATTCACACTACTCATTAGAATTGGTTTTTGAGCTTAAATAGTTTGTTGCAATCGGTTTCCTCAAACAGTATGAGTTACATGAAATGTTTGGGTTTTACAGAGTATAAATAATACAGGTTTAAAACAAAACCTTTATTTGACTCCATGCATTGCACAACTCACAAGCATCACATGTTGAGCAGGTCCATAAATGTAGAAAGGACGATTTATTTTAAATTCTGGTAAATACATTTTTCTATTTTCTGAAAAGCAATACCGTTTAAAATGAATAAACATTTTACTATTATAAAAAATAACACAGTTATTTCAAATAATACAAAATAAAGTATTTAGCAACTTTTAATTTTGGCTAGTTTTAAAGAACAAAAATCATATTTTACTATTATTGAGAAAATAAAAGGCAAATAAAGGGGCCAAGAGCAAATAATGAGCATGCGCAGCATAGAAATGTAAATTGTTTGCCCTTTATTGGTGTCATGATTCAAGTTTATCCAGAGCACCACACACGTGGTTTAGTTGAAACGTTGTTTTATTTTACAGTGAGTTTTTAATAATTTTGCTGTAAAAAATGTACAATATAACATTAATTGTGATCGTTTTTTCTATAGAAAACTGATTTCTAGTGACAGTTATAATTTTTTTAACTGTAAATTATTATTGAATGGAAACAGCTGGAGAGTCACATGTGGCTTACGACGAGCCATATTCCTACTGGTCTATGTTATGTTCTTTATTGGTTAATAATAAGTTACTTCCTTTTATTGGCTTCCTTTTTTATTGACTTATATGAAATATATATTTCTTGCAGAGGGAAGAGAGGAGATATTAAACCTAAATTGCAAGATTATAAACTTCATTCACAGTATAAAGGAAAAATGCAATCTGGATCCTCAAGGTAATGTATGCTTGAGCTCTCTGAGTTACTTAGAAGTTTAGAGTAAGAAAAGAACTTCTGCAAAACTCATATTCTTGATTCTTTAAATTGTGCTGTGATCTGATTGATCTAAACACATCTCTATACAAAGTAGTCATACAGTCAAAAGCTGATAATCTAGATAAACTGGGTCCCTTTGGCCTGTGAATATGGAGAACAATAACTTAAAAGCAACTTCCCAAAAACTGCTGAATCTAATCTGTAAACTGATGCCATCGCATTACTGCTGAATGCATTTGTATAACATTATGTCTACATATAAAATCCGCAGATCTTTAGCTGAGGTTTTGAAATTTGATAAGTGATCTAAAAATACGACGACTAACATACAAATCAGGTTTAACAGAGCCCAAGAGTCATAAAAGACAAAAGCTGATATAGTAATACAATATTTAATATAGTAATACATTTTGGCTCATACTGATAATCGTTTTTTTTTTTTTTTTTCTTATAAGGCCAATAACAATAACCTAAGCCTTTATAGGCCAGCACAAATACAGCCAATGACACATTAGTACATTTCTGGGCTCATCCGACTTGGAAAATGTAGTACACCGACTGAAAGTAACATTCTGCTCAGAAGCGATCGAATCTAAATCAGTAAATTGATCCCCAACACAACTTAGTTGATCCTGGTTTTTGTATGATGTGATGTCAGGACATAGATTCAGCAGATCCTTTATGAAAAGTTAATGTAATTTGTAACCCTACCTGTTTACCTGAAAGTAAATTCTCTGTAGCAGAGATATATATGGACAGGAAGAGGTAGCTGAATTTTGCCTGATACTGATAACTGTTTATTTTCTCATAGGGCCAATAACAATAACTTAAGCCTTTATAGGCCAGCACAAATATGGCCAATGACATATTAATACATTTCTAGTCTCATTTACCACAGAAAATGTAATACACGGACTGAAAGTAACATCCTGCTTCTGAAGCGACCAAATCTAAATCAGTAAATTAATTCCCAATACAACTAAGTTGATCTTAGTTTTGATATTATGTGATGTCAGGACATAGATTCAGCAGATCCTTGATGAAACGTTAACAAAATTTGCAACCCTACCTGTCGATCTAAAAGTAAATTCTCTGTAGACACTGTGGAATTGATGGACAGGACGGGGGAGCTGGTGAATTTGGCAGAGCGAGCGCAGAGCACTGACCTTGTCAGCAGTTTGCTGAAGGAGAGAGAGAGTTACGTTCCATTGCGCGTCTCACGTGAGTTTGCCCTCACCATCTTACAGTATCCATCAGATAGCACTGCCCCTGTGAAGAATATCATGATCAATAATCAGCTCTGTATGTTCTCTCATTCAGGAGCTGAAGGCTGTGAAGCTCCAAAATATTCTGCTGTGTTTGACTTTGGAACAAGTTATCCTGAGCTAGCAGGCAAGCTACTGTTTCTCTCTTATTCATCTATAACCAAATTTAAAGATTTGGAGAATTTTGGCATGGAAAATGTTCACTGTTTTCCATTACTTTCAAGTTTTTCAAAAGATGTTCCCAGAAATCTAAATAAAATGTATATTTCTTATGACAGCATTTTTTACATTTGACAAAGAAACGTTTCATTTGATTTTTGTGGAGTTGCGCATCGATGGATTTGCTCTTCAGTGTTTGGACTTTAAGCAGTAAAAATTGAACCACCACACTAAAATAAACTAAACTGAACTTCATCTCTGAAAACTGAACTGACACAACTGAAATGTATTAGTATTGTTACTATATTTATATCAATTATTATTTTACAGAATCTTTCTGTGAATCCAAAAATGATTGTTTAGAAGGATTTTTGTCTGCTTTGTGATAAACCTTATTCTATTGTTATGTAGATTTTATATTCATAAATATTAATTTTCAAATTGTAAACCCATTTTTTGTAGCATTTGAAGATTAAAAAATACTTGCTTACAATTCCAGATTCACTTAATAAAAAAGCACTCAAAACTTACACAATTTGAATCAAACTGAAATAAACTAAACTGAACTTCATCTCTGAAAACTGTACTGACACAATTGAAATGTATTAGAACTTGAATGTTAAGCTGCTTTGACACAATCTACATTGTAAAAGAGTATGGAGTCAATCTATGGCCATATATAGGCTACTTGCCATATAAAAAAAACGTTTTGCAAACAAAAAATAAAGTTTGAGTGAAAAAATGGTAAAATAATGCAAATCTCAAAAAAATTGCAAAGGGAAAATTTAGTTTTGAGAAATAAAAAGGCATTTTGCAACCAAAAATAAAGAACTGCAATTAAAAATCAAGCAATGCAAAAAAAAAAAAAAATATCTGCAATTAAAAAAAATTAATGTATTTGCTAAATGTTCTTTTTTCAGTATTGCCATTACAAAACCTCCTACGACATTTGCAATGCTCATTTTGATTAGCAAGTTTACTGTTTGACGATTGAAACATCCACTAAAAAAACAAAGGTGGATTAGATTCATGACAGCGATTGACGGCTGATTTCCTTTGTGTCAAGATGTCTCCAGCGGATGATGCCGCTTCATAGGGCGCATGTCCGGGCATGTCATACATACCCCAGTTCCTGTGGCTTCACCCCCTAGTGTCAAATCAGGGCCAGAAAGTAAAAATCCACAGTTGCCAACCTAGCAATTTAGCCCCGCGAGTGTAAGGTTTTTTTCTTGTACAGTCAAATCGATCTTCTTTCTCCTTTCTCTTAAATTTAGCCATCTAATTAAACCGTTTATTCTTTTCTTGTTCATAATCACAGAGATATTACTGACAGTTTCTAAACTTGTGTGAGTTTATTATGTCTAAGAAATTACTGCAAATTTACTACATATCTATATTAATATACTGTATTCAATTAGCAATAAATTAAATAAATTGACAAGCATTAATAAAGTGTGGTGCAAATATAAACACCCCTTCATTAACATTAGGCTGTTAAACAAGCAGAAACTGCTGGACCTGATGACATCCATAATATGCAAATGTATGTATGATGTAATCTAGCGACATTGCAATTGACTTGAGAGGTTTTGTAAAGGCAATACTGGAAAAAAATATTTAGCATATGTATATATATTTTTTTAATTGCAAAAAATATTTTTTGTACTACTTGATTTTTATTTGCAGTTCTTTAATTTTGTTTGCAAAATTCGTTTTTATTTCTCTAATATCAATTTTCCCTTTGCGAGTTTTTGAGATTTACATTATTTCACTTTTTGTTAGCAAAACTCTTTTATATTGCAAGTATTTATGGCCCTAGATTGACTCCATAAAAGTGCTACATAAATAAAAGATTAATCGAACTGAATTGAATAACTGAATTGATAAGTCGCTTACGACAAAATGTAAATTGTAATTAGCTTTGGACAAAAGCATCTGCTAAAAGACAAAATGTAAACGTAATAATATCTGTTCATTAGATGGACTTATTAATGTCTTTGCTTTGTAGTTTGCTTTGTAGTTAACAATCTTTTGTTCTGCTACTTTCAGAGATTCTGAGAAAACTGTCAAATCCTTCAAAGGAAAGGGACAAAAGGGGTGGAGCATCTAAAAGAGGCGGAGCCAATCTAAACCGTATAAAAGCTGCTATTAACCTCAAGAAATCCAGCACCACACCTCGAAGCTGAACCTTGATCATTATCAATGTTGTCAATATTTTATTTATAGAATTTATGACACAACACAATATTTGTAATACATTGTGTTGTCTTTTTTATTTATATTCTATATTAGGATGTGTATGCCTTACCTTTTCCTTTTTTCTGAGCAATAAACAAATAAAAACTATTTAATAACTTTGTTAAACATAAATGTTACCATGATTTACAGAAGACACCCACTAATGTTTCATTCAGTGTAAAAGTCAGGCATTTATTTGATGGCACATTAAAAGATTGAATTTAAAATCTTTATACATTCCACTGTCCATCAAAACCCTAAGTGTATTAATTTGCCCGCAACAGGTTTATAATAATTTAAATTATGGTATAAATTACAATTTAGTTTGGGTAGTGTGAATTCTGAAGGACCATGAGACACTAAAAACTGAAGTAGGTCTAAAAATTCAGCAACACTGGGAGCAGATGCAAGCTGAGACTGCATGTAATGCTTTTTATGGGTACATATAACCTCACCCCTTACCCTACCTCTCACAGTGACATCACAAACGCATAAGGTAAATATCTTTTAAATTATTAGATAACATTTACCTTGTCAAAAACTTTCTAAAGAAAACATTTAGATCAGATTTCACACAAATGTTATCCTATTGTCAGAATAACTACAACTATGCAACTATGTGTCCCAATTTTGGCAAGATGTTCCTATATTTATATCAATTATTCTTTTACAGAATCTTTCTGTGACACCAAAAATGATTGTTTTAGGGGGATTTTTGTCTGCTTTGTGATAAACCTTATTCTACTGTTATGTAGATTTTATATTCATAAATGTTAATTTTTAAATTGTAAACCCATTTTTTGTAGCATTTGAAGATTAAAAATTACTTGCTTACAATTCCAGATTCACTTAATAAGAAAGCACTCAAAACTTATACAATTTGCACGACCTTTAATATGTATAATCTATTAAATCTTTAAATCTCTGTTATTTTTGTTTTATTTTGCCCTCCTCACTTTCAGTTTCTGTGTCTATTATATATATCCTCAGATCAAATAACCTACTTCTTTGTTTTTGTTTAGATTTCTGTTGTTTTTTGCTCTTTTTTTTCTTTATTAGAATAATTGTAAACAATCTAATGATTATTATTGTTTTGGGTACATCTATCTGTTATACAATAAATGTTACACAAAAAACAAAAGGTGACTGCTAGAGAATGTAATATAATATAATGTAATTATAAAATAAATATATAACAATACATTGATATAGGTAACAATTTCTCATTGCGTTTGTAGACTGTTTTAAATGGTCGTAGTTTTAGCAATTTTGTCAATTTATCAATGTTCTGTCTTGACTTGTAAAAAAAAAAATTTATTAAAAATATTAATAATAAATTAGTAGCTAACCACGTCGGGTTCACTTTGGCCCTCTGAGGTGAAGGGATTTCGCAAGAGATGGACATGTAGGCAACTAGTTAAATAGTAATGTAAAGCAAGGTGAATTCACTCTCTCTGCAAACTGAGGCAACTGCGGACGACAGCTCAAAATGTCCGGGAAAGACTTTGAATCTCTAGAGAAAGTTCTGGAGGCACATTTACCAGAAGCAGAGCTCAAAGAGGCCAGAAGACTGCTATTCGGAAAAGAGCTGAAGTAAGTTGGTCATACACTTTCCTCATTAGCGCGACAATTAAACGTGCACAACAAATCTAAGAATCATTAAATACCTGCGACGAATTTGACGACTGGCTTTGGTTTTATACCTTCGGTTACTTAACCGGGATAAAACACTTGCAGAGATTATCAGGTTCAAACAGAAAGCGCAACATGCTGTCTTTGACAAACAGCGAAAGCCAAATGAAGCTGTTTGTTTTATTCCGTTTGTTAGGGCTATTCATACAGTGCACGATGAAATTAAGTAAATGATTTGTGGTGGACTTTGGACGAAAAAAAGAAGTCTATGCCGGTGACTTTGCCGAAGTTATTTTGACGTCGCTAAATCTGCTCTGTAAAGTTGGTTTTAGGTTTAATATTCACTGGACATTCACGGACGCATTTTTAGGGATCATCTGCGAGTTACATTGACAAAACCAAAACGCAAAGAAGAAAAAAGTATTTCTCGAAGATTACAGTAAATGATTAGAGGCCAGAGTGATTTACTGCAGCTAAGGCTATACCTCTAACTATATTGTACATACAAAGCAGAAATAGGCAATATCTCTTTTCATAAGCATACAGTACACATCAGCTAAAGCACTTAAAGGGCACCTAAATAATCTTTTCTAAGCAGTTTAGACACAACTGAGCAGGCCCGGATTAAGAACTCAGGGGCCCCTGGGCACATTATCTTGTAAGGCCCCCTACCTGGCCGCACCCCTATAGTTGAATTAAAAAAATAAGAATAATATAATAATTTTTAAATAAAATGAATCTATAATTTGTTGCCCACATATTTAAATAAATGATATATAGTACATATGTATTTATAGTCTGCAAAGATTTAAATTATTTTTCAAAGCATTAAATAAAAATACTAATAAAACTACATAGCTAAAACTACATATATATATATATATATATATATATATATATATATATATATATATATATATATATATATATATATATATATATATGTGTATGTATACAGTTCTATGAATCTGAGTTCTATGAATCTGAGTCTTTCATAATACTAACACTAATTTACTGTCTCCTCCTCTCCCTGTATTTTCTCTACTCTTCTCGTGATGAAGACTTGATTATAAACCTAAAAGTATCCGAAATCACAGACACTATACCTCTTCTCTCCCCTCTCTCTCCTCTTCTGGGCCTTTCTCTCTCTCTCTCTCTCTCTCTCTCTCTCCTTTTCTGTCTGTCTCTCACCCGATGAATCCAGTCCGCGCTGCGCTGCCGTTAGCCTCCTCCGCCTGGTTAATGCTAGCTACTCATCATTTAAAGTTAACGTCTTCTTCTGTACCCTCATTCTCCTGATCACGGGTCTGTTTGAAGAAGGTGTGTATGGAAAATGCCTCAATAAAGATGCCTCCTCTCCTCTTTCTCTCGCGTTTGCTAAATCCACTTGTCCACTCATTTTTGATCTATGACAGATATAACGTTACACTGAAGTCCGCTCAGTTTAGTACGGGTTATTACAAAACTGACGTTTCCGCACTTGACCAATTACAGCATTCTGTTTAGTTAAAGAAAGAAAGGCAATTTAAATATAATAATAATATTAATATGTGATCGCGATTTTTTTTGCTCAGAGGAAATACAGTTGTCTGAGCAATAGAGTTTTTGAAGAGAGGGAGGCGCGGCAGGCGCCTATAATAAGGCTAAACATTATTAAATACCCACGAGACACTTGTGACTTTATATCACATTTGCATTATTTTAAAAAAATGTTTCTTTCCTGTTAAAAATAAATATATTTCCAATCTGATATGTAATGGGGAGAAATAAAAGTAGCACGAGTTCAGCTGATGGTGGATTCGAACCGATGTTATGATTAATCGCGTCAAAACATGAAGCCGTGTGCCTTACAAGGTGCGCCACTGCTGCTATATTATCACACTGCTCTTTACTCATGTTATCTCTATCAATCAGGCATCGATGGGCGTAAACCCTGAATAGTTTAGTCCAACTAGATGCGCTATTTGCAATTAGCCTAAAAAGACACTCCGAAATTGCCTTTTTTTCTCCCCCCTCGCAGGGGCCCCTGGTGCGCACGGGCCCCTGGGCCTATGCCCATAAGGCCCATTGGTTAATCCGGCCCTGCAACTGAGTGTAGGTATAGTGTGTCCATAGTCATATTGGGATGATTTAAAGACAATAAGTCTCTTTTTTTAATTTCCTGACCTTAAAATGGGATCCAAATCCCTCCCATTTTGAGCCCTATATGGCTACTTGATGTAGGAGGTGTGGTTTCCCCGCCCACCAAATTAATTAACAGATGCATCTACATGTCCCCATAGCGTATAATCATATCAACAAGACAGGATGTGTGCAATGCAGCCTATCATTCTAAAGTGTGCTTACATTAAGTACTAAACTGACTTATTACAGGAGAGATTTTCCTAATATTTCCATATATATAAATATAGTAAACAAAAACTTTAGAAAAATGTTACTACTGTGAGATTTTACCCATATTTTCATTCATATTTGTACAGTACACAAATACAGTACACAGTACACAAATTTGAAAAAAAAATTGCCTGAAAAATTATAGTTGGGTCAATTACTGTGAATAGTTTTCAAAAATAGACAATTTGGCTTTTGGGGATGTGCTGCACACTTTAAAATGGAAAAATACAGTGGGGTGAATTACTGTCATTATTTTTCTTCAATAGTTATGTACTGTACAAGTATGAATGGAAATAATGGTATACTCTGACCTGTAGAAAGGCAGTCAGGGCCTCTGGGAATCTGTAGAATGAGAAAATCACAGTTAAATTAGCGTGATTATTTTAAAAACGTTTTGTGTATATATATATATATATATATATATATATATATATATATATATATATATATATATATATATATATATATACAAATCATTCATTCATTCACTCATATATATATATATATATATATATATATATATATATATATATATATATATATATATATATATATATATATGAGTGAATGAATGTGTGTGTGTGTGTGTGTGTGTGTGTGCATATATTCATGGAAATATTGGCAAAATCTCTCTTGTAGTAAGTCAGTTTAGAATCAGAAGCTTACATCTAGGTGAAATACTGTTAATATTTTTCCTAAATATTTGTGTGATGTATACATAAATGAAGGGGAAAATGTGAGAAAATAACATTTAAGTGCTTTAGCTGATGAGTACCGTATGACAGGAGATACTGCCTATACCGTATAGTTAGCGGTAGCCTTGTTACCTGTAAAAAATCAGTTTGCCCTCTAACCATTTACAGGAATCTTAAAACAAATACTTTTTTTCTTTTTTGCGTATTCTGAGCATTTTGGTTTTGTCAATGTAACTCGCAGATGATCCCTAAAATTGCGTGCGCGAATGTCCGGCAAGTATCAAACATAAAACCAACTTTACAGAGCTGTCAAAGCGGGTTTTTAACGGTAAAGTTATTTGACGTTAGCCAAAACTACGTCAGGTAGACGTAAACTTGTGCCCTTTATGTTTAACAAGGCTTAATTTCTCTATAAAAATGTAAATAAATTAACCATGAATTAAGTAAACAACATGAAATTATACAACACCAGTAGGCTACCAAAATGTAAAAAAAAAAAAAACATCCCATTTATTGCAAAGACTCCAATAATTTTTGGATGTTGCACTTAATAATAATATGCATTGTTATTTTATTATTTCATAATGTTTTGCAGTTAATCTTATGTCTTTTATCACTAAAATACACTGATTCCAGGAAGCTGGACCTTCCCCGGAGTGCAATAGATGCTGCAGGGCAGCAGGATTTTGATCTGAAGGGTTATGTGTTTGAAGCTTCTCCAGAGCAGCTCAGACCACCCAGAATGGTCCGTGTGGGACTCATTCAAAACAAGATAGTGCTACCGACTGATGCCCCTGTGCTTGAACAGGTGAGAGGAAAATAAACACACATTACAAATAATGTCCAAAGGGCACATTTTGCATCTTAGCCCTGCTGAAACACAGAATAGAAACCATCACAGAACTTCAAATGATTTCCACTACAAACACCTTTAAAACCTTACAATAAATCAAACTGTAACCATGAAACCTGTACATTTAAAAATTTAAAACATAAATTAGAAGTACAATTAGACATAAATTGTCTGATATAAATTTAAATCATTATAAATTCTATAGTTTTTTTTTTTCAACACGGTGGCCCCTAACATAGGCTATGCATACTGAAACAAACTTAATCTACTAAGTTGCACTTCCGTTTTCCTATTGTGATTTTTGCGTTCACAGATCACAGCTCTACACAAGCGTGTGGGGGAGATGGTCGAGGTGGCGGCCATGTGTGGGGTCAATATTGTGTGCTTCCAGGAAGCCTGGAGTGAGTACACAAACACACACATGCACAGCTAGCTCTCTTTCTAATGAATTCAGGACTGCCGGGAAAATCCAGTTAGAATACATACAGTTCTTGGATTTCATCCTTTTTGTTAAATACTTTTATATTTATATGTTGATTTCATTGGCCAGAATTACTTTTGCAGGCTGCTGTTTTTTTATAATCAAAACATTGTGCAGTGATAACAAACAAAATATATTGTTACTTTAAATTGTAACTTTTAAATATTTTTTTAATTTTTACGATTTTAACATCTAGATATATATTAAAATGAGTGATTCATTCAGTTTTTGAGTAATTTCAGATGAAGTAAAGCATGTCACACCTAGACACATGACCAACTGCACATATTCTGTCACAAAAACTACATAAATTCCACAGCTATCTATAAACCATTTCCTGTTGTCCTCACAGCAATTACTGGGCTTATTTATGAGCACAGCGTAGAGTACGTGAAGACTTCTTGGCCTTCGGTGACGTAACACGCCTGTAAAGACATCAGCAGAATCTGTTTTACATCAGCAAAACGCAGTGACGAAGTTAAGCTGCGCTCGCAGTTTGTCTGTTTGTGTTGGCTGTGGTGTCTTGTCCCTGATGAAAGGGAGTCTCATACTCCAATTATAAACTCTCCCGGCATCCCAAAGGTCAATCAGTCCCTCTGCGTCCGAATAGGTCCCGTTGTCCAGGCTTGAACCCCTTTAACCAGCACCCTGTGTAAAACTCTGACCCCATGGGCTCTGATTTCCTGTCTTCATTCAAATCTACGAAGCGTGTTTGCTTTGATAGAAGTCATTTAAAAATGCAATGTAAACAGCAATCATTTTATCCCGCTTTAAACAAAACAACAACTGCTAATAAAAAATAAGGCCATAAACTTGCACTCCTCATCCTCCCTTCTTAGCAAGCAAAACAAAGTTTTATTGCACACAAAGGAGAGTCGATTTCAAGAGACTGAACTCTTATAAATAAAAATCAGTTCTGGTAATAATAATGCAGTCTTTTTGGGAAAATGTTGAGCGCCATTTTTTTTTTCTCTGTTCTTCACCAACAGCAATGCCTTTTGCGTTTTGCACACGAGAGAGGGAGCCCTGGACAGAGTTTGCTGAATCAGCTGAGGATGGGCTCACCACACGCTTTTGTATTCAAGTAAGAGTTGAATAAATGCTCATCAGGGTGTTTGTATAATTTACTAAAACTACATCATTTATTGTTACTGTTGGCAGAGGATATTTGCTCTGACTTTGAACAGTCAAAACGAGTTCAAATCCACCCTTTGCTAAACATTTTCTTCCATGTTTGTGCCATCACATAGAATTGCAAAGGCATGGTTTTGAAATAAAATGATGAAAAACATATTCAAAAACTGTTTAGTGAAGTTTATTTATAAACTAGTTTTGAGAGGATCACGTGTTAATGATTGCTTGCAGCCGGCCCCAAATAATTTAATTAATGATTCACCAATCAGACAATTCCTATGCACCGAAGTTACATATCACAGCCATCTTCATTTTGAAGAATCCTCCCTTCCTCTCCTACTCCTCCTCCTGTCCTAGATGGGCACAGTGGCCCAGTGGTAAGCAATGTTGCCTCACAGCAAGAACGTCACTGGTTCTAGTCCTTACCAAGCCAGCCAACGTTTCTGTGTGGAGTTTACACGTTCTCCATATGCTCACCTGGGTTTCCCCCCGGGTTCCCTGGTTTCCTCACACCGTCCAAAAACATGCAACCTAAGCTAATTGACTAATATAAATAACCACCATAGACATGCTCCTAATAAGTAGTTATTTCTTAAGAGCAATCAATTTTAGTTCATTGACTACTACAGCAGGGGAGTTCTTGAGATCTACCTGAGCTCAAACTCCCTTCTCACCTTGCAATTGGGAGGGAGCCCCGGGCTCGAGGATCTTATGAGCTCAGGGCTCTCTCCCGAGACAGCATGCCAAACAAGCTTTTTAATCAATCATCAGCTAGGTGTAAACTCTTGAAATGGGTGTTTTAAGAAAGTGCTTGGGCTAGGTGAGGGCTTTATCATCCAAATAAGGCAATATCAATCGATAAACAAAAATATTTTCTCATTTACATTTGACATTGTATTCTTGCAACCTGCTTTACAATGTAGCCTTAAAACTGAGCTGCAAATATTCGCCACTCTTTTCATTAAATATAAATAGCAACTAAGTACACCTACTGCTGGACAAAATTGACTATAATGTTAATAACATAATGCTAAGAAAATACTTTATTTTATTTTTATTTTTTTCATTTAGTTGAAATGTATTTATGACTTAATTAAAGGGGGATTTTAGCTTTTTTAAAATATCCTCTTTTGTGTTTAAGAGAATAATAAAACTTATAAAGGTTTGGAATTACTTGAGGGTGAGTAAACGGCAAGAACATTTTCATTTTTGAGTGAACTGTCCATTTAAGATGCATTTTTGGAATTTCAATCACAAGCAGACAGTGCTAAATACAGGTGGAAACAAAGTCTGAAATAGTTTGAGCTTGTCCACTTTCCATCACTTCCAGAGGTAGCTGAAAGACATATTGCTTTCAGATTGTAAAGCTCATGTGCTTAAATGTGTTCAAACAGCCAGAAAAAAAACACCTCTGCTTGCAGGATTAAACTTTGCCTGCTTAAATTGTTGGTTTAAAAGCTTGAATTGAAGTGAAAATAGTAAAAAGCAAAGTTTTCTCATACTAGTCCTGATGCTAACACAAACTCAAAGCATTTGGCATAGTTGTGAGGCTATCAGAACAGATATTTAAACTGTTGGAATGCAGCAACTGCAATAGATCGGAGACCACATACAGCTGCAAAATATGCACCAAGACTTCATTTTCCAATGCTATCTCATGCTAATTCTTAACTTTTTTACTTAGTGGCTAATTTGTATGAATTTGTACGATTTCATTAATAAATATTTGAATGATTTGCTACCCCCCCCCCCCACCCCACCTCCAATGAAGGATGGATTTAGAGGTGAGGTTTGGTGTCACTCCTGCTTTTAAAAATCTAACATTTTCATATCGTAAATTTGGAATTATAAGGTTCTATCTGACATTTTTTATCTAAATTGAGTTATTGACATATTCTTGACAACTTATTTACATTATGTGGTGTTTTTTAATAAGTTATTTACACTTTAGGACTTTTTATTAAAAAAAAAAAAAAAGGTTTTATCTTAAAAGCCCAACTCTAGCTTGGCTCTAAAAGGTTCTTTCTGTGAGCCAATCAGCATTTAAAATTCATGCGCGAGGCCCAATCAGGATCAGCTTTCCTTGTCATTTCACCGGACTGCTCCATTGACCGCAGGAAAGGTTAGAAAGACCACAAAATCTAAGTTAAATTAAATAATGCCACACCACATAAAATGAAGAAGAATCCTGAAACTGAAAGGATGTGTGTAAATGTGATGATTTAGAAGCATTTTTTTTCATTGAGATAAACTGTTAAATTTTACATGGTTGAAACAAACAAATATTAAAAAATGTGTGTATTACTGTAAATGTGAAATATTTTTATTTGTGTATATAGTTCACATATTCACTGTTTATTAAACTAATTTGCTCATTGTCTGTTTTCTTTTAAAGTCTTTAAATTCAGTATTAAACCTTGAATGGCAAATAATTAATTTAATTCATATGACATATAAATCAATAATTCATATTAAGTAGGGGTGTCCAAACTCGGTCCTGGAGGTCCGGTTTCCTGCAGATTTTAGCTCCAACTTGCGTCAACATACTTGCAAGGATGTTTTTAGAAAGCTTAGTAAGAGCTTGATTAGCTTGCCTAGGTGTGTCTGATTGTGGTTGGAACTAAACTTTGCTGGACTCCATCCCTCCAGGACCGAGTTTGGACATGCCTGATATAAAGCAAATAATTCAATAAATATTAACATATTACATACATAACATTAACAGCTGTACTGGATAAAATTTTTACCACAGCCTTGTATCCTTGTCAAAAATATTCATCCTAAAACAATAAAAAAAAATAAAAATTTAGAAAGTTTACTTCCTCAAGCCTCAACATACTGTTACGACACCCATTTATATATTTTTTCATTGTATTTATTAAAAAGTAATGCTTCAAATAATGATCTGCCGGATAGAACCTTATAATTCCAAGCAGAAAATGACTTTTCAGAATTAGAAGGTTCTATCTGCATTTGCCCTGTTTGCTTTACCCCAATTTGTAAATGTAAGAGAACTTCAATAATTTACATTTAGCGTATAATTAGGGTCTGTGTCATGTTAATGTATAAAAGAGAACTTTTATGCACATATTGTTTGCTGTAGGGAATGCAAAAACTTTAAAACTCAATATCTCAAAATCATTCAGAATGCAGATAGAACCTTAAAATTCCAAGGTGACGATATGACCGAAATCATATGCATTTGTTTGAATTATCCACTAAACTGACAAAGCACAAAATAGGTTCGTTTCCTCGTGAGATCAAGCTGGTCATTTACGTATCATCCCTTTAGCCACAGATGTTGCTGTACAAGCAATCATAACAATCTTGTTCTATAAGGTGTTCAATCCTTCTGAAAATCTTAATAATAAAAAAAAACTTTAAAGTTATTTAAATCATGTTAAGTTTTGATATATTTATAGTAGAATATCTTCTTGGAACATTATCTTAACTTGATATTCTAGTATTTTTTGGCATAAAAATCTATAATTTTGTCCCATACAATGTATTTTTGGCCATTGCAGAAAACATGCCCATGCAACATAAGGCTGGCTTTGTGGTCCAGGGTCATTTAGTTGAACAGTTCATCTATGTCACAAGATTGATTATTTGTTCACTTCTCAAACTCATAACGTGACTGCATTTCCATCACTGTGGACTGATCTGTTTTATTCCCTTGTGCCGCTTAGCAAAGTCACTTTCGAAAATGGGCATTTTAGTATTGACTGGTTTGTGCTGGACAGCTGCTTTGAGGCTGGTGATTTGTTACTGGATGTAGCAGGAGGTTAAGCCCACTGAGGGTCCCTGGACGTCCTGACCATGACGAGAGGCACAGGCCGATGAGCAGAGCAGCACGTAACGCTGGAATCTTATGAACCCTGAGGAGTTGCATGGCCTTTGACTGTTTACAGATTAGCCACTTCTATCCTTTCACAAATATGTGCTAGGATGTTTCCAGCACCATTCAGTGGTGTCTTTTTAATTAATAACATACAAATATCTTTTTAATAATTAATATTCTTTAAGGCCACTACGGATTGTGACTAAACTGTTAAAAATATTTTGTCCATGTTTAATAATTTGTTTAAACATACATAAAACATACAGATCATATATAAATGACTAGTTATTATTTTTATTGCAATACATTTTAATACAAAGTTTTATTATAATACAAATCTCGTCATCAGTATGGGCACTATCCTTTTAATATCCGAATTAAAATTCTGTTTAATATTTTTGGACGCATAATAATGTCAGGGAGATCTAACAAAGAATTAAAGGAATTAGATTTTAATGGTAAACAACTATATTAATATCAATATATAGCATATTTTATGTTGAGCATCATTTTTTTTTCTCTGTGTTCTGAAATCAACAATGCCGTTTGCGTTTTGCACACGAGAGAGGGACCCCTGGACAGAGTATATTTCTATATTTAGCATATTTTTTAATTCTAAATAATTAAATAAATAATACCAACAAATAAAACTGAAAACAAAATGGGGAGGATGTTTTAAATTTTTTTATCAAGAATTCATTTGTTTCTACAACATAAAATAAAAATGTGCTTAATATGACTATGAGAAATACAAATATATATGAGGGAAACAAAATAGGCTTATTGAAGTAATACTAGTTCTTAAAAATTTTACAATATTAAGTAATTTAGAATTAAAATTTTATTATAAATATTAAAGTGTTTTATTAATATAAAAAAGAGCTTCATTGCTTATTAATATTGTATCAAAATTGTGTAAAATGTCCAGTTGACAAAACATTAAAAAACAGGAAAAGTATAGAGATGACATGTACACAAAGCCTGCCTGGTGAAAGGGTGGGGTTTTTTTCTCAAACAGTGGACTTTTTTTATTTGCCTAATTTTCTATTTAACTATTATTCATTATTATTCAGTATTTAAGTACTGAATTTAAATTACATTTTAAGCACTATTTTTAGCTGAATTAGCTTGTCAGATGGTCATCATAACCACACTTTTTGATGTACCAAAAATATTTCCTAAATATTTAGAATAAAGAAATATGATAAATATTTATTTTTTTAAATACAAATTTATTAGATCATATATCATAAGAAAAAGAGTTTTTAATTAAAAACTGTAGCCTATTTTCACTTATCAGGCAAATAACAAACTGGCCAGCACATTCCTTCCTTTTGACCATTTAAATAATTAAAAAAAAATCAATTTTTCTAGCATCTCTTGTAAAAAAAAGTAAATTTGAAAATTATAGTTGCATGGATAACAACATTAGTCAAAATAGTATTCAAATTTGTTTTAAAATGTGTTGTTTTTAGTGCTTCACACTTTTATTGGTCATGTTTTCTTTCGAGAATAAGGTCCAAGATTTAGAAAAAAAAGTTACTTGTCGAATGTTTTCTCTATTTAGATTGTATGTTTTCTTGCACAGCTGGTTGTTGGACAAAAAGTATTTGTTAACATTGGCCAAACTGATTAACTGAAGTCACACCAAAGGGACAGCCAACAGAGAATTCCGCTTGGTCTTAAAGCCTTTTTTGATGGGTTATTTTTTACCATTTATAACGGCATAACAGTCAAAATGGGACAAATAAGCTCATGTATGGGACAAATTCTGGACCTTTGTTAGTGAGGGATGAGTCTTCTGAACCACCCAAACCCCCCAGTACAGTCTCTTATTACTGTCAAGTCTTCTGAAATATCAAATGATTTAGCCTTTTTATGACAAGACCTAATGTCTTGTAAGCACTGTACCATGTACTTCTTTGAGCAGCCATCACTGCTAATCCTGATGCCTTTTTTGATTAATTGTCATTTTGCAGCTGGCCAAAAAGCACAACATGGTGGTGGTGTCTCCTATTCTGGAGAGAGACGAGATCCACGGCGGTACACTATGGAACACGGCAGTGGTGGTGTCCAATAATGGCAATGTGCTGGGCAAAACACGGAAGAATCACATTCCCCGAGTTGGAGATTTTAATGAAGTCAGTCAAACTACCTTCAGTGAGAAACAACACAGACTCACCAACACTCTCCATTCACATCAATGCAGTGTCAGCACTTGTTTACATCAAGCTAATGTGGTAATTATGCTGTAACTTTAAAAGTAGTACAGTGTGGCGTTGTTGGTTTAGTATCACTGAGTAACTGATATAGTTTGTGTTAAAGGGAGAGTTCAATTCACAAAGTGGCTCAAAAATGATTAAACGCATGAAGAAAGCGAGGTAAAAAAAGGCATGGAAAGCCCAGACAACAGCTGACATCTCTCAGTCTCTTGTCAGTGTACTTGAATATTAGCCGATTCAGTCCAACATCTACATTACCAGATGATGAAGATAAAATAAGGGTGGACATTTCAGCAACACAGTGATCCAAACACTGCAAAGAAAACTCTCAATGGGTTTCAGAAAAATAAAATAAAACTGCTGGAATAGCCAAGCCAATAACCTGACCTGAATACGATAGAAAATAAAAACTAAAGATCCGAGTTCAGATGAAACCCACAAAAATATCAAGATTTTTAGACATAAAAAATTCTTTAAGAGTCGTCTTGAAGCTCTCATTACAAAAAAAAAATGTTTATACAAAGAATTAAATACATTCCAGTAATTCCGTACATTCTCCTTGTGCCATTCTATTGTCATTACACAACTAATTCTTCAGATTTTTTTTGTTTGTATGTTTTGATTGTATGTGTTTTTACCAAAATCTGGGTCAATTTAATCTCCTCAGCTTCTTTAGAATAAATATTTACCAGGAAAAATCAGCACATACTCATTTTACTGTCTATATAGTCAATTTCAATATTTCAAGTAGCAAAATGATAATCCTCAAGAGAAGTCCAAACCTTAAAAAAGATGAAAGACTATTTTGCTTTGCTCCAGCATTATTAGTAGAACGTAATCAAATGATCATGAATATCACTTTTGGTTGAATGACAGCTGTGCACGCACTTCAACAACCATGTAAAACCTGATCCTCTTGTTCTCCAACTTTCATGAGAATGATCCAAATTTTTTCATGAGCTTTAGGGGAAACAAAAAAATCTGATAGTTTGAGTAAAGACTCACATAATCACTTATTTGACCTATAAATAGTGCAGAATTATAATAAATGAGTTAGTATGCTTAGGGCCTGACAGCATCTGCAAACATTTTTTGCTATTTCTGATTTGAATTTAGTAAGAAATCTTTGGAATTATGCAAAATGATTTTGTGAGTATCATAACTAAAAACTAATATATGAACTAAAAAGTAATACCTTTTTAACTTTTATTTGATGTTTACAATGCAAATCCAATTAGATCCACTTATTTGGTAAACAAAGCAAGTCTCTTATATAATATCTTTACTAAAAGACTGAAAAAATTTGTTTACAAACTGTATTGTAAATAAATCATATGAAAATGTTCATTTTAGTCAATAATATTACTGAAATTAATTTAAAAACTGAATAAATATAAATAGACACAAATTTACACAAGTAAAAAAATAGACTCAATGATGGGCTAAAAAATCTGCGGAAATCTGTGGATTTCTGCGCGCCCTAAGTATGATTAATAAATCCAGTACAATTATTATTTATTCCTAGTGTATAAATGCATGAACTAACGTTAACTGATGGAGCATTATTGTAAAGTGTGACCACAAATGTTACTAAAGAAATGAAAAGTTCAGTTTAGCTATTATAGAAATGTTTCTTTTCAGAGATTTTTTTTTCACCTTCAGGTTAAACAAGTCTAAGTTTGTAAGTGTGTGTGTGTGTGTGTGTGTGTGTGTGTGTGTGTGTGTGTGTGTGTGTGTGTGTGTGTGTGTGTGTGTGTGTGTGTGCGTGTGTGCGTGTGTGCGTGCGTGCGTGCGTGCGTGCGTGCGTGTGTGTGTGTGTGCATGCATGTGTGTGATTTGATGGCAATAAGAACAGTTAATTTGTCTCCTGCTGTGCTGTTTATCGGTTTAATGTTGTTTCTTTGATCCAGTCCACACTGTGATATTGCTCTAAACAGGAAATGTTCCCCCTCTGTTTTCTTGGAAAGCCTGCTTAAGTCTACCTGCTGGAACCAGAGGATGGAGAGTGCTCAATTGTTTAGTTTTCAGCCAAATAAAGGATAATTTTAGTAGAAATCAATGCTGATTAACATCAAAAATGTTTAAAAAATTTACACAGAAACATTTCTGCGAAGTCCAGCGTATTGCCTTGCATGAATTTCCGCGTTACATGACCAGCATTCATTTTCAACAGCATCACAAACTGTGGCCACAATCCAAAGTACAACATATATTTTGTTTCTGCCTCACATGAACTGACAGCTATCATTAAAACACACGATTATCTCTCGTGTGATCTTTACATAGTTGCTAATTTTTGCAAGTCGTCACACATGCCAAAAATATCAGGTGGTTTAAAAAAAATCTCTAACATTTTACAGTAAGGGGGCGACATGGTGGCTCAGTGGTCACACTGTCACAGCAAGAAGGTCACTGGTTCGAGCCCCGGCTGGGTTTAGTTGGCATTTCTGTGTGGAGTTTGCATTCAAGTTCAAAGACGTGGGTGAATTGAATAAACTAAAATGGCTGTAGTGTATGAGTGTGAATGTGTGTGTATGGATGTCTCCCAGTTCTGGGTTGCAGCTGAAGGGCCTAAGCTATGTAAAACATATGCTGGATAAGTTTAAACGGTGTATGTTTAAACATAGTTGGCGGTTCATTCAGCTGTGGTGACCCCTGAGGGACTAAGCTGAAGGAAAATGAATGAATGAAAAAGTTTGGGCACCCCTGTGGTAAAAGTATAAAAGTACAAAATCTCTGTAATTTGCCCTCTAGTGGCAGAGTTAATGTTTGTAAGTATTCATTCATTCATTCATTCATTCATTCATTCATTCATTTATTCATTTTCTTTTTGGCTCAGTTCCTTTATTAATCAGGGGTCGCCACAACGGAATAAACCGCCAACTTATCCAGCATATGTTTTACGCAGTGGATGCCCCTCCAGCTGCAACCCAACACTGGGAAACAATCATAAACTCTAGCATTCACACACATACACTACGGCCGATTTAACTTATTCAATTCACCTATAACGCATGTCGTTGGACTGTGTATGGGTGTTTTTTAGTCTTGGGTTGCAGCTGGAAGGGCATCCGCTGCATAAAAACATGCTGAATAAGCTGGCGATTCATTTGTTAGCACTGTCAACTCACAGCAAAAAGGTCACTGGTTTGTATCATGGTATCATGGTATATCCGACGCGTAAAACATTTGCTGAAATAGTTGGCGGTTCATTCCACTGTGGTGACCCAGGAACTAAGCCGAAACAAAATTAACAAATGATTACTGTTTAATAAATCTGTTTTGTTCAAATGCACCAAAATATAACCTATATTCACTGAGAAATGCACCAAAACACTCATTTATGCGCCTATATAATGTACTGTCAGCTCAGTTTTTGCAGAGGAATTGACGAGTCCAACTTAGAAAAATCCATACTGCTAATGCACACCCTGATGCTGTTGTGTCCACGATATCTCAATCACATCTGACTGAAACAGTACTGGTGAAACAGCTCGCCGTTTAAATCCATACTGGGAGCAACACATGCAACACTTTTTGCAGGGTCTGTTTGTTCTATATAATGTTGAGAAACCACGTTCACAACATGACTGATGATGCAGGCAGAGATGAGGATCTGTTTCATAAACAAAGATTTTCCCACTTGTTCATGTGGCAAGTAAATACGGGTGCATGTTGGACTTTTTAGGTCATTAAACTTTAGATCCACAACGTCCACTACACTGGACGTCTTTAATAGTCATTTTAAACCATTCAGGATGGGATGTCCAAACCACAATGGGTGGCCTAGCTCATACATTTTTATGACTGCAGACTTGTTAGTATTATTTAATTTATGATAATGTTAACTCAGAATTCCCGACAATATGCTGTCCAATTCTTGGAATACTTACATCTGCTATTTTAAGTTGCAGTTACACACATATGACTATAAAGATAAATATGACAACTACAGCTGTGGAATAATTAGCTATTATTAGGTACATGTTTTGAGTAAGATGTTCATTGCAGGCTTATTTTATAAACAACTGATAAGGTGTCTTCAAAATCTCAAATAAGGCTTATATTATTTAGTTTTTCACCACATTGCGATTAGAAGGTTCTGTCTGCATTCTAAGGGGTTTTGAGAAATTACACATAAAAACATTGCAAATATTATACAGATGTTAAGCTTTCTAAATAGAATGCCCCAAAACGTGCACAAAAATATTTGGAAAAAACATACTCAATAAATACTCGAATTTAACAAAAAAAAAAGTCACATAAAACCTATTAATTCCATAGTGACAATTAATTTGCAGTAAATCACAAAAGGGCAATATACAATATTCTATGTCTTCAGATCTTAAATTTGGGGAAGAAAATGAATACACACTTATACATATTTACACACATATACATATAGTTATAGTTGCAGTGTGGACGCTGCTATTTTTGTATAATTACAGAGATTCTTTTAGAACTATGTCTTTATGGTTTAAGCCTGTAACATCAAGAATCATAACTATTGTAATAGTATTGTAATAACAATTTTTGGCATCCACACCAACACATAATATTTTTCATAATAATTTCATAATATTATTAGCTGCTGATATTAATTGTCAAGCTCTTTTAAACCTTTAAGGTTCAAAATTTAGGTATGGTTTTCCTGGTATTTTGTGGGTCAGCTCAATCCACGAAGGATTAAATGTAAATTATTACAAACAATAAAAATAAAAACCTGTGAATATTAAAATATTATCAAATATAAATTTACACAAAAAAAGGAGAGAAAAAAAATAGCAGCTGAGCTAGTACATCCGACAACCGAAAAAACGTGATTTACCATAATGTAAGGGATTTGATTGGCTGTTATTACCATTCATTCATTCATTTTCTTTTCGGCTTAGTCCCTTTTTTATCCCAGTGGAATGAACCTGCCAACTTATTTAGCATATGTTTTACACCGCGGATGCCCTTCCAGCTGCAACCCATTGCTGGGAAACATCCACACACACAACCACACACACACACACACACACACACACACACACACACACACACACACACACTCATACACTACGGTCACTTTTAGCATACGCCTGCTGTGAGACAAATATGCTACCCACTGCGCCACTGCCCCGCCTTGTTCTGACCAATGAACAGCTGAAAAAAATATGTATTTTCAAAAAAGATTTAATGTTTAATGTATCAGAGTATTAAAGCAAAACAAACAAACTGTATTTTACTGATACAAAGGTATGAAATGTAGCTTTTCTTATGGTGGTCTTTTTTTTTCACTCTGCCTCTAGTCGACGTATTATATGGAAGGCAACACTGGTCATCGTGTCTTCCAAACACAGTTTGGAAAGATTGCTGTGAACATCTGCTATGGTCGACACCACCCTCTCAACTGGCTGATGTACAGCGTTAATGGAGCAGAGATCATCTTTAACCCCTCAGCCACCGTCGGGCTGCTCAGGTATCATACTGTACCGCTGTCTTCTTCTGATAGAGATGCAATGCAGCATAATCTGAAGGCCACGCCCACTGGGGAGAAAATCCTTTTATATTACGGAAAGCTGCCTCCTTTTCATTTTTGAAAAATAACAAAAAACAAACTATGTCTAAAAACTGCCACACTACCTGACAAAAATCTTGTCGCCTATCCAAGTTTTAAGAACAAAAAATAATACCTAGTTAATAATTGGGTATTAGAAGTGACTTATATGATTGGCAAAGGCCTCTGGATTACGCTTATTTTACCAAAATAAAATATGATCATGCCTTGATTTTTAATTATTTAATTAGAACAGCAAGGTCTGACTTTGCTTAGACAAAAGTCTTTTCACTCAACAGAAATAATGTACAATATAGATTATAAAGTCATGGTGCAGTGGAAAAAGAATTAATATTGTGTATGACTCCCATGAGCTTGGACGACTGCATCCGTACATCACTGCAGTGACTCAAATAACTTATTAATAAAGTCATCTAGAATGGCAAAGAAAGCGTTCTTGCAGTTCATCAAGATCCTTTGGATTAATCTTCAATGCCTCCTCCTTCAGCTTACCCCAGACATGCTCAATAATGCTCATGTCTGGTGACTAGGTTGGCCAATCCTTGTACCTTGACCTAGCTTTCAGGAACTTTGACGTGGAGGCTGAAGTATGAGAAAGAGCGCTATCCTGCTGAAGAATTTGCCCTCTCCTGTGGTTTGTAATGTAATGGTCAGCACAAATGTCTTGATACCTCAGGCTGTTGATGTTTTCATCCACTCTGCAGATCTCTCACATGCCCGTACTGAATGTTACCCCAAACCATGAATTTTCCTTTACCTAACTTGACTGATTTCTATGAGAATCATGGGTCCATGCTGGTTCCCATAAGTCTTCTACAGTATTTGTGATGATTGGGATGCAGTTCAACAGATCATTCATCTGAAAAAAGTCGACCTTCTGCCAATTTTCCAAATGATCAACTAGAAGACAAGTTATTATTTGTTGCTCTTACTACTGGGATCGACGACAAGACTTTTGTCAGGTAGTGTAGGTGACAAGATACAACCAGATAATTACAGTAAACAACCAAAAAAAACTCAGAACTAAATTTTTATAAGCTGCCCACCCCACACTGAAGCATACTTTGCATAATGTCAAACCGATACTGCTTCTTACAGAAAATTATAAGACTGGATACATTTGGATATTTGACTTAACAGAGACAAAATATTCACCTCACATACAGTCAAACAGGAGCGTCAGGATCTTACAATTGAGCTGATATTACCTATATCCACATTTGTCACCTTAAAGGCTTGCATTTACAGTTTAGTAGCTTATAAAAACTTAGTTCTGGGTTATTTAGCTTGTTTGCTGTACATCATTTCTCACAGCAGCTTTTGGGCATTGTTCTGTTTTATGTTATATGTCCGAAATGACAAAGATTGTATTGTTTCCTCTTTCTGTGTGGGTGTAGGCTAAATGGTCTCCATCTTTATCAGATTAAAAGAGGTTGTTTTCCCTCAAGCTGATGCTGGTTTTGTGTTACAGTGAACCAATGTGGCCGATTGAGGCCAGAAATGCAGCCATCGCAAACCACTGCTTCACCTGCGCCATCAACCGTGTGGGAACGGTAGGTGTCGCTTCTCCTTCAAATAACCTGGGTTTGCCCAGGGGGCACCCACCTGAGATTGCCCCCGTGGGACCTACATGGGATTGCCCAGGTGGGACCCACCTGAGATAGCCCACGTGGGACACACCGCCCGCATAGGACCCATCAGGCATACTAAAAATGTATTAAACTGTCAAAGTGCACATACTTAATTCAGATAAAATATATAATGGCTACACACTGTGTATAGGCTATATTTCCTTATTCATTAATTCATTCATTTTCTTTTCGGCTTAGTCCCTTTATTAATTTGGGGTCTCCACAGCGGAATGAACCGCCAACTTATCCAGCAGGTTTTTATGCTGAGGATGATCTCTGGGGAAAAAAAAAATTATATTATTTAAATGATTATAAATCTAAAAATCAAACAGTTTTCCAAACTGATCTTTTAAAGCAACTTTTGACAGATTTCATCATAACCCAATCAAAATGCAGCACATATTTTACACAGCGGATGCCCCTTCAGCTGCAACCCATCTCTGGGAAACATTCATACACACTCATACACTACGGACAATTTAGCTTACCCAATTCACCTGTATCGCATGTCTTTGGACTGTGGGGGAAACCGGAGTACCCGGAGGAAACCCACAGGAATGCAAGGAGAACATGCAAACTCCACACAGAAACGCCAACTGACCCAGCCGAAGGCTTGAACCAGCGACCTTCTTGCTGTGAGGCGACAGCACTACCTACTGCACCACTATGTCAACAGCTATATTTATATAGACATAAATATTTATTATATTATATATTTATATTACTATTATATATTTATATATACACACCATTAAGAATATTGAGCTGTTTACTAAATTAAAAACGCAAATGGAACCAAAATTAATATTTCAGAAAAATCAGAATTAGATTTTCCCCTCCTTGGACAGCCCTGTTAAAAATGCATCATTTTTATTACAAAAAAAAGTCAAGAAAAATAATGTGTATGTGGCATAATGTACCACTGTACTTGAGCATCTATAAATTGAGAGTCTATATTTTAAACGGTAGATTAAGCCTATGTATTTAATGCTGATGTATGGTTTTTTATATGGATGGTATTTAAGTGTTACAATAATTAAGTTTTTTTCAAGCAATGTAAACAGAATTAAACTGAAAACCGTGATCACAGAACTGTGATACAAACCAAAGCAGCAATTTGGGATGCTGTGCCACCTCTAATGTCAATAATTAAATTAGCACCTAGGTCACGGGTTGTCCGTTATCACAATTATCATGTTGATAAATGTATCGGGGACCAAATTTTACCACCTAAACTTGGAAAAGGTCACATTTATTATGATATATCCTCTTTAAATAATCACGTTAAAAACATTTGTGTCTAAATCATACACAGAGATTCCTAGGAAACGTCCCAACTATGTGCTGTTTCTTCTGTGATAATATCTCTACCACAACTGAAGCAAACTGTAATTGAACTAATACGATTAGATAAGCACATGCTAATAATTTAAACAGGATTATATGGCAAACTGAGAATAATGTTGCACAGATGAAAAAACAAGCACTGTCCTCTTTTCTGTGGCTCTGCAGAGTCTGGTCTCTGTTAGTGGTTCTAATGTCTTAGAGGGATGACTTTTATTCTCTGAAGTAGATACTGTAAACCAATTATGCTGAAATTGGCTTATATGGGACTTATTTTGGCTCGCGTATGAAAGTGTGGAGGTTTCTGATAAGTGTTTTTTTTGCTGCCCTCTGCTGCTGGTTTGTGAGCAGATGTTAACCTTTGAGTCTTGATACTGATCTGTTTTTTTCCAGGAGTATTTCAAGAACGAGTTTACATCTGGAGATGGAAAGAAAGGTATTTCTCTTTATCTTTATATAATGAACGTGTGCACGTATCTGCTTATGTAAAAGTGCTGCTCTTCCATGTGACTTGTACAAAGGAAATGGCCAATGAAAGGACACTTCTACCACAAAATTACAAATTTAGGAAGTTCTAATTGATTCATTATGGCATAAACAACATTAAATTATAGCATCATGTATAAAGGCGCCTGCCAATGCAATATGGTAATGACATGATGAGGAATAAAAGTGCAATTTGCCATGTTGTTTTTAAAAGAAAACTACAAATTATTTAATCAAGGGTACTTTAAAATGACCAAGTAGCAATACATGCATCTAATATTCATCCATTCATTCATTCATTCATTTCTTTGGCTACATACCTGTTTTATCAGGGGTCGCCACAACAGAATGAACCGCTTAATCAGGCCCGGATTGGCTAATCGGGAGGACCGGGAGAATTCCCGGTGGGCCGGTCCGTTTTTTGGCCGCGAGGGCCGGTGTCCCTATAGCTCCAGAATCTGTTGCTCTCAGCAGTCACACTTTTTAAATTAATTTATTTATGTACTTGACCACAATTCTTATTCATTATTTTACAGCTGCTCTGCTCTTTTTATATATAACCAGCCTGCAGGTTATTGATGATATAACTCAGATGAGTCACTATTCAATATACAACTGTTGTGGTCCAGTGGTTAGCATGTTAGATTACTACTCCGCCAACCCGGGTTTGAACCTCGTCTGAGTATGTTTTTTTTTATTGTTAAGACATATAATACTGTTAGGGTTGTTGAACATTTGAAGTTCTAAAGCAGCTGTTTTCTCAAAAAAAAGACGTGATAGTGTAATTAGAAACTGAATTGGAAATGACCTTATTTTAATATAATCAGTCGTGAACCGAGGTGGGCCGGTCTGAGGCTTGAAACTCCAGGGCTGAAAAGGAGTCCCACTCCGGCCCTGCGCTTAATTCAGGACCGTGCGAGACTTTCCAAGGGGCATGTGCTGAAAGAATGTGCATGTGCATGTGTTCCACAGATTGAGCCCTATCTGTGCTCGTAATTTGCTTAATTGCTTACATATAAATATAATGTATTATAACGAAAATATAAATGCGATTTATGGACGAGGCAGTGGCGCAGTAGGTAGTGCTGCCAAGAAGGTCGCTGGGTCGCTGGTTCAAGCTTCGGCTCAGTTGGCGTTTCCGTGTGGAGTTTTCATGTTCTCCCTGCATTCGTGTGAGTTTCCTCCGGGTGCTCCGGTTTCCCCCACAGTCCAAAGGCATGCAGTACAGGTAGGCTAAATTGTCCGTAGTGTATGAGTGTGTGTGTGAATGTGTGTGTGGATGTTTCCCAGTGATGGGTTGCAACTGGAAGGGCATCCGCTGCGTAAAAACTTGCTCGATAAGTTGGCGGTTCATTCTGCTGTGGCGGGACTAAGCTGACAAGCAAATGAATAAATGCCATTTATTTTACTTTATTTTTTGGGGACCACGGAGTTGAAGGTCCACATGCAGCTTTATTAATCACATTAGTCTGACAGGCAATGATCAAAACAGTAGCAAATTGGAACATTTAGGTAATCCAAAGAATGGTTAAACTAACAGGCAAATGGTCAGGACAGGCGGAAAACAACATGAACAAAGAAACAAACAAAAGGCAAAACATGGCTAGATAAGGCAAGCATCAGGGATGGCTGAAGTTAAACTGATGTGTCGAGATCCCAAAGCGCAAGTGTTTCGAAACACTGTACCGAAGCATAATGAACACCCACGTCATGTGACTAAGGCGATTCGAAACACACAGGTCACATGACAACTTTATCGATACAAAGCATCTGTCATTTCAGAAGCATTTTGAGACCTGGCAAATCTGCATTTAACTGACAGAATCGGAAAAAAAACATGTGTAGCCTAGTGGACTGCCTGTGTGCATAGAACAACTGTGCTGCAAATGGTTCGAGTTAAAATCCTGACTTGTACAAATACTCTGAAATTATGACTTGATTTATTTAATAATGTTATTTTTTTCATGACCAAAACAAGACATTTATTCACAAAGTGTTCATTCCAATGTTAAAACAAAATGTGTTACAAGGACAGAGTATTTAAAAGACTTACATCTGTAGCTGCATCAGCCTGGAATCAAACCCATTATCTCTGCATGCTAGTCTGGAACTCTGACCGCTCCACTAAATCACTTGAAATCTAAATTCTACAACGTAGGGTTTAATACATCAATTTGCTTAACTGTTTCTTCGCAGAAGCTGTTCCAGAGCAATACATAAAAATATAATAAAATAAATGTAATAAAAAAATATATATATATTTAAACATTATATTCATTAATATTATAAATTAATATTATATTTAGGTTTTTTTTTTAACAATAAAAAGTTGTTACTGCATATGAGTGAGCCCTAAAAACAATTTACTTGTATGTTTGCTTTTGAAGAATCACACAATATTGCACATTTCCCTTTAAGGTGGATTTAAAACCTACTAGAAAATTTTATTTGGGTTAAACTAAAGACCATTCCTGTCTGCAAACAGTATATACTGTACACAAGTCCACCTGGCTGCTTCCCATAGCTGAGAGTCTGTGTGTGTAAGCATACAGTATAGAGGACCAGCGTATTTGTCTGTCAGTCTAGCGTCTGTATCAGTGCTGCCCGAGGACAAGAGAGCGTGTTCAAAGGTGTCGTGTTCCTAAACTCTGGTCTTTCAGGCTTCTGTTCTCACTTTCAGCCCTCATTACTGTTGCATAAGCCTTCAGCCTGAACACAAAGTCCCTCACGGCTGTTTTACATCTGCAACATGACTAGGGTCACACAGACAATAATGAAGGACTTCATTCATTCATTGGCTACAAAATACTATTTAATAAAGATTCACTTTCTTTGTTCCAACAAAGGACGAGTGAAAAGAGGTTCTTAGGCTTCAGAAAATATTGGGAACATAAAATCAGATACTATCTTCATTCATTTTTATTTTAGTTTTCTATAAGGTTTGTGTTTTGCAACTCTGTAAGCAAAATTTGCAACATGCATCAAAAGGTTTTAAACTTTAAAATCTTTATTTACACAAACATGATGTTGACCTGAGAAAGTTTTTCATTTGTAGGTTTAGAGTAGTTTCAACCATTTAAGAACAAAGGTTTTGAAGGCAAAAACTGAGCTTGAGTTTATTTAGAAACGTACTGTATATATTACTAGGTATTAAATTAATTATTAGAATATTATTACTATTTCAATTGTTTCCTCTTTGGACACTGCAGAAATAATATATTGTGCCTTTTTATTCTCAATAAAAACTAAGATAATAATGTTTGGAACTTACATTTTTAAGTTATAGCTGTTTTTATGTTGTTTAATTTAAAGGTTAATTTGATTCAACTTAAATTTAGGGCAACCAATCATTTTAGTAATGTAATGATGTCTGAATTATCTTTAGATGTGAGTAGCGGCTGCTAAAATTGTGCTTTTTCATAATATGAATACATTGTTTTAATAATTTTATAACCTTTATTTTATCAGGAAAGGCACATTGAAATTAAAAATCTATTTTACAAGAGCGTCCTGACCTTTTAAAATATATTTAGGCAGGAACATTTTATGTTTCATAACATTTCCATTTTGATTGCATTTGTGAGATCAAATCATTAATGGTGTGCATCTGTGACTGGTTTTAAAAACCATCTGGTTCAATCTTATTAAATTCTAGTGTAGATTTCTAATATGGTTTTTGGTTTGCCTCATCTGTAGCGCACCATGACTTTGGCCACTTCTACGGCTCCAGCTACATGGCTGCACCCGACGGCAGCAGAACTCCAGGATTATCCAGAACCCGTGATGGTCTGCTGGTGGCAGAACTGGACCTGAACCTCAATCGCCAAGTTGCAGACAAGTGGAACTTCAAGGTGGGATCAAAATCCCTACGTTTACCAAAACATGTCAAAATATCATCCTCCAACATCAATTTGGGTCGTTACAGTTTTTTTTTTTTTTTACAATTGCTTTGCTACAAATTTCCCTGATCTCAATTTTCAAAAGTCTAGACACAAAACTCTAAAGTCACTACTTTTAACAGGCTCTACAGTGCTCAAAACTCTGCATGTTTTGTTTGGAAGTAGTTCCTCTTGCAAAGGGATTTTGAGATTCTGTTTTTTTTTTTTTTTTTTTTTTTTAACATGATTATGCCGTGGAACTGTTGTATAAACACAATGTCACACTCGTAGCAGTGCGATGTGGCTGTATATCGTCACTGGTGGGACACTACGGACATATTTGTAATTCTAATAGTTGGTAAAAATTGCTATTTTTGCCATGTATGACATACTTTACATATGTGAAATCCATATGAACTAATTTGTCTTGTGTAATTTGCATGTATTTCCATATATCAGATTTCAATTTTGGCATCTGTGTTTTCATCAGTCTGGATTTGGCCACAGGTCCTTATCTACATCACAGTGGTGTTTTCATTAGTCAAGAATCTCAGAAAGATGCAAATTCAGGCCTGACATCGGCCTGCTGTGGTGCTGTTATTGGACTGCCTTGCATTCAGGAATGTCAAATATGAAAACATTGTCTGTAAAAAGTGGTACACGAAACAGAACCCATATATATGGAATAAGGATGAAATCTATAGGTAATGTAATGCAGTTGGGTCATCTTCTGTAGTAACTGATGTCATTTGATCTATCCTGATTTTTTATGATCTAAACTTGGTAATATTATACATCAATTTCCATGCGTCAAGTGTAATGCAACAGTTACTTATTATTTCGAGCGCTGGTATCAGTTGATAGTTACATCGTGTTCGTTAAATGAACACAAGTTATTTAAAAAAATGTTTGTGTTGTGAAATGGGATCAAGTTAATGGTTAATTGTGTTATATTGAAAATGTGATTTTAATTCAATGAACAAAGTATCTTTGACTTGTGTGTATTATATCCAAGAATTTGAGAAAAAAAAAAAAAAAAAGAGTTAAGAGTTATGTAAAAATGTGCAATTTTGGCAATGGTTGTGAATTTTGTGTCTAAAGTTTTGAAAATTGACAGCAGGGTTCTGAAATTGTGGCAAAACGATTGAAAAAGACTATAGATGTAGACAGGGCTCTCTCTAGTAATGTCTGCGTGCCATTAACACATATGAATCTCTCCATAGATGACCGGGAGGTATGAAATGTACGCAGAGGAGCTCAAAAAAGCCGTCCAGCATGACTTCAAACCCAATGTTATGAAAGATTGAGCCGATCAGAAAAAGCATGAGCTAAAAAAATCCCATTAGGAAAAAGTGTTTGTTTGTTATTCCTAAATAATCAGAATGATGCATTCCATTAAAATACAAATCCAACTTTTATTCATCTCTTAAATGCAACTGTATATTTCATAAAAATAAAGTCTGACATCTCAACATTCCTTATGTTCTTTTAAAAAAAAAAAAGCACAAGCTGATGTAATCAGACACCTGATGCAATGTCTTAAAAATCGAAACAAACAAAAAAACAAGAAAGTAACATTTGAACCTGAATGATCACAGATTAAATAACATAATTATGGCTGGTGGATCACCATAGTGCAAGCATTTCAATCGATCAGCCATTTTGTCACCAACCATCAACGACTGGACCACTGAGCCGGCGTGTAGTGTGTTTACAAGACAGCAAAGTCTTCACAACGCTGTTCTGACCATTTCAAGCGGTGCACGACTCCACAAAACACCTGACGGTAAACCTCTAAACATAGTGTTCATGTTCTCTCCTGGAGGAATTCACTAATTATGGCAACACTAGAGAACTCGTAATATTGTGATTTACTCGATGGTGTAATACTGCACTAGTGCTGTGCGAGTGAGTTTAAAACGTACTTAAGGGTCAAGGTTCACATTTGGAGCACAAAGCAGAATGACTCTCTCTTCTGCTACTCTGCATGAGGTTATGAAGGACATCCAGGGGATTCTGCTTTGAAAGGAAACCCCTGGAGAAAGCGAATCCACACCTATTGCATCCATGATAGGTCTAGCAATTGATCAAATCTTACCTGAGTTTATAAAAACAGCTTCCCTCTCTTTCGTGAATTAAAATCATTCTGTTTTCAATGAAGTGGCTTCCAAGAGGAAAAATAAATCATCACAACCCTCATTATTTAGCAAGGTAACCCTGAACAAATACACACAAAAAAGTCTATCTTTACATGAAAAAACATTATGTACACTCATTCTCCACCTCCTACAGTGGCAGAGACTATTATAAATCATGAGCTATGGATAATAAAAATCCACATGACAATAATTATGCATTACAAACACAAAGCAACTCCCTTTCCTTTTGTTTCGCTGTGGTTATTTCATTCTGTGGCCGATGTAGCACCATAGTAATGCTTTTGTGCGATGCTATAGCTCTAATGAGGAGCATAGCCAGAGGTGACACACACTACCTGCTATTGGCCAGCAGCACTGGTACCTGTTGGCAAAAATGATACCCAGCCAGCCACAGTGGATGCAAAAGGCGTTTGAATGTGCGCGTTCGCTCAGAAGCAGGCAAAACTCAACCGTCTTTGTAGATGAACAGAATGTCTTCGTCTGTGCCGTAGCTCCTTCGGGCCTCCTCGAAATTACTAAAGCTTGTGCAGCACACACCTGTCAATCAAAAAGATGAGCGTATATGAGAGTTGAAAATGTTAACCTATTATGCAAATGTCACTTTTAGATAGTGTTTGAACATAAACAGTTTGTGACAATGTGACATCACGATGGCTGTTTCTCAATATGCGTTCTTGCGTCCTCATGTAATGTCATCATCAGCTGCCAAAGTTCAGTTCTAAAACTCAAGACCACAAGAACAGAGCACGCATAAAAGTTCCAGGATGTGTTCTTGATGTCGAGGACACATCGATGCAGACTTGAGTGCAAAATTCGCATGAGAAGTCCCAGAAGTCATTGTGGCTGAATAAAGGAGGTGGGAAGTGCTGCATTTAATATAGATTTGTTATTAAAGTTCAGAGAGAGAACTTATTTATCTCAGGAGTTTCCCTAAATCAGGGATGTCCAGACTCGGTCCTGGAGGGCTGGTGTCCTTCAAAGTTTAGTTCCAACCCTAATCAGACACACCTGGGCTAGCTAATCAAGCTCTTACTAGGCATTCAAGAAACATCCTTGCAGGTGTGTTGAAGCAAGTTGGAGCTAAAATCTGCAGGACACCGGCCCTCCAGGACTGAGTTTGGACACCCCTGCCTTAAATGAAATGGTGAGGGTAAACATTACCATGAAAATCTTAATAGAGGCATAAACACATTAAGGGTGTTTATTTGCTGAAATTCATATTAAAATCAGTTTTATTAATATTGTGTAGAGCTGTGAACCTACACTGGTCTCACAGTTCGGTAACGATTATCATGCCATCAATTCGGTTCAATTGGATATACCGGTGCATCACAATGCATTGACGATGCTTTTCATACAGTTTTATATTTTCTTCACAGCAGCAATTCTTGTATTAAAATGTATAAATATATTAATATTTATATACTATTTCTAATACAGTTTTGTCCTTTAATACAAACAGTCAGATATATAAACTGTATCTTTAAACATAAAACGGCAGCGGCAATCACAGCTGATCCATGATCTACCGTGGAGAAAATTCTGCAGACACGTGCTCGTGCCTGTATCCAGAAGTATCGCTGTAACAGCCAAGAGGAGAGGAAACATTACGCCAGCAGGTCCAATGGGCCACAATGAGAGAGAGAGAGAGAAATGGAGTTTACTTTCATTTTCTCAATCGCAGTGAAATAGGTGATTCTGCAGTAAATGTCAGTTGAAGCGTTGTAAATACTCACGCTCACCTCCATTGCCATAGTAAGCTACGGGAAGATAGCACGTATGAGATAAATAACGTCAGTACATAATAACCAGTTATGATTATTTCTGAACCAATGCCGAATTGTCCAAGTCTGCATCGCAGTGCACCGAAGAAATAATTAATTTTGACACCCCTAATATTCTGTAATGTATATTTGTAAGGTCTTTAAGCATAGCTGAGAAAAGGGGGAAAACAGATTGTTGCATGAATGCTGTAATGTTTAAATAATTTTCCATTAATGCGTGAAGGTCATTTGACCATCAGGAAGAACACAGCATCTTATTTCTCTCAGGACACGTTCTCTGTTCTCGCGGCCTCCAGAGTTCGTTCTTTACGAGTCCGTTCTTAGCATTCTTGGGATTGAGAAACAGCCTTTGTCTAGGCCCCATCCACGACTCCGAAATGTTAGCATAGACTCCACCCTGAGTCTAACGAGATACTTCCAATTAGATGCATCTGAATATCCTTTATACTACCCATACTCATTAGAGATGCCCTGATGGGATTTTTTTTGGCCTATACAGATTTTACCCAAAATAAAAAATAATATTAATTTGGTCGATACTGTTATTGGTCAACTGCATACAGTACTATACCTTATTAGCTATTTTTTACCTCCATTAAATACGTTTTACTGAATATGGATTAAATCTTAGATAGATTTCTGTTGAAATTTATGATTGTGATTGGCTGGAAGGTGTGCAATAAAATGCACAGATAATTTCAGTCATGATCACAGCTCAAAATTTCCCTCAAACATTAGTAGCAACTATAGTAACTCAACAACCGTTAATCAACCAGATTTCTGATATGCTTAAAAATATTTGCGAATCATTAGCAAACACATGTTATTATGAGCTATTAGATATGCCCATGTCATTTACACTGATTATGTACAATCTCTCTCCAGCGCACAATAATTATACGTTTATCTGCTCCAGAAAAATAAAATATCGACTCACTAAAGTGTAGTCAAGCCAAAACTAACCATGGTTTGTTGCTTTACTGACACATACAGTATCAAACATATTAAATAAATTTGCTTTGTTGAATGTTGGATTATTCAAAAGATGTGAAGCCCACTTTCTCTATGTGATTAACAGGCCATCAGTTTAGGCATTTTTCATATTACTGCCAATAGCTTAAATTAATCCAATGTTGGCAGACAAATATTGGCAAATAATGCAGCGGATACCTAATAATGATACTAGGACTGAACAATATATAGTTTGAGCATAAATATTGCAATGTGTGCATCCACAATAGTCATATCGCAGGATAAGATTATTTATTAAATTGTGACAGATAAAGATATTGAATATTATTATTTTTTATTATTTTATTTTATATTTGATTGTTTAACTTATGTACTTGAATACAGTTAGACTCCCCAGTAAACTATAAGCAGTGTTTATTCCACCTTTTCCAACACACCATTTTTTAAATAATGCTGCACCAAACTTAAAAAGCCAGCTGCAAACAAAATTAAGGTCTTACTTTAGCAAATTTAACTTTATAAAAGTATTTAGCACAGGACTGGATTTGTGTTTCTCTGGATCAGTAATTATTTGGATTATTTGATTCATGGCAGCTGATTTTAGAAAAAAAAATTACAATTCAAAAATGGAAGGGAGATTATTATGACTAAAGATGAATAAAAAAGGATAATAAATAATAAAACAAACACTGCAGTACTTCTTAAAAATTAAGCAAAAATTTAAATAATTGATACTATGGTTCGAAATCTGATTAAATGTCATCCATTTTCATTTCAAAAGCCAGTAATGTTTACGCCAAAGCAAACTTCATGGTACATACGGTCGGAGTAGGCGGGATTGTTGTAGAAGATACTGCTGGTTTTTCGGTTGAATCCACACACTACGACAAAGTGGCCCTGGTAATCTGGCTTCCTGCAGAAGCACTTCTGTCCCACAGGCAGGAAACAGCAGTATTTGACAGGCGTGGAGCAGAGTTCACACACCAACAGCACTGCATTGACCAGCACGATGGCCACATGACCCTGCTCCAGATGACTCTGAATCTCCTGAACCGTAACAGAGCTGCAACAGAGACACGTGATCAGATTTCTTCATCCAGCACACAGATCCAGACTGTTGGCATGTGGTAGAATAGAATGTTGTAAAGAAAACTCAAGATATGATTCAACTGGAAAATATATGTGTTGAGTTTAGTCATACTTTTTTGTTCACTCAGTCCAGTAACATTTACCAACAACAGTGACATTAAAAGAACCATCAAGGACAAGGTGGTTTACCATTTAAAAATGCTAATGGATACTGGCATAAATGACTTCTTGTTAGGCCTGTCACAAAAATCAATATATCGACTTATCACACAACACATGGACATGACCGCAATCATTTTTGGTGATACGATATACATCACTAATTCTAACAACATTCTAGCTGATCTATCTCTATGGAGGTGTCAGTATAATTAAAAAAACACTATTTACTACAAATTAATATAGTATATTTTCATGTGGGTGGCTGAAAACTGAAAATAGATCTGGTAGCAGAAATCGCAGCCTCTGTTACTTCTCACCTTGAACTTGTTTTGTTAACCTTTGTTATTATTTATTTAGGATATATACGTTTTCATATTTTTATTCTAATGCCTAATTATACCATTGTTAAAATGACTATAATTCAATGAAATATTCTTAAGAATAAAATATTCTGTGTTCTTTTGAGTGCGCTTGCACTATGATGCTATTATATTGTAATTCAGGCATGAATGAGTGGCATAAAATGGTCTTAAAATTACAGTAATTTTGTTTATTGCAATATATTTAGTGAAATATATCGTAATACAAAAAGAAGATATTATGAGAGGCCTAATTGTCTGTATTACAGTACTTCATAAATTGGAAATAAAACATGATTTGGATCATTTGCTATATTGTGCATTCCTAAAAAAAAATCTTCAACTCATAGGTTTACTGAAGTGATGTATACTCTCATACACCCATCACTTTATTGAAAACTTTGAAAAGACTGACAAGTTGTGTTTTTGATTAAACTAAAGGATTGTCATACCAAGCTTACATACCATAATTTAGTAAACTTCCGAAAACTGCTCAATGAAACAGAAACAAGATTTCTTTTCAAGTGCCAAATCAGTCCAAGTTTTCCTAAATAATATAGTCTTTGTTGGAACTGAGCAGAGATAAATGCTTAAATGTACAGTATGAAATAGATTTTTATTATCTTTGTTTTTTAAAGGGGGAGAACAAGTAATATTACGTTTCAAAATACCTGTATTCCAAAATAATTACATTTCGTAGATAAAACAATAACTTGTCACTTTCAAATATCTATAAAGCATTTACAGGTGCAAAAAAATACTTCTTGAAAATGTAACTACAGAATATTGACTGTTTGATGCTGTAATGTTCATCTTTTAAGCTGGGTCCAGAGGTCTCTTTACCATATCTGGCATAGTTTGAAAGATTGTAGACTAGTAAGTAATGATTAATAGACTTTTTATTATTTTTTAAAAGAAACTTAAGCATTAGATGATGGTAAAGAATAGGTGGAACTGGGCCTGGAGTTTTTAATACCAGCTAATAACAAGGGCCAGACGGAACCTGTGGACATTTTTGGTATTTCTGCGGAGAACAAAAAATCTGCAGATTTCTGTGGAATTATTTTTGGAGTATTATAACTAAAACCGCAATATATTAAATAAAAGATTATATCTCTTTAACTTTTATTTAATGTTTAAAATGTAAATCCAATTAGATTTACCTTATTTGGTAAACAAAGGAAGTCTCTCATTTAATATATCTACTAAAAGACAGAAAACATTACTTCACAAACTGCATTGTACATCAATCAGATGAACATCTTCATATTAGTCAATAATATTACTGTAATTTAAAAACTGAATATAGATTTACACACATTAACTGAACTAAATAAACAGAATTAAAGGGCCATGAAACCCCCTCGTTTCAGCAGGGTGTTTTCACACCTGTACTTTGGAAAAAGTCAGAAAAGTCCGGTCACTAAATGCGGTGAAAACCCTACACGAGGTTAAAGTTTGGTTGTGGTGCTGACATGTTTACACTCGGTGCAATAGTTAACTTAGTTCGATACGAACAAACTGAATAAACAAAGAGCACTGGCCGCTCATTTACAAAATCTGTAGAGACAGGACAATCACCAGCAACTAGAGCCACGTCTTTATTAAGAGGAAACTACAAGCGAATCCGGATCTCTGCGTTTTCAGATGAGAACAGCTCTCAGGTAAACAATATTCCTCCTTAGACACGTAAGTTAAGTTATTCTTGTCGAGCGTCGCGTACACTGTTAATCCACGCGTGACTCCAGCTGCGCTCTCACAGAGAGAAAAATGAAAACAAAACTTAACTGCAGCAAACTATAAAAGCAACACTTCACGCTTGTTTTGCCAACACAACGTGGCGTCTCTGTCGTCTAAACACTGTGACAGTAATGAATATTAATGAAGTTGCACAATAGAGCGTGCTGATTGGTTTGAACTAAGCCTTACTCATGCATTAATGCAGCACACTCTGAGACGTAATAAGACACACTCTGGCACAGACGCCCAGTCTGCACGCTGGAATACACGCTATTATGTCATGACCGTGAAGCAGCTTCAAAAATTCGTTTCAAACCGGAAGTACGAATTTGCTTGAAATAATGCAAAAACAACCAATTACACTTTTTAGTGAAATATATGTGTCCTAATAGTGTTTTTAGCAGTGTGGGACACATATACGCCTGTCAACAGCTCAAAAAATGTGTTTTGGTGTTTCGTGACCCTTTAATGATGGGCTAAAAATCTGCAGAAAATCTGTGGAATTTTGCATGCGCAGATTCCGTGTGGGCTGACTAATAACCAATATATAGTGCGCAGCATAATTAAGTACACCCATTTTGTAAAGGAATATTTTTATCCATTTCTCAGTGAATATAGGCAATGTATTCAAACAAAACAGATATATTAAAATAATATTTTAGTCACCAAACAATTTTAGAAATTGAAAGAAATTCAAGCAAATATTGCAAAAATACAACCTACAACATTTTAACTACATTTTTACTTATTTTTTAAACTTGTATTTAATTTTTTTCTATAACATATAAATTTGGGTGTACTCATTTTTGGACTTTTATCACAAGTTTTGTTAGACAAGCTCCAGATTTGGCTTCAGTACTGATTAATCTAATGTTTATGCATAAATATAATATTGTATATCTTCCTATGAAAAATATTAATTTAAAAGATAGATTTGTGAGGGGTGTACACACACACACACACACACACACACACACACACACACACACACACACACACACACATATATATATATATATATATATATATATATATATATATATATATATATATATATATATATATATATATATATATATATATATATATATATATAGTCCTGGAGGACTACCACCTCTGTACATTTTCCATGTCTTGTAAACCAAACACATCTGAATCAGATCATTAGCAGAGAATGAAAGTCATGTAATGGGTGTGACAGAAAAAGGAATCATCCAAAACATGCAGTGCTGGTGGTCCTCCAGGAAACGTCGTTAAGAACCACTGGTTAAAAAACTTTTAATGTGCAATCAAATAGTTATTAGAATATTGTAGAATATTGTATATTCTTGTGATTCTGTTTTTTTTATATATATAAACAGCCTGTCATAGTTGTGTTGTTTTTTTGTTTTGTTTGAAAGTGAGTCTGTGTTTATTTGAATATAGGGGTTGGGGGTTAAAAGCCTCACCATTTTTTCACAAGGACTCCTTTACTTTCAGCCTTCAGAAAGAGTTCATTCACCCTGTCCTCCTCTGTGTCGAAATGCTTTTTGTAGAAGGACTAAAGTAAGAGGAAAAATGAATCAGATGCCAAGCTAACAAGTTACAATGATGATTATAACTAATTATAATCCTCCAACTAAAAATGACAGCACTTCAGCTATAAATGTTACGACCCCAGACTGATGCTTTCTTGGAAAAATGAAAGCATCCATAATTTAACACTCAGCTTGACAGTAATGGATGGCAATGGCAGTTTGTCAGCTGGAATACCTGGTTCCTGAAGCCCTTGTCAACGCCGAGCGTCTGTGTACAGAAGCAGTGTCTGACCCCCAGTTTACACATGAGATAAGCCAGGTCAATAGTCCACACGCTCTCTGTGAACTCCAAGTCCATACATGCTCTCTGAAATTCCTCTTCACTCACTGGATTTAAATACCTGTGAGCACAAAAAACAACAGGTTAAAGATTTATCACTCAAGTAACTGACAAAAGGAGTAGAAATAAATAGACAGAAAACAAATATCTGGTGTCCCCAGTATTTCCTGCATTTGGAGTACAAGTAAAAGTGTGAGTAAGAGTTGAAGTTCAGTTTAGCAGTTCAGTGTGGTTTAATTTTCACTGCTGAAGGTCCAAACACTGAAGAGCAAATCCATCGATGTGCAGCTCCACAAGTCCTAACCAAGCAAGCCAGTGGCGAAGAACAAACTTCATCAGAAAGTGAAGGGGGAAAAAAAAACCTTAGGAGAAACCAAGCTCTGCTGGACACGACCATTTCTACTCTGGCCAAACTTCGTGTGCAGAGCCGCAGCCTAGTCGCCAGAGGCTGGAAAATGCTGGACGTCCATCATGGAGAACTGCAGGTGTGAGTAGGTCACCCCGGAATCGATGCGAAGACTCATCTGACTCCTTCATGACCACCACAGCATCAGCTCAGGATACGGCCTGGTCCAGGATTATGGATACCTTGGCATAATTTCTTCACAGGTCTTGGATACGCATATTTGTGCTCCATAAACATCAAAATAAGCTAATCTCACACCGATAAAATATCAGAAATGACCATTAGTTGGATTAAAGCCGTACATGTTCAAACCAGAGTCGGGCAATGATGGAGAGAAAGTGCTTACCTATTCTTTTGGCAATTTTAAATAATATCTTAAGACACATTTATTTTTTTATCCCTGGCTTTTACCAATCCCTAGTATGTTTCCTGCAATATTCTGTTCTGAATGTGAAGTTCAACCAATTCTGAATTGAATCAAGTATCGCCGTATAATAAATTTTGTTTCAGTATATAACACTTCACAATCTTCTGCACAATTTCAATCAATTTCAGCCCCAATTTAAATTCAATTTAATTCATGCATATTTCTATAAATCTTTTACAATGTAGATTGAGTCAAAGCAGATTAACATAGAAGTTGTAGTGAATTGAAAACGTGCCAGTCCAGTTTTCAGGGTGGAAGTTCAGTTTAGTTCAAGTCAGTTTGGTTTGGTTTAAAATTTCTTCAGTGACCTGAAAGTAAGAAGTCTATGGAAAGATTCATCGGTAATGTCTTTCAGGCCAGATACTGTTAATCACCAAATTTGGGTAAAATTGGTTTTATATTCGCACATTCAGACTTTCCCCTTATATAATTTTAGAAAAGTATACTTTCAAATTCTAAATAGACATATAATTTTAGCAGCTAATGAATATCCAAGTAAAACATTGATCAGTCAATCAAATTGTGCTAATGTTGTTTTGAAATCATTCTTGCATGCAATTTCAGATCGAATATTCAAAGTAATGTGGTAAACGACATAGGGAGCATGTCACTAGGCATGGGCCGGCATAAGATTCTGACAGTATGATAACCTTGGATAAAAAAAAATCATGGTATTTTGATTACTACTCTTAAATATATTTTTTGTAAATGTCTGTGTAAAAAACAAAACCTTTTTTTCCCCTTTGAAAACACTATATTTTATTTTTAGAAACATTTATAATATTCTGGAACAGTGAACATGTCAGGATAAATTATTTAAATGAATCATCGACTTCTGCTGTCATTATTGGTTTCAAAAACACACATTTCTTTAAAATTTAAAACAGCATCTTTGGAAAGTTTTTCTGCTGAAGATATGTTGCCCCAAAAAAACAAAACAAAAAATGTAAATAAAAAAAATCATATACTTAAGCATGGTATAACAGACAATTTGGGCAGTTTAAAACCTTGACTTTTTCCAAACTGCGGTATACCTTGAAAACGGTTACCGTCCCATGCCTACATGTCACTGCTCAAAAATGAACGAATCTGCGAATATAAAACCAACTTCACCTCTATAATCTCCAGCTGTAAATAGAAATGGTGACTGCCGAGTGGTGAAGTGTGGAAATGTGCAGATTAAGGGGTAAAAGCATGTAGTAAGATCCCATTCATATATCACTTGGGGAGTAAAACTGAGACTTGGAGAAAAAGGCGTAAACCAAAACAATGTAACTTGGCTGACCTTGTACATTTATACAGCACTTAAACACGAAAAAGGGTCAGATTTATGATTGATACTTACTCTAATACCATTCTCGAACAGGCCAGGCCACAATCCCAGTGGTAGAGCTGCCGGATGACCGGTACATTTAACATCACATCATCTGGTAAAACAAGACCAGAAAGGGAGATGATAAGGTCGTTTTCTTTTGTCAGCTTTAGATTTATTCTTATTATCACGATGTTGCATTATTAACAGCTTGTTTTGAGAACAACTTTGTTTTGGCTGAAAGCTGAATCATACATTTAGAAATCTATTAAAGAATATATTTATCTAAATTCAGCAAATATATACAAACAGACGAATAAGAAAACATCGAGATAAATGTGAACACATCATTTTAATGCTATATATCCGGGATACGTTAACGTTAGATGTGTTGTGTCCACTGTGTGTGTTTGAGAAGGATTATGATTTAATGCTAGTTCGGTTAATTCGTTACCAGCTGTTTAAGATGTTTCATTTCAATGTCACTGAACACAAACTCACCGTTCATGATGCCGGGTGTGTGTTTGTGTTTCTCTCTCTGCTGTTGTGTTTCAGTGGTGTTTGTAAGAGAGCATGAAGACTGTGTGCTAGCGGGTTTAACGTTAGCCCGACAGCCGTCGCCCTCCTGTCCTCCACATCGGACGGGTTAAAATCTGTCCATTGTTAGCCTAGTTAAAACTGTTGACGGACTGTTGTTGAAAAGCGATCAAACTGCTACAAACTCGACTCGTTTTGCCCACGCCTTGTGGTGGTTCGCAGTCAGTGGTGAATGTTTTACTTCCTCTATGTCAATCCAAACCACAGCGGGCGAGCGGCAGCTCGCTCAGAACAGATGGAACAGCGCGCTCTGCTGGAGAGACGACGAATTACAGTAACACTACCAAAAAAAGAGTCAATATATGGGTAAAATATGTACAATTGTAGAATATTTGTTACAGATTTTACAAAAATAAAAGTAACAATTTCATAAATGATACATACAGTTATTTACTTATGGATATACTTATTTAAATATAAGTTAAATATAGCTATAGCAGTGTTGGGGAAAAGTTATATATTATAGTTTGTAGTTACTTAAAAACAAAACGTAACTAAACGTGTCAGTTACTTTTTAGGACGCATTGTGAAAATAAATGTGCTTTGTTATTTTATTGTAGAGATAAGGTGATCTATCTATCTATCTATCTATCTATCTATCTATCTATCTATCTATCTATCTATCTGTCTGTCTGTCTGTCTGTCTGTCTGTCTGTCTGTCTGTCTGTCTGTCTGTCTGTCTGTCTATCTATCTCGTTGGGTATATTCAACATAAAAAAGACGAGACGAAAGAGATTATTTGTAGAATGTCCAAAGAGAAAAATAAGGAAACAATATAATCAAATTCTAACTGTACTGGAAGCATAACAAAAATATCTTCTAATGGACCCTTTTGGGCAGATCATGGCTGAAACTTGTGTAATGAAACATGATTGTATAGGTTCAGTCACACCGATAGGTGGCAGTGCGCGTCTCCAATACAATAAAAATCCCGGAAATCTACCGAAACGAAGTCAAATTTGTTTGTGGACGTTTAGTGCACGTTTGGGTAAGTTTTTATTCTCCTTAAAGCTGTATCACGGTTTTGTTTATATGTACATTTACAATAAAATAATTTACTCTAGTGTTAATGTTTTTCCGCTTGCTTGTAACGTGTCTCAAGATATTGAATAATCCATTCATTCATTCATTCTGTCTACACATCTTTCTTTCGGCTTTTCCCTCTTGTAATACAATAATTTTCCTTTTGTCGTATCTTCTCCAGAATTTCCGCAGCGTTTGATTTTTCTCTTTTGAAGTTTACAGATAGTTTGTGGAAATGTCGATCGGAGTGCCTATCAAAGTTCTTCACGAGGCTGAGGGACACATAGTGACCTGTGAAACCAACACTGGCGAGGTTTACAGAGGCAAACTCATCGAGGCAGAAGACAACATGAACTGCCAGGTCTGAGACAGAACTGCCCTGTGTAACAACAGACGCTGCAGGCACTAATACTTCTTTTCATGCACTTGTCATTTTAGACTCAAATCTTTCTAAAGTCTAATGTAATAACGATATTTAAAATACACACTTGAGTCATTTTGTATTACATTTGATCAATTTGTGTCTGCAGATTCCAAATACCATTTATATATTTAAAAACAATGTTCCGCTACAGTAGCTTTTACAAACACACAACTTTAGTTTTATTCATTTGTATATTCTGAAAGTTTTCATGCCCGACTATATACAACAAATAATTGTACTTTTTTTAATCAGTGTTTTCTACATTTGGAGTGACAAAAAGAGATTGACCGATATCCTCTTTAAAAACCTAAAACTGCAACGTGTCAGAAAGAAACGTGTATTTTGAAGTGTCATATTTCACTTAAAATTTAGAAATGTCCGCAAATTATTGTATTTTTCATTTAAAAAATGTTTTATCTGTTTTTAAAAAGTCTTAACCTTTGTAAAAATCCTAATGTAGTGAGTCAATTGTAGGAGTATGATAATAACTATTATTAAATGTGTTTACCCTAGTTTTCACCTTCAGTGTCTTTAACTAATATCAATACATAAAATTAAATGTATAATGATTTTTCGAAATGAACAATGTTTTTACTGTAAAATGTGAAGGATTTCTTTTGTATTGTCTCTTGACAATTCTCAATTGAAATTGAAGTATGAAGTTTCATTTATTATTTTTTATTATCCATATTATGTTTTTAATTGGTATTGATCTTGCCATGAAATAGCCACAAGTTTACAAAAAGATAACTTTCTTATATCTAGATATAACTATATAAAGACATATCTCAATCAATCCTTGCATTGGACTTTTCTTTCTACCACTGGAACTTTTGTCTTGACTCTTTGTATTTGATCTTCAATGTCTTTCAGATGGCAAACATCACAGTCACATACAGGGACGGTCGTGTGGCTCAGCTGGAGCAGGTGTATATTAGAGGCAGTAAGATCAGGTTCCTCATCCTGCCTGACATGCTGAAAAATGCTCCGATGTTAAAAAGTATGAAGAACAAAAATCCGGCAGCTGGTGCCGGTCGAGGAAAAGCAGCCATTCTCAAAGCCCAAGGTAATTACAGCGGCTTCAGCCCAGATATTCTTTTGCTAATTTGAAAAGGTTATAATTCAGCTGAAGGACATAAATTCATGAAGTCCTGGCATTAAATGTTACATGCACGAAAACAAAAGTATCTTCCACTGTAGTTTTGTTCTCTAGTACAAATATTTAAACCTGTTTAAATCAAGTATGATTTACTTAATATGCAAAAGTAAGAAATAAAGTCTTGCTTTCTAAAAATTCAAACTAATATATATATATTTTTTGCTTAAAACAGAAACTAATATCATTAGGTAATGACTTGTTTTTCCCATTAGAATTAAGTTACCAGGCAGATATTTGCTCTTGTTTTATTAATAAACTTGATCAGTTTCACAGAAATTATGCTTTTCATCTTTAATTTGGCTTTCCAAGTAAATTTATCCTGATTCAAGAATCATTTGCACTGAAAAACAAGAAAGAAACGCTGAGGAAAAACAGAACTTTTTTGCAGTGTGATCAAAAAGCACAGTGAACTTGAGTTTGCATATTGGATTGTTCGGGAGTTATTTAATGCAGTAAATTCGTTTGTTTTGGGAAAATTAACAAAATGAAAGATTATGGAAATAATTTGAAGGTTGTTTTTTTTTTTTTTTTATCAATCCCTTTAAATATACATTTAAAATATTATTTTGATGTTTTGTTGTCTCAGTCTGTTGATACAATATGTGTTTTTGTAACATTTGTTTTATTATCATAAAACGATCTTGGTTTATGAACATACAATAGCACTGCCATCTAGCTTCAGGGATTAAACTTTTTTTATTTATAGTTTAATGAATCCGATATTGATACTTTGTTTCCATTATTGTTTACGCAGTGGCGGCCAGAGGACGTGGTCGTGGTGGACCAGGACGAGGAAACGTTTTCCAAAAAAGGCGCTAGTCTTACTGATGTATCTTTTTAAATTGTTTTTTAAAGTTTCAACTTTTTTTATATATATAAATTTGGTCTGATTTTATTTTATAATGTTCGCTTGATGCTTTGTGAAATAAATGGGTGACTTTTGATATTTTCTCAAACATGTTTTTTCTGGTAGGGATATTTTTGTGTGTGTGTGTGTGTGTGTGTGTGTGTGTGTGTGTGTTTAAAATTTCAACATATTTTTTTAAATGTGTACATGATATTAATAAATGTATAAATAAATAAAAGTATTAATATTATTAAATAGTTACTACATTTAAAAACTGCATTACTTAAATAGTTTTAGCAGATTGTTTTTCTCATCATACACTTAATTGACTTTAGTCAACATAGAACTTTTTTTTATTTTTTGACAATTATTTGCACTAAATTGCTTTGAGGATCTGAAAAAAATAAGCTTTGAAAGTGCAGAATAAATAAATAAGGCTTGACATTAAGCAAGAGTATTATCATCTCCATCTAAAAGGGGTTATAAACTGGCTTAATGTTTTGTTTTTCTTCCTTCAATAAGCTTTTTTTTCCCACTTCCCTGTTTTGAGGCCATCTCTGAGAAAGTCCAGATATATTGTCCTACTCTAAATAGATTTGCTATTTTAAATGGGTCAAAGACAGTTAATAATTCTTACTTTAATTTATTCACCATGCTGATAAATGTACATTGTATAGCCTCCTCCTGTAAACTCTTTATTAATAATAATGAAAAATGGGCATTTAAAAACCAAATCCATAATGGATATTTTAAAATAAACAAAAACCGTGTACGATGGAATTTTTATAAACCTCTTGGTCATTTATGAGTGTGTGTGTGTGTTTCTGCTGCTACTGTGTTTATCCACAACCAGGCTCTGCTCAATATGATCTTCAACAGCGTGCTTATTGCTCCTCTGTGGCTCAATCTACCATGTAATGTGTCAATGACTGGGCGGAGCCACAGAAGCATTGATGTCCTTTTTATTGCAGGTATTTACCCAGATAGGTACATTCAGGATCTGACATTTTCTGAACCCGCTGTCAATAAAAGCTGTTATTTCAGTAAAAATATTGTCTTAAGCGCTAAAACTTTTATTGTTATAAAGCAAACTATATCAGTATTAGCGGTAATTTTAAAAAACAATCAAATATTTTTTCCCTAGAGGATAGTCCACCAAAAAAGTACGTTTTCTCATCCTCTAGTAGTGCACGTGTGTGAAATCCAGTTCCTGCAGGGCCGCAGCTCTGCACAGTTTAGCTTTAAACCTAATTAAACACACAGGATCAAACTAATTGAGTCCTTCAGGCTTGAAACTAAACTATGCAGAGCTGTGCTCCTCCAGGAACTGGATTTGACACCTGGCTCCAAACCTTTATGAGTTTCTGTATCCTATTCAAAAGAGGACATTTGGAATAATGCTGGAAATTTAAAGGTGAGGGATTATAAATATAGAATTAACTGGCTACCAGTTTCCAACATTCTTTAAAACATCTTCTTTTGTGTTCAACAAATAAGTTTTTAACAGGTGGGTGATTTATGAAAAAACCCCTTTAATGTTTAACTTTACTTTTTCATTTAAATGTAGTGCAGTTACATCATCCCAACGAGCACCTTGATGTCAGAAGACATTAAAAAACATCATTTATTTGATGTCAAAACCTTGACACCCATTTGAAATTCACACATTGATGCCCTTTTAATAACCAAAATAACAACACAAAAAGTGTTATATAAGAATGTTTTATTCAAGCTTTAATTCTAAACTCCAAATTCACACTGGATTTTGGATCTACCTTGATGTCAAAACGACATCAAATTGACGTTCAACATTAGCTTAAAAAAAAAAAAAAACACGCACAGGACTAATCAATTTTTGATGCTAACATTAGATATTGTTTTGACGTCCAGGTAGTCAATTGATATCAAGGAGATTTGCATTGTGACAATTGTTATGTCGTTTTGGCATCAGGATTCCTGCTGGGTTGCACACTCAGTGGCAAAATATTAAATATTTGTATACTTCATCAGATACTTGATATTTTCCTTTGTAATGACAGCACGTAAGGTGTTCAGGAGCACACCTTCACACTTGAACACTTCACAGTTGAAGTGTTTTAGCCGCTTGATTTGCATAGGTTTTACACAACCATAGATACCGGCTTGCAAATGTGCAAAGCACGAACGCTACTGGCCATCTAACAGGGTTTAACCAAATACCTGCATAGTGCATATCTAAACACGTTCCTTATTCATGCATCACAAGAAATGACATTCAAAACATGTGTAAATTCTTTTAGAGTTGTTGTAGATGTGAGGCTACAGGATACACACATGGCTTTCTGATCTGACATCAAGTGCAGGATCCCAGTGAACATTTCTTCAACAATGGGCTGTTCTGCTTATTGCTTCCACTGTCTTTTTGATCATGGGACACCGGTCATTCTGGTTGTCAGTAGCAAAAAAGTGGGATTCATCTTCAGACTGTTGCAGCTATGCATCATCGTATATGTTGCTGTGTGAGTATATTTCAACTTTAAAAGAAATAACGATTGCATCTGTTTGTGTTTATCTAATTGGTTGAATAAGAGTGAAATTACATTGACATGCTAAAAATGTACTTGTAGAGTTGAAGTCAGAATTATTAACCCCCCTTTGACTTTTCTTTTTCTGTCTCAAAAATTTTCCCAAATGATGTTTTACTGAGCAAGGAAATTTTCACAGTATGTCTGATAATATTTTTTCTTATAGAGAAAGCCTTATTTGTTTTATTTCGGCTAGAATAAAAGCAGTTTTTATTTAAAAAAAAAACATATTAAGTACAAAATTATTAGCCCCTTTAAGCTATACATTTTTTTCGATAGTCTACAGAACAAACCATGGTTATACAATAACTTGCCTAATTACCCTAAACTGCCTAGTTAACCTAATTAACCTAGCTAAGCATATATATATATATATATATATATATATATATATATATATATATATATATATATATATATATATATATATATATTTAAAGCTGTATAGAAAAATCTTGAAAAATATCTAGTCAAATATTTACTGTCATTATGGTAAAGATAAAATACATTAGTGATTAGAAATGAGTTAATGAGTTAAGACTATTATGTTTAGAAATGTGTCAAGAAAATCCCTCAGTTAAACAGAAATTGGGAAAAAAATAAACGGGGGGGCTAATAATTCTGACTTCAACTGTATATGTATCAGTTGACCCTAATATTATATATTCCTATGAGGTTTGAAGTAAACAAATGAATAAACACATTTTAAAGAAATCTTCAAAAAAAAAAAAAAGAAAGAACTTCCTCATCATTTGGTAAGCTTTTATGAGTTTATTCTACTGAACAGAAAAATATGTCTTGAATAAACAATATAGCAATATTCTGAATTAAAGGCAGCTGACATCCAAATGCTTTCCAACATTCTTCAAAATATCATATTTTTTCGTTCAGCAAAAGAAAGAAACTCACAAGTGGAGGATGAGTAAATGACAATTTAAATTTTTGGGTGAACTGTCCCATTTGTGAATGTCGCACTCACTGAAATTTCTAGCAGTCTTTAGGGTTCAGGATATCTCTGTGTTGTATTTTTTAAGGTATGTCTGCTGGTATAAACGGGCCTATCAAGAGAGAGATTCAGTGATCAGCTCAGTTAGTACGAAGGTGAAAGGAAACATTCTGACCAATTCATCTGCTTTTGGAACTCATGTTTGGGACACTTCTGAATATGTCATCCCACCACAGGTACCTAAAGTTTGAAAGGAACCCTTAGAAAATTAAAACGGTTTCTCTGAGTTATAGTTTGCAAATTGAGTAAATTGCAAGTTTGTTTGGTGTCTAAAGTAATTTTTTTTATAATGTTCACATTTTAAGTATATTTTATTCACTTCAAACTATTCACTTAATTTTCATGCATGAAAATGTTCCAAAACCACTTCTTTTGAGTGTGTTTATCAAAAGAAATCACGACTTTATTAGTGTCATGGGTAATTACCATTAAAAGGGTTTGAATTGTGAATTTTGTTGCTATTAAACTCTGATAATAGTGTTGACATTGCATAACAGAATTGACAATTAAAAGAAGTCAGTTCTTCTTTAGTAAACAAAAAAGAAAATATATACCTGTGTTTGGCAAATACTGTATAATTCATTAGTTGTATGTTTTCAGTACGACACTGGAATGAATTTCTGTTTACTCTTTATTGGACATCCGATTCATTGGAAAAACTCATTGGAAAAATCCTGGAATGTTATTACAAGATTTTTGAAATTAAAACATAATTATATTGTAATCAATGTTAAAGTGCATTCTTAGCCCAACAAAGGGTTAAAGATTTTTGTGTATTTATTTAAAAAAAGCTAAATATATCTTCAATATTAATCACCCATATGCTTTGTGTTCAAATGAAAGATCTCTCCTTAAAAACTAATTATTTATTCATGTCATTCCAAACCCATAAGGCTTTCTTTCTTCTGTGGGCCACAAAGCGAGACCCTTTTCACAAGACTGTTATAATTGTTAATGGTCATCAGCATTTAAAATCCTTGAACATTTTAGACAATGTATATTTTATGCATTTATTATCATCTTTGCATCAAATTCCAACAAACAAATTACGGCTTATGTGAGGCGTTTCTAATGAAGGGTCTGTGGACAGTAAATATGACGTTGTTCTCTCTTCCGTCTATATAAACATTTAAATAATTAAACAAAATCATTTCCAGCATGATCATATCATCCCAGAAATATATATTTATGCAATAGGAACATTATTTGTCAGTGACCTCTGACCAGGGGTGATCAAACCTTTTCTTATGAAGGGCCAAAAAGCACACTTGATTGAGTCCAGTGGGCCGAAGGAATATATAATCGCCATAGATAATTTCATCATTTATTTAATAATATTTAAAACATTGCTTTATATTAACTAATACAGCATCTTTCAAATATTTTATAATGAATTTATTACAGTAAAAACAAAAACAGTATCATTTATAACAGAATTGAGTTCTTTGCCTTATTTGCTCACCAATGTAGTCTGCTGAGTCCTCTATCCGCCGAGTGACATTATTTACATTTAAAAAAAATCTGATTTATTTAACAATTTAATGAAACATTTAATTTCAGTTTTCTTTTTTGTAGCTAAGCAAAAAAAAAATGGTTACATCAAATTAGAAATATGATCTCTTTTAAAGGCATTCGTCCCAACCCTCTCCATTCTTCTTAGATGAGAGGTTACAATGGGCCAACTTTGGCCCATGGGCCTACTTTGGGCATCTCTGCTCTTAATGGTTTAAAAAAAATAAAAAGTATAATTATGCTTTCCTTCTGCTTTGAAATCACCATAGACACACTTTCCAAATAAACTTGAATTTAATTGCAAGTGAATGAAATGTAAAATTGATATCACTATTTTCAAAATGCTATCTTCTTTTCTGTTCCTTGAGGTCTTGAGTTGAACTATTCTTTATACTCAAGATTGAAACACTCTTTTCCTTGTTTTTTTTTTTCTTGTAGGGTGAAAACTCTTTCTTTGTTTTAACAAATGCGATTGTTACTCAAGGCCAAACACAGGGCAGCTGTCCAGAGGTATGATAAAACACACTAATGCTGTCAACTTTTACTCATGAAAAACTATTGCTCATTGCATTATGACTGATTCCATTTTACAGATTCCAAGTGAATTCACTAATTGCCAATCAGACAGTGACTGCAAAGAGGGACTCAAAGAAATTCGTGGCAATGGCATGTATTCATGTATAATAAGTTTTTCTGTGCATCACACTGCAAATCTTCTTTGGCTCTCAGTGAAGGCAGTCACACTTTTTCCCACTCCGTGCCATATTTCTTCTGGCTGGCTCCTCTTGTCTCGTCTTGTTCTATCTCTGCAACTCCTTGCATTGCTCTCCAAACAAATAAGAAATTATGGATTTGATCAACTGGTCTCTGAACGCAGTTGACACCATGTTGACGAGAAGTCTGTGTTCGGGGGAACCCAGCTGACCTGCGGGTACGTTTGCAGCTGGATACATGATGAACAGATGGGAGAAGTAACGTGTTGTGTGCCTGGCTGCTCTGTCCCTGGAGGATATTTACGATATCTGTCTATTCGGAACTTTGATAACAGGGTTTCTTCTAATGGGCTTCAACGGCAGTCTGAGAGTGGCTTTTTTCGCCTCCCTCTTCCCTAATGTATCTTATTTTCTGTTTCTAAAAGCTACCTCTCGTTGACCTGTCCTTGCCTTAAATGTGTGATGTTTGTGTATGGTCGGGGGGTCCAGTTTCACTGCATGAAAAAGTGTATGTGACAGGCTTTTCATCATCCTTTTTCCCATCATCAAAACATTTGAGAAACAATTTGATGCCACAAAGCAAAAAAGTAAAATCAAATGAAAAATGGTCATCAACATCCTTCTTTATGTGTGATCCACACAGGCGTTCAGACGGGCAAATGTGTCCAATACTCTGAAACCATCAAAACCTGCGAGGTCCTGTCATGGTGTCCTCTGGAAAACGACACTGTCATTCCAAAGTGAGTGTTCAGTAAAAGTGAACAAGTTTAATGCACAATTGAAACTGGGAATATTAATAAAGTTTGTGATTGTACAGGCCTGCTCTTTTGAGCGCAGCGGAGGATTTCACCGTGCTCATCAAAAACAACATTCAGTATCCAAAGTTCAAATTCAGAAAGTAAGTACACTAATTAGTAGTTCAGGCATTTTATTTTTACAAAAATACCTGTTGTAAGCATTTTACTAAATGAGAGAGTTCAGCCAAAAGTTAATTTATACTTAAGTAGTTCTTAACTCTTTGAAATTTCTTTATTTCCCTGATTTTTAGTAGCAAGAAAAAAATACAGTTAGAATCAATGGCTGTAATAATAAAACTTTATCAGGTTCTAAAACGAGTTTGGCACAAGTGGAGAAGTAAATCATTGTAAATCAGTTTTCATTTTTGGGTGAACAATCCCTTTACCACATGCATTTTTCCAGTTACAATTTATATACTTGTAATGTAGCTGTTTTTTAAATGTCTGCAAAGTTTAAGGGATCAAAAAAGTCTAAACTGATTCTTGTTTTATTTCTATAACCGATCTGTAACACTAGGCATATTTCCATGACATTTTCTTTTAAATTTTATCTAAAAACTGATTTCACAAATGTTGCTGTAACTCCAGAGGGTAAACCTTTCAAAGTGATAAAGGGCATAGGGATGAATGCTTCCAAGTGGCAAGGGATAGACATGGCACCCAGTACACAAACCTTTATGTTTAATATGTGCATCAGACAACTTCAAGGCACACCCCTATACTTTGGAGCATCCATTCTAGGGGATTGTGAATTGTATCATGCCCAAGGGAGTAATCATGCAACTTTTACCTATGCTATATGATTTGTGATCTATGTATAAAAAAATTGATTTTGTAAAATGTGAATTTTTCAAATTGCCAGAAAAACTACCTCATGGATGTGTAAAACGTTTATAAAATAACCGATTTCAGTCTTTGAGCTCAACACATAATCTAGCCATTTCAATGATTGCTAATCTAAATGCCTCTGACTGGACATACACTGGCTGATGGCTTGATGTGTCCTGGCCTCTAAATGATCACTAGTTAAGATAGAAACATTCTTTCTATGTTAATTTGATCAAAGTCTTGTTTTGTGTCATTTCTAGGCGAAATATTTTGCGTCACATCAACTCCACATACTTGAAGAACTGCACATTCAATCATAAAACAGACCCGCACTGCCCAGTTTTCCGTCTGGGAGACATTGTGACCGAGTCAGGAGAAGACTTCAGTATCATGGCTCTCAAAGTTTGTATCATCAAAAATGATACATATCTGCTGCACTACTGTTATTTATATGCATTACTGTTCAAAGATTTGTGGTCGGTCGTTCATTATTTTATTTATCAAGGATGCATTATAAAGATATTAATTTAAAATGTAAATGCTGTTTATTTTATGATTTAAATATATAAAGTATCCTGAAAATAATTAATGCTTAATAATAATATCGATTGCATCATTTATTGTACAGTATGTGCACTCAACTATAAAATCTACTGTTTAATATTAGGTACTTACATGATTAGGCTTAACTATAGGTGTAGGCATTCACTACTAGTAATTATTTTCAAGTTATTTAAATTACTCTAATATGTATAAAGTATGTAAATGCAGCACAGGTTTGTAAAACATAAATTACTTCCACTAATGCTTCTAAAGAATCAAATCAGCATATTAAATGATCTGAATAATCATGTGGCACTGAAGAGTGGAATAATAATGCTGAATTGCATTTTAAAATACAGGAAAACAGGACAACTGCTTTAACTTGTAATAATATTTCAAAATAACAATTGTCTTTGTTTAAAAAAATATTAAATTTGGCTGAACACAAACTTGTGAATACGCAACCCAGGCTCATTCTGAAAACATACCTCTACATATATTTCTAGAGAGCGCCAAATACGTCCTAGGAGCTACGTTTTTTGCAGTTTTTGCGAATCCACCAGGGGCTGCTGTGTACACTTTTTGAGATCTCAAATTTTTCTCACTAATGCTATTCGCACTTGCTGTTCTCGCGTAAATCCACCAGAGGTCGCTGTCAATTGATTGCTTGACAGTCTGATAGACTGACTTACCTTAAACCCAACCAACAGTGTTTTCAAAAGCACAGACTAACCTGCCTAACCACTTTCCTAAACCCAGTGGACAGTTTTAAAAAGCAATCCAGAAAAAGAAAATCAGATTTTTCAGATTTTACTACATTCTCACTCTGTTAAGGACTTGTTTATTTTATTTTTTGGCTTCTGTTTTTGTTTTACCTGCTTTCTGGAATGTTTTTCACCCAACTCAAACCCCGTCGTTGTGGTCAACTCCGCTCTGCATCTGAAGTTCGCCAACATACATGGCGCGCTACTGAACAAACTGGTAACATCGAGAAAGCCATCCATAGGGAAGCGGTCAGCTGGTAAGCCTGAAAAGAAACGGCGTCATACTGCCCCGTATTGTTTGTTTTAAAAAAAGAAATGCAGCCTTGTAGACTTCTGACTACATAATTTGCAAAATGTATAGAGGCGTAGGTTTTCAGAATGAGCCTATGTTGGTTTTACATGTGTATTTGAGTAGTTCATAATGTGTTTTTTATATATAAATATTTTAAAAGGGTGGCATTATTGGTATTTTCATTGACTGGAGCTGTGACTTGGACTTCAATGAACGCTTCTGTGTTCCCAAGTATTCATTCAGGAGACTCGACAACAAAAATCCTGAAAATAATGTTGCCCCTGGTTACAATTTCAGGTAAAGGAGTTAATTTAATTATCTTTTTAATGATCATTGTAGCATGTTTTGCATCTAAAGCTATCTTTATTTCTTAACGTATCACTATTCGTCCCCACAGATATGCAAAATATTACATGAACAATGAAAACACTGAAACGCGGACACTGATAAAGGCCTTTGGAATCCGCTTTGACGTCATAGTGTTTGGGATGGTTAGTCTGCTACTTTCTATTCATTTGACTTCATAATCAGCATATTTTTTTGTCAACCTTCACTCATTGGATTATTCTGTCTCTGTAGGCTGGTAAATTTAATATTGTGCCCACTATTGTGAACGTTGGTGCCGCTCTTGCCCTTCTTAACCTGGTAAGCACTGGTTAGGTATTTTAATTTAACCACCTATCTACATGAACGCCTCTGATTCAGCTGTGTGTCCTTGCTGTTTCTCAGATGAAGGTCATCTGTGACTGGTTTATGCTTAATTGTTTGAGTGATAGCGAATACTACTCTAAACACAAATTTAAGCATCTCAAACCAAAGGATGAAAGTGAGACATTTGTGAGTAGAAGACTGTTAAACAGTTTTGTTTGTTATGTTCATTATATCATTATATATTTAACTTTTATCACTATATGTATATAAGTACATTATGTTTTTACTGTTATAGAGCTTCACAGACCAGAGCTCCTACGGGACTCCTTGATGGAGTGGAGTGAACACTTAAAAGCATCAAGATGGAAAATGTTATTTTCATTTTCATACACTGTCATTCAAATATTTGAGGTTTGCGATATGATTTCAATGTTTTTGGAGGTTTGTTCACCAAAGCAGCATTTTTTGAACAACAATACAACAATAACAAGAAATGTGCTAAATGATGACAATATGGTATCATTATGTCTACAATACACTGAATCCTGCAAGCTGGCATTGTGCTAAATAATGCTAACAACATGTTTACAATGTTAGCAACATGCTAAATCAAGCTCAACTGTGTTTGTAGTAAAATGGTGATTATACAAATAGTCTTCAATTTGCCTAAAACAATGGTTGCACTTTACTATAATAAAAATCATGGTTCATTTTCATGAGGGAACACACAAAACATGCTAACATGCTCATGATAACATGCAAAACATTTCTGATTTGATGAAATGTGTAAGCAACATGCTAAATAAAGTTGAAAACACGTAGCTAGTCTAAGTATAACAACAAACACATTGTTAACAATATGCTAAAATCATGCTAATATTGCTAAATCATGTTAAACTCTATCTATCCATCCATCCATCCAGAGGAGAATCTCCCAGGGTTTGGGTTAAACTTATCTTGCAACATAAACTGAATTGATCTTTTCACACTTACTGATAATTGCTTTTTCTGTCTTGTCTGTTCATCTCCGTAAATCTACTTTGACACATTATGTACTGTATAACATTCTGAAATAAAGATGACTTGAAGATGACAACATTCCATCCACCATGAACGTTTGTTTGCCAAACTTCTGTATCCAGTTAGAAGTGTTTTCTATTATAATAGATGTTAAAATGTAAATTGTTCTATTCCTGTGATGGTAATGCTGAATTTTCAGTGTCATGTGATTAGTAAAACTTTACAATATGGGACATGTAGTTAATGTATTTACTAACAAGAATAAATAATGAACAGCGAATTATGTATTATTAATGTATTATTAATATCAATGGCAGTGCTTGTTGACATTAGTAAATTTTCGCAAATTAACATGAAATAACAATGAACAACTGTATTTTCATTAACATTAACAAACCTGAAGACAATCTTTAATAAATGTATTGCTCGTTGTTCGTTCGATTTATGAAGTACACAAATTAACATTAAATATGTCTCATATTGTAAAGTGTTACCGCATGATCCTTTAAAAATAATTCTAATATTCTGATTTGATTCACATAAACAAACTGTTATTAATATCAATGTTAAAAGAGATGGATTCCAGGAGACATTTGTTTTCCAGAATTCTTTAATGAATTCAGAAGAACAGCATTTATTTAAAACAAAACTCTTTTGTAACATTATCAGCTGGGTATTATCAGCCAGTTTCGCCACTTAATACTTTTGTCAAATGTTAAGCAGAACAAAATGTTTTTAATTTAATGCATCTTGATTAACATATAGCATATTATTTCAGTTTATGAGTGCACCAGTCACTGTTTACATGGACATCAGTAATCAAAGTAATTATTTGTCTTAATCTGAATAGGACAATAATATGGTTAAGGTGTTTAAATGAGTTGCTTTTTGAATGTTCCTTTCATGATCCTGTTTTACATGTTAAAGCACATAATTCGATTAACGTCATTTCGTCATCACACTATCCACGTGTCCTCCGGAGTTTCATGTAATTTTGGGTGTTAATTTTTAATTTGTCGACCTTAACTGCAGTTTGGCATTTTAACTTTCATTCAGGGACATTTTAGTAGTTTAATGGAATTTGATACCACACACAAACTGGAAGAAAAAAAAACTCAGCATTTCACAGTGTATGTGTCTATGGTCCTTTACTCTGTAGGTGCAGAGAATAGTGTATCCTGTCACAAAATGCGGTGAAAATTCCTACATGACGGTAATAGTTGGATTAAAGTGTTTACATTTCTGCACTAAGCTTCAACAATGTGACTAAAATCTGCATACTCCATGTGTCTAAATCCAATTTCTGTTTAGCTTGATTATGACTTGAGCTGAATTAAGCTAATCAAAAATCGCTGTTTACATGGCTGACTCTTAATCAGAGCATTGTCTTAATCGTATTAAAATCGGATTATTGGTGTCCATGTAAAGGTATTCGGTGTCTTATAACACAATAATTAGCAAATCAGTTTGGCTGTGCATGCTTGACCTCTTGATTCATTTTTAAAGGCATCTGTTTTACTAAAACAATGCATAATACATCATTTGGTATTTCTGCAGGTTAAGGCTTTAAAAGTATCCTATCACATTGCGTATCACAGACTGTAGTTAGTATCATTCCCTTTTAAGCACAATCATAAGGCATTGTCATCCTGATTGATTTCTGACTGATGTCTCATCATTAAATGATTAAAGTCTGTCATCTGTTGACCTCTGTCTGAGACGTTATGACCTGAAACGATCTAAGGCCACGATATGTGCCGTCAGGGCTGGGGTATTCTGCTCTGATCCTCCATATACAGCAGCTGGGTATTACTGGAAGAGCATCTCTGGGTGTGCTGTCTCCAAACCGCCATCTGATGAACTGAGCATAGGCCCCATGACGCAGCTGAGACTCCTCGTGCAGCTCCGCCAGGGGGTCCACAAAGAACAAAGCGTTCTCCAGGACAGAGCGACTGACAATTAGTGATGAAAAGATCGGAGAAGAGGTAATACAGCGGCCTTTCTTCAAACGGCAGCACAGTTGCTCCTGTAAGGTCTCGGCAGGCCGGCAGGAGCCACATTGACACCAGGTCGGAGACGAAGACTGTGTGGTCTCCAGTAATGGCGTGTCTGGGTTTTGTCTGCCATTGTGCCTGCTGGAAAGGTTTTCGTCCACTATTAGGCCGCCACTTTGGCCGTTTTGTACAGGCTCACTTCTGCTTTGGCCACATTGCAGGACACTCAACAGAGTCTTCATGCTGGCCAGCTCATTCTGAGAACAGACATGAGGTAATATAGTTCACTTGAACTAAAACAATTTTTAAAATGGTAATTAAAATGAGTGCTAATATATTATAGTGCTAATATAAATTATGGAAAAATAATTTTAGGTATAGTTGGCAATAAAGCATTTTTCATTTTAACGATGTATTACCAGTGTTTCAGCAGGTTTCACCAAGTCAAAATTGAGACTTTTTAAGACCATGAAGAATGAAATTTTAGACTTATATAGGGTTAAATGCTTAGGATTTCTTTAATGGCCCAGCAGAAAAGAAACTCATTCTAATGAGTTATTTCTTAGCCACATATTTTAAAAAATGTGTCAAAACAAGCAAACCTTAGTTCATTCATTAATTTTCCTCAGGTTTATTCTCCATTTTAGAGGTCGCCACAGCAAGGTATAATAGTTTTGGATTTTTTATTAGTTTTAGTTTCGTTTTGGGGCGATGCGGTGGCACAGTAGATAGTGGTGTCGCCTCACAGCAAAAAAGTTGCTGGTTTGAGCCTTGGCTGGGTCAGTTGGCATTTCTGTGTGGAGTTTGTATGTTCTCCCCGCGTATGCAAGGGTTTCCTCCGGGTGCTCCGGTTTCCCCCACAGTCCAAAGACATGTGGCACAGGTGAATTGGGTAAACTAAATTGGCAGTAGTGTATGAGTGTGAATGAGTGTGTGTAGATGTTTCCCAGAGATGGGTTGCAGCTGGAAGGGCATCCGCTGCGTAAAAAATTTGCTGGATAAGTTGGCGGTTCATTCTGCGATGGCGACCCCAGATTAATAAAGGGAATAAGCTGAAAAGAAAATAAATGAATGAACGAACGAGTTTCGTTTTCACTTTTTGTTTTCAAATTTAATTAGGTTGAATTAGCTTTTAGAGGCAGATTTCCATGTTTTTATTTATTTCGATATTTTGAAATGGCTTAGTTTTAGTTTAGTTTTTATTACTTTCAGTATTAGTTTTAGTTTTTTTTTTTAAATAAGCATATTATAAATAATGTAGATTAAAAAAAACTCAACCATAAATTTTTTGAAACATGTATTTAGAGGACACAACCACTATCATCTACCACTACCATCTACCCTTCCTCTAATTTAAATACAGCAGCCCACAAGATAGCAGCCTTAAGTAAAATATGTGTGCAAGCCTGCTTCTGAGGTTAAACACACAGTAGTGATGAAAAGTTCAGATCTTTAACGCAAACTGGATTATTTGTTACAATTCTCCTATGTTAGTACTCAACATACCAAAATTCTGTAGTCAGCAGTCATAATTTTAATCAGTTAAAACATCATCATGATCTGTATGAAATAATTGTTTCACCAGACCTCATTTAAGCCCTTGGTTTACCCGTGCTGTAGTTGTTTCAAGTTCAGTTCAGTCAAAGCAGGCTTTCATGTACTTATTGTGTTCGGTTCACTAAATCACGAATGCGCAGTATTATCGGGTGACTGCTTCTCAAATCTGATCTCAGTGTACTGTTCTAAAAACTGTATAACAATATATATTGGTTTAGAGTCAGAGGAGATATTAGGCATGTTAAAAAGTAGTTTGTGGATAAGAGTGCTTACTGGAGATGCGAACCGTTTCAAAAGGTTCAGTTCGATTTGGTGAACTAGTTCAACCATTTCACTTAGAAGATGCGGTTAAAAAGATTCATGTATTCGCGATCACTAATAGAGAAAATCTGGGGGAAACCGGAGCACCCGGAGGAAACCCACGCAAACATGGAGAGAGCATGCAAACTCCACACATCAATGCCAACTGGCCCAGCTGTGACTCAAACCAGCGACCATTTTGCTGTGAGACAACAGTGCTAACCACTGAGCCACCGTGCCACCCCATACTTATTCAGTCTTGTGCTGATTAAACTATATTAAAGAATAATCACACAATTTTTGTACTGCGATTTAAATCATTTAAAAACATTCTAACCACTGGGCAAGATTCTAGTGGTTTAAAGGATAAAGTATAAATATTTAAAATCATAAATGGCAGTTATTGAGTATTTTAGAGCTCCACTGTGATCTTTAAATAGCCTTTTAATAATTTATAATTTTTTTCTAAACTACTCTTTTTCTAAACTATTTTTACTCTGAATGGCATTTTACTGACTGTATTTTGTATTTATCTTCAGAAAATCATGGTATAATTCATCAAGTTCGTTTAGTTTTGCTTAGTATTATTTTTTGATGCTTGAAATCCCATTTTTGTCCTCGAGACATGCTGACGTTGTTATTAAAATATGCTGAGAAAGCACTCAAGCATGTCAGCCAAAAAAAGGAAATGCTGCTGACTTACCATTTATTGATTTAAGTAAAATAATGGTCGCAAACCAGTGTAAAATATGAATTGACTGACAATATTGCTGGTATAGTACAGTTTATGATTTTGTTTATGATTTTTTTTTTTTCAATTTTATCCATCACAACACGGGAAATTATGAGTCACATGCAGTGTTTGCAGAGTCTTCTGGGTGCTTTATTACTGTTAAAGGGAGTCACTTTGTACTGGCATGAAGATGAGTAAATGATGACAGAGTCTTTTTTTGGGCAGAATCTTTTATCTTTTAATTTAGTTTAACTAAAAACTCAACAAAATCCATTTTGACAGATGCATGGTGCTATATTAATGTTTTCCAATGTAGTCATCACATTTTTTTGTAAACAGCATATAATGAAAACTACAAAGCAAATCCTTCCTTAGCCTCCTAGCTTGTGCAAACATATCCATATAACTGTGATCAGATTTTTCTTAACTGCTGTTTTCTCACCAATGCCATTTTGTCACGTGTTTATGTTGCTATTGAGAGGAAACAGTGAAGAACATACTTGCATGCAGGGCTTTACATTAACACCCGCCAACCCGCCAAATGCGGGTAGATTTCAGCTTTGGCGGGTTAGACAGACACTCCCACTAGCCACTTTGGCTGGTTGAAAATCATTTTTAAATTGTGGTTTTCTTAAAAGCAGGGTTTGACTACAAGAATGACCCAATATGCGTGCAAATGTGATCTTAGAATGGAGAAACAGCACGACTAACAAAAAAATTGCATTCGCGCGAGCAGAAGAAAGCAGATGAATACCGAATGAGAGGTTAATCACTCGTGCTAACAGCTGATGTGATGCGCGCGACTGTTTAAAGCGCGTGCGCGCTCCTGTTCCCTTCCTTGAAGCACGCGTGCCTGGAACGCAACTGTGATCGGATCTCAGGCAATCGAATAGTCAGGCAAAAGAGTAATGCTAATGCACACACAGTCTTGCTGCTTTCAAGAGCTCCAAGTATGTCTTTTTGTATGCAGCACCGGTTGCTTTCGCTTTGAACAGATTATTAATTGACCTTAACCGTGTTATCATCCTTCCATTATTATAGTATGTTTATCACCTGCTTTCTTTTGCTTATGGTTATTTTTGTTAATATGGTTTAATTATCATTTTTACAACAACATTGCTTTAATATGAGATTAACTCTTCGTTTATGTGTAGTTAACTGGTGAACTGAGAGACCTTTAGCGAGGACAGATTACTCTGCATATTTGTGATACATGACAATAATTCTTTGTAAAAGTCAATTGTTTTTCCTTGGTTGTTTTTAAAGAAATGTTTTGTTAAATAAAAAGTATAGTATACAGCTATATTTAGCTTGTTTTGACACATTTAAAATTTGTGGCTAAGAAATAATTCTTGTTTGGTGTCGTCAGAGATAAATTAGGTAAATCCTTAATTTTAAGTTCTGAAAAGTCATGTCACCCATTTGCTCATACACGACACACAAAACGTGAAATGAATGAGGAGGCATGTGGGCATAACACAAAATCTTAATCAAGTAATTTTAGCATGTCAAAGTCATATTTATGCATATAAAACTATTTTCCCAACAACAAAGTTGTGGCTAGTGTAAATGCAGAGTGGCTAGTAACATTGGAAAACTACTAGCCACTGTGGCTGGTGATCAAAAAAGTTAATGTCAAGCCCTGCTTGCATGTAAATCTAAACTGCACATTCGGTACTGTGGATGTGTCTGAATATTCTTTATGAGATTTTCGCTGCAGCATCTTTTTTGTTTCTCATCATTCATTCATTTATTTTCCTTCCGCTTAGTCTCTTTATTCATCAGGGGGTTGCCACGACTGAATGAATCGCCAATTTATCAAGCGTAAGTTTTACACAGCGAATGCCCTTCCAGCCGCAACCCAATAAATTGCAGGATGCATTTTATTCAACAACCACTGGTGTCACTAATATATGAAGGTAATCCTTATGTCAAATTTAAAACCCACGTAAAATGAATGATAATTAACAAAACCTTTCCAAACCTTTTTTTTAATTATTGATGCATATTCATTCAAATATTTTGCCATGGCACACTGACTGGCGTTGTTCATTGGTCACAGAATTGCAAACTATTGAGTTTTGCTCCTGATTTACCTTCATACTAATAATCAAGATATAACTTTGATGTTATATCTTATATAAAATATATCATTACTTTGAGTGTGTATAATGTGAGTGAAAATATAACAGAAGGATCTTACTTTGCGCTGGTGTAAAGAAAGGGGTTTTGTCTCCTGTAGTCTTTTCTTTCGGGATTTTTTCACCACTCTTAAATTGTCCTCGTCCACAAATGACACACAAAGGAAGCACTGCAACAAACACAAAACCCCTGGTTAGATGCCTGCATACAAAATCCCAATAAAAGCTTTAAATGTGTCTGTTTAAAGCACTAACTGTATTTTAAGGGATGGTTCACCACAAAATGAAAAGAAATACTCACCATTTACTCACCGTAAATTTCAAATTTCAAACCTTTATGAGTAACTTTTTTTTTTTTTTTTGCTGAACACAACAGAAGATATTTTAAAGAATGTTGATAACCATTGACATCCATAGGTGACTTTTCATCCTAATGTGAAGCATTCATTTATAGATTTTCCTTCGCTTTACTCTTTTTTTAAGGGTTGCCTCAGCAGAATAAGCCACCAACTATTCCGTCATACGTTTTATGCAGCGGATGCCCTTTAAGCCCAAACCCAGTACTAGAAAACACAGATACAAACTCAACTGGAGCACCAGGAGAAAACCCACACAAAACAAGAGGAGAACATGCAAACTCCACACAGAAATATTAACTGACCCAGCTAGACTCAAACCAGCAACCTTCTTGCTGTGAGTTGACAATGCTAACCACTGAGCCACTGTGCCGCCCTTACGTGAAGCAAATATTTTCAAATGTTTGCAAAAAAATTGTAAAACCCCAATGTGAATTAGATGTGTTTTAGAGTAGCCGACTATAGTATTGGTAACCTCAGGGTTCTTACACCTTTTCCAACTTCAAATTCCAGCACTTTTCAAGCACTTTCAAGGTGCATTTTTATGCTTTTCCAGCACTTAACAACCACGGTAAATTATGTTGATATATGCTGTATGTACTTTTTCACATTTATATCCATTGTGCTATTTAAAAAAAAAAAACACTATGACATTTTAACTTAAGTTGTTGAATACTTTGGAACATGGATTTATTGAGATAGTTCACCCAAAAATGGTAAAATAATAATCATAATTTTAAAAAGTTCAGTTATTGGATATCTTTTTAAGTTTTGGTCTCTTTCTTTTAGTCAGATTTTGTTTGGGTGTACAACCAATCTTTCATGACCAGTCGTTCATAATATTTCATGTGCATTGCCAAAATTCGTGTAACAAATTAAATCCTTATGGGTCCGAACCATTCAATGTAAAGCCTGAAAAATGGAGTTTACAGGTAGCAGCGTTTGCCATTTTAATTACAAATGTTCTATTTAATCTTTCGTTTATTCATCACAATTTTGTCAGTCGTGCACCTGCAGAGCATTCACCATCGCAAAAGGGCTTGCATTCACTAAGATTAAACTAATATTGCAGCTAATGAAAAGACTGTTGTTGCTATTAAGATGGCGTTTGCAAATAATAAGTTATACGTCAACTGTTTAAACTATTTTTAAGTGCTGCGTTTGGCGTTTTTAGGAAAAAATCCTGCGTGAATGTCTCCTAAATATGCACATTCGGTGAACATTTTGCAATGAAAACTGGTCACACGCCAACAATTTTATGCACAAATGCTCCCGAATATATTTTGAGCTTGCATAGATAAGAGTTTGGGCGCATATGCAACTAAAACGGTCGCAATTTCGAGCCTTGCAACTTCAAATTTCGAGCAGGTTCAAGCACTTGATCCAAAATCCAAGCACTTTTCTAACCTTGAGAAGACTATATTAAAAATCAAGCATTTTCCAGGATTTCCAGCACCCGTACGAACCCTGTAACCTAGTAACAAAAAGTAAACAAGGCAAGCAAAATGGCTTCACATGGGTGTAATTTTCATTAAGTCAGATGCTGCGTCCCAAATGGCACACTATACACTATGCACTCATGCAGTGTGTACTTATGCACTTACACACTCAACAGCATAGTTTATGTAGTGTCGACACAAATGGAGCACTAGTGTTTTTTTTTTACTAAACGGAAATTCAAACGATTTGGGATGCACCTTTACTTTATTTAGCAAATGTGTTTCCATCTCTCATTACTCACGTTATACATTTTACACTTACAACCTTTTACGCATTTTTATTCATAATTTGGCAGTTCTATCCCTCGTTTCTCATGAAATACTTCAAAATGCGCATTTGGAATGGAAAAACAGCTACTGTATGGATATCAATGGATACCTGTTTCAAACATTCTTCAAAATAACTTCTTTAAGTCTGTGTCAATAGCCTAGTGGTTAAGTGTGTCAACATATAGCTTACGACGATCTGAGTTAGATTCCTTTGCCGATCCTTCCCTTCTCTCCATTATTTCCTGTTAATACTCTACACTGCTTAATCCATTTAGGGTTAAAGATAACTTCTTGAAGAAAAAAACTTGAAGAAAAAATCTGTGAACTAAAGTGAACATTAACGTGTTCACCTCTTCTCGGTCTTGAACGGCCTCAAACTTCCTCTCGGTGTAGTTCTGTTTTGCCTCTTTGGAGTAACAGCCGGTACCAATAAGCCAGTCCAGAAATATAGTTGTCTAAATAAAATTCAATAGTAAATAAATAATTTTACACTTCAATTTTTTTGCGAGACACTGTCTGTGGGTTTACTCACAATAGCATAATAGGAGAGCGTAGACCCAATGTAGATGATTAGCTGAATGATGCTGAACTTTCCAGCCTGTGAAGAATATAGAGAGCTCATTATGTGAATCCTTATGCTAAAACTAACATGCAAAGTAACATGACCGTATGGAATCATATAGTCTCACCTTCCCAAACACCATCACATCAAACCTAATGCCATACATTTTGAAGAGAGTGCGCTGTTCCACGCCATTCACCGTTGAGTATCTCGCAAACCTATTAAATGATATCTATGAGAAAGGAGCGTTTAAGAGATGACATGCTTTTCAAGAGGATTTGGGTTGTTCACACCTGAAGTTGAGTCCAGGGTACAGGGTTCGGTTGCTTTCTTTCTCATCCAGGCGACGGAAGGAGTATTTGGGTAAGCAGCTGTGAAAGAAGCGGTTCAGGTCACAGTCCCAGTTGATCTGGATCCCAATCACACCACCCTGTGAAGAAGATGCTGATAGTTATGATGAGACAACAGACAAGACTAGCCTAAACCATTTCTTCTTTTTGTTTAGTACTTAAAGAACCATAACTAAATTAAGTAGTTTTCTTGTTTTTTTATCTTCAGCATTTCTAGTTTTATCTCTTGTTTATGTCAATGTGTTTGTGTGTCAGTTATTATTATTAGCTCAATTTAAAAACTAATTTTCAATGTCTTTGCCATGATTAAAGGACACAATAAAGTACATTAGTTGTTTTGCAAGATACTAGTATTCAGCTTAAAGTGCAATTTAAAGGCTTAACTAGATTAATTAGGCGAACTAGGTTAATTAGGCAAGTCATTGGACAACATTGGTTTGTTCTGTAGGCCAGTGCATCCCAACCCTGTTCCTGGAGGCACACCAATAGTAGGGATGTCCAGATCTGATCACGTGATCAAAAATAGGGCCCGATCACATGTTATCGATCAGGACTCAAATAAAAATGTATGTGTGTGTGTATGTGTGTATTCTTAGTCCCTTTATAAATCCGGTGTCGCCACAGCGGAATGAACCGCCAACTTATCCAGCAAGTTTTTACGCAGCGGATGCCCTTCCAGCTGCAACCCATGTCTGGGAAACATCCACACACAGATTCACACACACACTCATACACTATGGACAATTTGGCCAACCCAATTCACCTGTACCGCATGTCTTTGGACAGGAAACCCACGCGAAGACAGGGTGAACATGCAAACTCCACACAGATACGCCAACTGAGCCGAGGTTCGAACCAGCGATCCAGCGACCTTCTTGCTGTGAGGCGACAGCTCTACCTACTGCGCCACTGCCTCGCCCTGTTGCAGAGACTCTATTGATTAAATGCCGGCAAAGAAGAACACGGAGACAGCTTGAAGCGGAAAGCGCGAGTATGTCTGTGGTTTGGAGGTATTATAAAGTTGATGACGACAACATTGCCATTGCTAACATTGCCATTGTGAGATATGTAAACTTGGCATTGCGAGAAGTGGAAAGGACAAACCTGATAAGACACCTCAAAAACAAATGTAGAACCCCAATGTGAAATACCGTCTCACCATTATTTTACAAAAAAGCTCTGCCGGCTCTTTATAAGAAGATTTCTGACAAACTATTTGTCCTGTTACAAGATGTACCCCATGTTTTGTCACCACAGACATATGGATTTTGTCCGTAGCTCCCATGTCTCTACTAAGCCTTTATGTATTATAATAGTATCGGATCAGGTTTCAGTATCGGTAGAAACTCAAAATCAAATGACTCGAGGGCAAAAAAACCTGATAGGGACATATTTTGGATGTCTCCTTTAGCTGACCCATTCATTTCAGGTTTTGGAATCTCTTTTAATGGTCTGATGAGTTGAATCAGTAGTGTTTGATTAGGAAGAGGTTGAAAATGTGTACTATTGGTGTGGCTTCAGGAACAGGGTTGGGAAACACTGCTTTAGGCAATCGAAACATATAATCTCTTAAGTAAGATATAATATACAAAAAAAATAATATCTAAAATAATAGTTTCTAATAATTTTGATCTCACCAGTTTTCACATTTTACAAATATTTATTTATTTATATATAATTGCAGTCAGAAATATTAGCCCTCCTAAATGTTTAGCTCCCCTGTATATCCCCCCCATCCCCCCACGCCAATTTCTGACAGTTTGTTTTATAGACAATCAAAAAAATATTGCTTAAGGGGCCTAATAATATTGGCCTTAAAGTGTTTTTTTTTATTTATAAGAACTGCTTTTATTCTAGCTGAAATAAAACAAATAATAATTTTTCCAGAAGAAAAAAAATATCATAGGACATTCTGTGAAAAATTCCTTGCTTTTTTTAAACAATAAATATTTGAAAAAGAAATCACTGGAGGGCTAATATTTGAGAAAATATATATAGTTAAGATCAGAATTATTAGCTCTCCTTTGATTTTTTTTGATTTTTTAAATATTTTTAGTTTAACAGAGCTAGGACATTTTCACAGTAAGTCTCATAGTATTTTTTCTGTTGGAGAAAGTTTTATTTTGGCTAGAAAAAGCAATTTAATTTTTTAAAACAATTTTAAGGACAAAATGATTAGCCCCTTTAAGCTATATATTTTTTCGACAGTCTACAGAACAAAACATCATTATACAATAACTTGCCTAATTATTCTAACCTGCCTAGTTAACCTAACGTACCTAGTTAAGCCTTTAAATGTCAGTTTGAGCTGTATAGAAGTGTCTTGAAAAATATATAGTCAAATTATATTTACTGTCATCATGGCAAAGTGCGAGGCCGTGGCGCAGTAGGTAGTGCTGTCGCCTCACAGCAAGAAAGTCTATGGGTTGCTGGTTCGAACCTCGGCTCAGTTGGCGTTTCTGTGTGGATTTTGCATGTTCTCCCTGCCATTGCCTGGGTTTCCTCCGGGTGCTTTGGTTTCCCCCACAGTCCAAAGACATGTGGTAAGGGTGAATTGGGTAGGCTAAATTGTCCGTAGTGTATGAGTGTGTGTGTATGTGTGGATGTTTCCCAGAGATGGGTTGCAGCTGGAAAGGCATCCGCTGCGTAAAAACTTGCTGGATAAGTTGGCGGTTCATTCCGCTGTGGCGACCCCGGATTATTAAAGGGACTAAGCCGACAAGAAAATGAATGAATGAATGAATCATGGCAAAGATAAAATAAATCCATTATTAGAGATGAATTATTAAAAATATTATGTTTAGAATGTGTTGAAAAAATCTGCTCTCAGTTAAACAGAAATTCAGGGGGGCTAATAATTCTGAGTTCAATTGTACAAATATATGTTGATTGACATCAATAGTCCCTTACTAGTTTATTTCCTAATATTCTTCTTACCTCCACTGCCATCTCTGAAAACTTCTCCTTGGCTTCAGCCACAATGTCTCCCAGTCTGAATATGGGGCAGTATGGATTTTTGTAGCGGTGATAGATGCAGCCTTTAAAGTCAGTGTCCTTCATTTCAGACAAGATGTTTCTCCTAAATCAAAAATATTCAAGTTTTAAAAGTGGTGTGAACAGTACAGCTGTCAAATAAATAAACAGTTCTCCAGTCTCCGGCGCCTAGACTGCAGTTCTGCACAGGAAGTTTGGCCAGAGAAGAAATGAGTGTGCCCAACTGAGCCTGGTTTCTCTCAAGGTTTTTTTTCCTTAACTTTCGTCAATTGGTAAAGTTTTGTTCCTTCCCAATGTTGCCACTGTATTGCTTGGTTTGGGACACGTGGAGCTGCTTGTTTGGACTTTCAGCAGTGAAATTTAAACCATACTGATCTGAACTAAACTGAACTTCAACTGTGAAAACTGGACTGACACAATTTCAGTTTACTAGAACTTCTATGTTAAGCTGTTTTGACACAACCTACATTGTAAAATCGCTATAGAAATAAAGATTAATTGAATTGAAAGAAATATAGTTAATCTGCAGTGCATGGGGCGATAACCGGTTTAAAGGTATACTATACTACTATATTTGAAGGTTTTAAAACCGTTAAAATTTTCTGTTATACCGTTCCTAAGGTATTTATAAGTTATTATTTTTTACAACTATTTTATTGACAACTATTTTAATTATTTTATTTGTTTTTTAGGGCAACATTAGAATAAGACCCTCCACATTACAAGCTACTGGTCAGTCCATGATTCAGGAAATATCTGAAAAACAAATCTCTTATAAACTAACATCCAACATGCTGTAGTGCTGAACAGTGCAGTGGCTTTACTTTATATCCAAAGAAAAGAAAGATATCCAATGATGCGTTTTCATGTTGAAAAGAAATCGTTTTTTGAAACTAATAAATACAGCAGAAGTCAATGACTTATTCGAATTAATTAGGTTGACATGTTTAAATATTAAAATATATATATTTATCATGTTCAATAGGATTGTTTTTTTACCAAGACTTTTAAAAAGAACTTGTTTTAGAGCAGTAATCACAATACCGTGAAATCGCAAAACCGTGATATTTTTACCCAAGGTTATTATACCATCAGAATCTTATACCGGCTCATGCCTAATCTGCAGTTATACAGTATAATGTACTTTTTTCTAATTTTTGTACTAATTTTTATTACTGAGTTTTTGTAACATGGTGTGTTTATAAAAAAGTGTCTGGTGCATATGAAGAGGAAAGTGTTTCATACAAGTGGTTTGTCAAGCCCACTCAACTGTGTTTCAATGTACAATGCTTTGAGGTGCTTTCAACAGGCATTTATGTGGTGGTAGGGATTAATATAAAAAGATGATTAAATAATCAGTTTAAATTATTACCCTGGGCTTTCTTCAGGTTAATAACCTCAAATACTGCTTATGAGTTTCTTATTAGTGTTTGAAAGTGTATATGAATAACAGTTCATGAGTTATATCAGTGTACAAACATCTGTAGAGTAACTAAAATAACGTTTTCTGTGTTAAAAGTAAAATACCTGATGTAGTTAAATGCTGGAAATCTGATGTTATTCTTGATCATCACAGTGAAATTTTCTGCTGCAGCCAAAAGAGCAGGTCTGGGGAGAGAGAAATGAAAGTGTGACATTAGAACATATCCGTATATAGAATCTCAGTTTATATGAAAGTGCCACATTAAAGGGAAACTTCCTCAAATGGGTTCCTCAAAAGTCTCTGGCAGCACTGCAGATTTACTTATTTTGGGGCAAAGCTGATGATGAACTGGTCTTTGTTGACAAAGAGCTTTACTTGCAAATGTCCATGTCAGTGTATTTATAATTGTTTGCACAAATAACGTAACTGTTTCTATATTAATACCTTACCTTTAGATATTCCATACAATGAACTGTATAATATATATATATATATATATATATATATATATATATATATATATATATATATATATATATATATATATATATATATATATATATATATATATATATATATATTTATGGAATATTGAGCTAATGAAAACAGATGTGAATTATACTGATAGCTTTTGTGTGTAAAATGCCACATTATTCAATACCACATCTCTCATATATTCCCCAGTACTGGGTTGTGGCTGGAAGGGCATTTGGTGCATAAAACAAATGCTGGAATAGTTGGCGGTTCATTCCGCTGTGGTGACCCCTAATATATAAGGAACTAACCCAAAGAAAAATGAAGGAAATTAAATCTCTTATACAATAAATGTCACTGACATTCATCATAATTATAATTTTGTGTTCCACAAATTATCTATTTATCACACTGTAAAATGGCACCTGGGATTCTTCTTGTTCTCAATAGGGCACCAAGCTGTAACTTCACATGTTTTCTTTAGTATCTCCAACTTCACGCAGGCACCTGTCTGAACACCTTAAAAAAACACTAAGATAAACATAAGAGCGCACATACTTATGTCTTTTAATATTCAAATTCAATTACATTTCATTTCTTATCAAATTTTAATTGGTATGACCAAAATGAAAAAGTTACCATGGTTTTAAGACAAATAAAATAAAAATACATGATTTGTTTAATTTAAACATTGTAGCCACAAATTCAGCAAAGTTTTGCTTGACTAACCATTGTTTAACCGTAGTATATGTAGTAAAACTTTAGTTATGTGAATGGTAGTCAATGCATAAAAAACAAACATTGTTATTAGACTTTACTACAATATAAAACCATAGTTCATTTTAGAAATGCATAATCTAATGCTTCCTAAAGCACATGCAATGCTACTTTACAGTATATATTGTAACCTTACCATGGCTATGCTGGTCAGAAAACCCTTTTTCACAGTCTTTATCTGTTCGACACAGCTTCCCGTTTGGAAGGATCTGAAGAGTGAGCATAGAACTGCTTAACTTTGCCTTAAAAGGACAGTGGCTATAAGGTACCACAATGAAAACAAACATCATAAACTCACGCTGACATAAAACTGCACTTACCTCTGCGCAGTTACCTTGTTTTTGGTTCTTTGTGACAATTGCATTTGTTGCAACGAAAAATGAGTTCTTTCCCTGCCAAAATAAAATAAAAGGGTCATTCCATGTCAACTCATCCAGAGGTCTGCAGCTTATATTTTATATTTTGCTCAAAAATATTTAAAAGAAAGCCAAAATATGAAATGTCATAGATGCATATTTACTGAATAATCTACTATTTTGTAGGGGAGAATTTTTCACCTGAGATTAGGTGCAAAAGTAAAAAGTATGTACAATTTAGAAAAATGTCAGCAATATTTTGTTATTTTTAGACATAAATGAGAAGGTCTGTTAGTAAAACCTTTTGATTTAAGCAATTTTTGTTACATTGTATATGCGTGCCAAACATTACACTTATAATACTGGGAAAAAAACTTTGCATAGGTGCGTCAAGAAATAAAAAATAATAAATGTAATTAAATAAATAATAAATAAATAAATATAATTTATTATAATTTACTATATTAATAATTCCTGGTTCTATTTACCTGAGATGGTCCACTGTAATCCACCACATCCCACACAACGTCTCCAACTTCTGGTAAGGTAATCTTTGCAACTCCCTTAACCTTTGTGGTGACAGAACTCACTACAAAATCATACTCCTGGTATTCTTTATTCCATAACATCATGATACTGGAAAGTAAAGACATTTAAGACTGGCTTGAGACACCAAATGAGGAAATTATATCAATGATATAAATTGTAATTACATGGTACCATTGTAACCAAAATTCATCTATATTTTTGTTACACTAAGTTTTTAGCATATTTTTGTAGTAACACCGTGGTAATTCAAATAGGCCAGTTTGTTTACAAAAAAAAAAAAAACATTGTTTCAACACTTTTACTATAATAAAACCATTGTTAATTTTGTGGGTTCAACACTTAAACACAACATAATATGTGTGGAAAAAAGGCACATTGGCAAAGAATGTACATGAATGAGCTCTTGTTGGACGATGTGGGGGCGACATATGGAGAAACACTTACCAAATGAACATCAAGATCACTCCGTTTAACGTCCATTTCAGTGAGCCAAGTTTCACACTCTTGATTTTGACGAGTTTTTGCGTGTCGTATTCACAGAGGTTCAGCAAAACGCAAGGCATGGCGGTGATTTTGTAAACAGAGGGGAAGGACAGAAGCGATGACTGCGGATTGCTGCTGTGCAGAGCTCGAGCACTAGAAGAAGAAGGTCACATGGTCAAGGGAGGACAGTTGTGCCATAATAATACACTCTTTCTTAGGGCGGAGAACGAGATACACTGGGTGTGTTGTGTTCAAATTGACTTAGCATTCATGCAGACCTTCATCTTGGGATCATGTTAGGATGCAAAAGTGATTGAAATGAATTGAAAAATTATTCTAGCGATTGTATTTGTCTGCTACAGGCAGCTATGGGGAAATGAAGAGTCCACGTGAAATTCGTTGTTTCTCTGGAGTATTTTGTTCGGTCTCAACTTTTCTTCTCAAATTTAAACAAAACATTGTTGTTTAAGATGCATTTATCTTCCTGAGAAAAACAATTGATAAGAATAATTAATGTTTTTAAATTTGATCCACCAAATATTGCTTTTTTAACTCTTCTGAAATTTAAGCATTGAATATTGTAAAAGAGAAAGAAAGAAAGAAAAAAAAAAAAATATATATATATATATATATATATATATATATATATATATATATATATATATATATATTATTCCCACTTATTTTCAGTGTAAAACATTCTGCTCGATATCTTTTATATTTGAAATGATACAGACTAAAATATAGAGATGATTGACTTCAAACAACACCACAGTGAACACATTACATTTTCAGTTTTTACAGTACACTTTTTGGTGTTTTTTGTGTAAATTGCAGGCTTTTTGGTAACTGTGCAATACATTCATTAAGAGATCCTTTATGTGGCTTACTTGTCCCATGGCTTGAGTCGTTCTGACACCCATATTGTTTTAAAATTCAGATTGTGGGCCTGTGTATGACTATTACAAATTTACAATTTGCTTGAAATAGATTTTTTTTTAATTCAGTTTTGCAGTTTTATATACTCTCTTTTAAATCAAGGACGATGATGTTTAGTAGAAGCCATCCCAGCAGGCACATAGCATCATGTCAACATTGGATTAGATTTAGGTCATGACGTCAGGTGAACAAAATTCAATGTCTAGCCAGCATCTAAGGACACATTATTTTGATGTCCAATAGGCTAACAACGTCAAATTACGTTGTTATTTAGGTTGATTTTAGGTTGTGCTGGAAATTGACTGAAATCCAACATCTGATAGATGTCATGGTGGTAACGTCCATGCATCAAGGTGTAGCATGATTAGACGTTGGTATTTGGTTGATTTTATGTTGGACATTGACATCAGCCTGATGTTGGGTTCTGATGTCAACTTGATTTTCATTTCCATACATAATCCAGCGTCCACACAACGTTGGGGTACGTTAGGGTACAACATCAAAATAGCGTCATGTTGACGTCCTGTGCCTGCAGGGATAGTTTTAGTAACCAATCTGATTAATGAGCGGTTTTAGATGTGCAAAGCAGATGTATCATTTATCCCAGTTTTGCATTTATTTTGATGGCATTAGAACATTAAGGACATTTGAATAGTAAAATTCTTCAGACTACATTTTACCCAAAATATACCCAAGTATGCCTAAATAGCAAACAAACAAGGTTTGACTAGGCAAATTTCAAACGCTAATAACATGATCATCCAATACTGATTGTTGCATACATTTAGCATCAGTAAAGATAGTACACAAAAAAACTATTCACAAATTCCAACCTGTAATCTAACCTATAATGAGCATGGAGCATTTTTCCCATTTTGCCTCATTTGTGTTTCCAGCTTTGACCAAAGCCTGCTCTCATTTACTCATTCAAAGTCAGTTTGCATACGAGATTCATTCCCCCGTTTCTACATAAGACAACACGCATCTCGCTAGATGTCATATCAGTGCAGGACTCTGAAGAGAAAGATGAGCACCGACGTTGGCGACGTTCTTTTTTTCCTTGGAGTTGGGGTTGTCGGTGTTTCTGGAAATATATTCAACCTCATTTTCACTGTACAACAGCAAGTAATAACCAGAACCATTCAGACTGTGGGCTTGATCCTAGATGTCATCTCCATCAGCAACATTATCTTAGCACTGGCCATTCTCAGCATGGTGGTTGGCGTCTTTCTAAATCCCCAAATCTGGTGCATCAAGCCATATCCTTTTGATCTCCGTCTTGAAATTTATCTAATGTTGACTTGCGGCTTCATCAGCTTCTGGGCCATTGCTTGGCTGAGTCTCTTCTACTGCATCAAAGTTGTAAATTTCTCCTCTGAGATTTTCAGAACACTGAAGAAGAACATCTCAACTGTGATCAATATTGCGGTGCTGCTGAGCTGCATGTTCTCCTGCTTGTTTTTCATCCCAGTGTTCAGCCTTGATGCTGTGGATTCAGCGGAACAAAATGACAATGCATATGGTAACGTGACCTGTCCAATGCCTTCTTTCACTATACAGATGAACCAAGATGCATACTCAGCTGCTGTTCTGTTCCTCCTCTGCCCAATTCCACTGATGATCATGTTGCCCACCTCTGTCAGAATGGTGGTCCATCTATGCGCCCACACACGGGCACTCCAAAAGAACCAGACGCAGGTGCAGGGATCAGACTCGTATCTCCTTGTGTGCAAACTCACCATCTCCCTGGTGGGAGTTTATCTGTTCAACCTATTCTTTGTGTCTTTGTTCATCCTTATGAAGCTAATCGGGGCATATATCACATATCAATACCTAGTCAGTACTTTTACCTTTTACTGTGGAGTGACTTCAGTACTCCTGACGGCTTCAAACAGGTATCTGAAAGATAAGCTCTGGAGTTTGTTCTGTTGCAGAAAAGCAAAGGAGCCAGCTAGCAAAAGCCACACAGTTGTGACAGGGGATGTTTGATGTGATGAAAAATAGCATTTCATGTTTTTTCCTTTTTCTGAATTCTAATGTTTAGACCAGAGATGCCCAAAGTAGGGCCCACGGCCAAAGTTGTAACCTTTGATTTGTTCCACCATCCCACCTGAGAGGAGAGTGTTAATGATGAAGAGGGTTGGGATGAATGCCTTTAACACAGAGATCGTCAATTCTAATTTGATGTTTTCTTTTTTTGTTTTTTGTTTTTTTTGTTAATTTTATTGCCGAGCTGCAAAAAAAAGCTAACTGAAATTAAACGTTTCAATTAAAAGTTGGAACTGAATCTCATTTTTAAAAAGGTAAATACTGTCACTTGATGAATAGAGGACTATGCAGAAGCAAATCAAGGCAAAAACTAGTGTAATTGTGTTATGAATGAGATTGTTTTGTTTTTACTGTAAAAGTTCATTATAAAATGTAAAGTAATACTGTATTAGTTAATATAAAGCAATGTTTTCTAGGCATTTTTAAATAATATCAAATAAATTAGGAATTTACTCATGGCAACTATATTTACCTTCTGCCCACTAGCCTCAATCACGTTTGGTTTTGATCCCCCCCATCCACTACACCCCTGTCTGCTATTTTAATGTCATCATAAAACAAATCTCTTAATTAACAATTTCTTTTATAATGGAATTAACATGACTGCTTTGTTATTATTTTAGCTAAATGGCAGCCTGCTTATTTAGTGTCTGATAGAAAAAAGTTTTTGTAATCTTAAGTTCCTGTATATCTGCTCTCTATTTTGTTGTCAATAGTAGTGTATATTAATTTCATTGAGCTTGTATTGACATTCTATCCTCACATATTGTAATGTGAAGGGATGCTGACAAAGGGGGTATGAATCCAAATGCAGAGTTTAGTAGCAGGATGGTCAAGCAAGAAATGGTCTACTCAGCGGCAAACATGTACACAGGAAACAGAGAGTTGTAGTCATAAACAGACTGATGGCCAAAAGGCAGGCAGCAGACAACATAAGAAACAAAACAAAGCAAGGTTCAAACGCGGAAAGCAAGGCAAGAAAATTAAACCATGTCATAACATACACAATGCCGTATAAGAAGACTCAGCCATGAAGAGAGAGAGAGTGTGTGCGCGCACTGTATAAAATAGTTCTTGTAATCAGTTCTGAACAGCTTCAGCTGTGTCTGTTTGCAATCATGAGGATTTAGACCAGGTGTGTAAGTGGTGCATGACTGGATTAGTACTTATAAGACAGGATTGTAGTACATGTGAATGTGAAGGTTCTTCAGTGATTCATGAAGGTTATATCGCTGGTGATCGTGACACAGAACAATCTATGAGTTTACTTTTTTTTTATTCTACAATGCTTTTACACCATAGCCTCACAAAAATACTTTCCTCCTTTATTAAGCCATACAGATGACAATGGAGAAGCTTTGTGAGTGGAAAACATAAATCCTTACATCTTATAGGACATCTGAATATAGTAAATGTATTTAAATTATTCTAAATATATGCCTAAAATTGATTTATTTCTTTCGAAAAATCATACACATTCTTTAACCAAAATACATTTTAAGATATGCCTAAATAGGAAACAAACAAGGTTTTGAATTGGAACATTCCTGAAGCTGATTACATGAACATTCAATTGATTGTTATGCATGTTATGCATGTGAAAAAAAAAGTAGTCTCAGTGTCTCTAAGTGACGTGACATGGGTTCACCATCACTGAAGAAAGTACTTAGAGGGTTGTGTAATCTGACCTCTAATCAGACTTTCTGCCATATAACCTAATTTGTATTTCCAGCCTGGACCAAAGCCTGCTCTCATTAACTCACGCAAAGCAACTTTGCATATGAGGATCATTCCCCATTTCTACATAAGATAACATGCATCTTGCCAGATGTCATACAGTATCAGCGCAGGACTCTAAAGAGAAAGATGAGCACCGACGTTGGGAACGTTCTTTTTTTCGTTGGAGTTGGGGTTGTCGGTGTTTCTGGAAACATATTCAACCTTATCTTTAGCTTACAACAGCAAGTAAAAACCAGATCCATTCAGACTGTGGGCTTGATCCTAGATGTCATCTCCATCAGCAACATCATCTTGGTACTTTCCACTCTCGCCATGGTGGTTAGTGTGTTTCTGAATGCCCACATTTGGTGCATCAAGCCATATCCTCTCGGTCTCCGTTTTGAAATGTATCTAATGATGACTTGCGGCTTCATCAGCTTCTGGGCCATTGCTTGGCTGAGTCTTTTCTACTGCATCAAAGTTGTGAATTTCTCCTCTGAGATCTTCAGAACACTGAAGAAGAACATCTCAACTGTGATCAACACTGCGGTGACGGTGAGCTGCTTGTTCTCCTTCTTGCTATTCCTTCCAGCGTTCAGCCTCGATCTTCCAGATTCAGCGGATAAAAATATCAGCGAGACAAATAGCACAACCTGTCCACAGCCGACTTTCACTCTACAGATAGACATAAATGCATACGCAGCGGCTGTCCTGCTGCTCATCTGCCCGATCCCTCTGATGATCATGTTGCCCACCTCTGTCAGAATGGTGGTCCACCTCTGCGCCCACACACGGGCACTCCAGAAGAACCAGACGCAGGTGCAGGGATCCGACTCGTATCTCTTGGTGTGCAAACTCACCATCTCTCTGGTGGGAGTTTATCTGTCCACTCTATTTATGGTGGCATTGTATTTCATTATAAAGGTTTTGGGGGCATTTATGACATATCAAGCCCTAGTCAGTGCCTTTACTTTTTACTGTGGAATGACTTCAGTGCTACTGACGGCATCAAACAGGTATCTGAAAGATAAACTTTGGAGTCTGTTCTGTTGCAGGAAAGCAAAGGAGCCAGTTAGCAAAAGTCAGACAGTTGTGACACAGGATGTCTGATGTAGTGCAGTTTAGTTAAAGCAAAATTCAACCCCCTTAGACCTTTCTTCATCTTCAGAACACTAATTAATATATTTAAGAGCTCTCTGACCATCTGTAACCCCGCCGGTCCTACGTCACCCAACCCGCTCAGAGATGGTATCCAACCGGCGACCTTCTGCATTGGAGTTGGTTGCTCTAACAAGGAGGCTAAAGACCATGGTCTCTAGAGCACATTTAGAGGTCAGAGGAGTCAGGTTTACCTGCACAGCACTTACTAGCTGGCCTCTGTTACACCTCCATAGATAGCAAAGGTCCAGAAACATTGTCAAAATCTCATGTGGTTTAAGTGGTTCAACTATAATCATAGAAAGCTACAAGAACAATTCTGTGTGCCAAAGAAAAACTGTAAAAACATCTTGGTTTGCCAATGTGTCCGGGGAATACGGCATACGGGATGCTGACTCTAATGGCAATACATTGTATATCCTGCAGTAAATGCCTAAATTGACAACCAAGTTCGAGGAGAAAATCTTGGTGAAAAAAGTTGGTTTTACTGTTTTTTGGGGAGCTTTAGCTTTTAAATGATTACAGTTGAACCACTGAAGTCAGTTTTGACAATGTTTTTGGCTCATTTTCTAAACTTTGAACATCTCCTGGCCATTGCTGCCTATGAGAATAAGGGAGCTCTTGGATTTTCTATTAAAATATCTTAATTGTGTCATTTGTCATTTTAAACATGAACAAAGGTCTAAGGGGATTGGAACGACAAGAAGGTGAGAAATTAATAGCAGATATTTTATTTTAGGTAGAAATAAGCTTTAAGGGGACTTAAACAGTAGTTCTTCATGTTTTTATTTACAATATTCAGACTATAATACTAAAAAGCAGATGCTATTTTAATGTCACTGTAAAAAAAAAGTACCATAATGCAATTCAAAAGTGTAAATTCACAGGTGTATTTACTATTTTGAATTGTATTATAAGACCTCAATCTCTCTTCTGTAAACATTAAAAGCTGTAAGTTTAACAAAGTGACTTTTATTCACATTTAAGTAGCTTAAAGCAAGACCTGATATACATGGCAGTAAATCTGTAAAATAAAATAAAAGTTCTCCTAATTTGTATTTCATTCATATGTTTTTCCCCGTTTTCATCAGCTACGCCTCAGTGATGTGTGATGTCTATGTTTAGGATACTGCTACTAGCTGTATGCTACTTTTTTCTCAAAATTCATACAAAATCGCCACCTGATTTTTACATGTGATTGGTTTGGAACTGGAAACTTGTCTATGTAGAAAAACATCAAATTTGTTCTCATAATATTGTGTAACGAATATGTCTTTGATTTAATGAATGGGATGCTTTAATTTAATTGGTAATCTAAATGTAGAGATAAATGTTACATTAGTATCTAGTTTATGTTATTTTACCGAACTGTGATAAATATTAATAAAATATTCCACATGAAAACTGTTTCTGAAATGCTGAGTATTGCCTCACACTCAAAGACTACACAAAAGTCATTTTAAATAAATGTAAGTAAATGCAATCAAAATACAGGTGAAATGATGGGAAACACTTTATTTTGATGGTCCATTTGAGTATTAGTAGACTGTCTGCTTAAAATGTTGATATACTCCTTCAACAAACATTTAACTGACTTTAAGAAACTTTGCAAGTACATGTCAACTTAAACTAACCCCCAAACTAACAGTCTAGTTAGAATTTAATGAGAATTAGTTGCAATGTAACTTAAATTCAACAAACAAAATAAAATAAATGCTTAAAATAAAAACAAAACAAAGTGTGATCAAATAAGGTTTCGTTATTATTCAGTTTAACAGATATGTTAAATAAAAACAATACTTATTCTGCCCTGTCCTTAAGAAAACATCTAAAACAATAAGTGATAGTACTATATTTGAAACTACTGGAACTCCTTGTTTACAAATAGATAAAAAAATAGCAGTTTAAAGGATAATGGCAAATTTCTAAAGATTTAATGAGTTTTTTTTGTGCTGCACTGTGATCATCAAAGGGATAGTTCATGAAATGAAAATTCTGTCATCATTTACCAGCAACCAGCATTCTTCAAATGATCTTCTCTTGTGTTTAACAGAACACGAAACCTCAAAGGTTTAAAAATTATTTTAAATGATTTAAATGATAAATGATTTTTGTTCTTTGCCTGACAATGTTTTTGTATATAAACTTTTGTTACAGTGACTGTCATTTTTGACTCATGCATTCAGACATTTCACCTTCAAAACTTTTTACTTACAAAAGTATTTTTTTTACTTACAAAAGTATTACATATACTCTATACAAGTGCCGTGCCGTTCACTAGCCTAAAATCTAAATTCTCTACCTCTTTTGGAGGATAAGAGCTGACATTTACTGAATATCCTTTCTATTCATTTAAAACATGTTATTTATATGAGAATTTGATCAGCAGTTCTTGAGATTTTGGCATTTCTCTGTTCAACTAAACAGTTGCATGCTTGACATAACTGCCCTGGAGGCGTTAAAAATATGGCTGTAGTGTGAGCTATCTGACCCTAAACGGGTCATGGGATTGATCATGGGATGGACTCTAGGGAACACACAAAACAGATAGCTGCAAGAAATCACTGCCAATTGCATAAACCAGAAATAATTTTATTTTTGAGTAAAGATTTAGATCCAGTACACCATACTACTACACAGTAACATAATGAAAGATGAAAGTTTAAACATAAATCTTGACCGTTCAACTGTTCAAACAGACTCAGTTAAACATTTTCTGTATCTTTAATTTAAAAAACTCTGGTAAACCTTTGTTTTCAAAGGTTTGTGGCAACGATTCAACATTCATGATAACTTTATGAGCTTCATCGAAGAGTTCCACACCGACCTCCTTCTTCACACGGTCTCTCCAGGCGCTTAGAGCAGGCCTGCCTTCAAACACATCTACACCTGTAGCAACCGGCTTCAAAACACAGAAAAACATCTGATCAGTATGTCATATACAGACCCAGCACATACACTCTTAGAAATAAAGGTATACGGGAGCTGTCACTGGGGCAGTACCTTTTCAAAAGATACATATTTGTACCTAAAGAGACCACAGTGGCACTTCAAAGGTACAAATGCACCTTAAATGTACCAATACGGTCCATTAAGGTACAAATTTGGTCCATTGAGGTACCAATATGGTACATTGAGGTACCAATATGGTCTCTTCAGGTACAAATATGTACCTTTTGAGAAGGTACTGCCCCAGTGACAGCTCCCGTACTTTTATTTCTGAGAGTGTAAGAAAATCAAATTACGTTAATGTACCTGCATCATCTCCACAATGGCTACAATATCAGCCAGAGATATTTTATCCCCTATTATGAAGGGCCTGCTCTGCAGAAATTTGTCCTCAAAGATCTTCAAAGACATGTTGAGATCCTCCAAGGCAGAATCCATCTTTTCTTTGGGCACTGGAGCACCTGTGACCGCAGGCAAGACTCCCTAGAGTTGTGAAATGAAAAATAGAGATCAATGGTTGACTGATAAAAACATGCAAAGAGAGAATAACTAAAAAAGGAGAGGTTACATGATCACAATTTGCTCAGTATACACAAACACACAAACAATCTGTTTAATGTTTAAACAAAGCGAATCTCACCTTGAACCAGAAGACCTTTGAGCCATGAGATCTAATGTTCGTGTGCTGCCAGGAGAGAAACTCATCCACTTGTGCTCGTTTCTGCAGGTCAGCTGGATACCAGTGGTCAGGAGTGCGGTGTTTTCCTGCCAGGTACAGCAGGATAGCTATACTGTATAGAAAGAACATATTTATTTAGTCTTATAACATTTAAGTTTGTGTTAAATGTAACTTGAGATAGCAAAATACCTCTCTGTGAGAAGGAAATCTCCATCTTTGAGAGCAGGAACTTTCCTTATGATGCTGACTTTGCCGAATTCGTCTCCATATTGTTCACCTTTGAGCATAAAGACCAAAAAATAACATGTAAAACTATTTGACTGAACACAAGAACACTAATCTAAAAACGTATGTAAAATTAATGATTAATACAAATTATATTAATAGTATTTAATTTTTAATGCATTCGTTCATTCGGCTTAGTCTCTATTTCAGAGGTTGCCACAGCAGAATGAACCACCAACTATTCCAGCATATGTTTTAAGCAGCAGATGCCCTTTCCCAGTATTGGGAGAGTTAATAAATTATTATTTAATGTGTAGCACAATAAGGTTAATTATTACAAGTCAAAAGCCTGTTTAGGGATCAAAAATAAAAGCTGTGGCGTGAAATATTGTGAACTTAGTTTTTAATCATTATTATTTTATTTCATTTGATGATAAAGCTGGTCATAGTTTACCCAAAAATGAAAATTCTGAGATCTTTGATTTGCCTTTTTTTTTTTTTTTTTTTTTGCTGTTAAACACAAATTTCCAACATTCTTTAAATTTCTTCTTTTGTGTTAAAAACAACTACCTCAAACTGGTTTGGAACAAGTCAAGGGTGAATAAAACGAAGGTAGAATTTTCATTCTAGGGTCTACAGTGTTGTGTGATCCTTCAGAAATCATTGTAAAAGGGGAGAGTGGGGACAAAGGTAACAAATTGGTTATCTCGAAGCCCTGAAATGTTTGCTTTTACAGACTATAACAGCATATTCAGTGTGTCAACTGATTTTGGGACCATGCCCCAATGGTCTGAATTTCAATTTTTAAGTGCAATAAGTAATTCTACAGGTTATTTAGTGCAATAACACATCCTTAAGTTTGCAATGTCTGAGTTTTTCAGTTTAAAAGTAAATCAGGTTTAAATGGTAAGAGTTTCTAATGAAAGTAACACTTTTATTTATGTCCAACTGCTAATAGCCATGCACTATTTTTCACTTCCACATTAGAGTTTTTAGTGTTTTGATTCAGATACTTTATAGAAAATAATGCATATTGCTAATAATATTTAAAAATATTACAAAACTGTAGAAAATTTTAACATATTGGATTGTTGGGTTGTTTTTGAAGCATTTAATGGAACTGAAATTTAAAAAATGAAAATGAAGTTGAATATTTTTGCTTAAATAAAAGAAAAAATATGTTTACAACCTACAAAATTTCAACTAAATTGTTGCTTTTTTTGCATCTCTTTTTTTCAAATTTTGTATTTATTATTTTTCTTTAACATATAACGTTGGCTGCACTACTTTTTGTACCGTTATTGTAAGTTATTTTGTTAGAGAAGCTCTTTGGCTTCAGTACTGACTAATCTAATGTATATGCATAAATATAATATTGTATAGCTTCCTTTTTAAAAATATGAATTTAAAACATAGATTTGTGAGGGGTGTACTTATATATGCTGAGCACTGTGTGTTTAAAATAATAAACAAGATTAAGCCAGTAAATCTAGCAGATATTGTTGTGTTACTTTTGACCCACCCTTGTGTTACTTTTATCCCTACTGACAGGGTCAAAAGTAAGAATGTGCAATTTGTGTTTAAAGAGAAACTATTTTTAGCTGTTCTACATTTGTTCAAAATACCACCCGATAATGATAGACAACACTTAGGAGTTAGTAACCACAGCAAAAAAATATATTTCTGTCTAAAACCTTATTGTATAAAAACAGGCTTTTATTATTAAAAAAAAAAAAAAAAAAAAAAAAACATTCTCCCCTATGCTGACTTGGTGCTAAAATGTTATCTTTTAATACTTAATTATTAAAATGTCAATCTTTTACATTGTTTTACATAAAGTTTGCTACTTAAATATTTTATAGAAGCACACTTTAGACTCAAACTTAAGGAATAAACAGAAAAGAAGAACAGAACCATTACGAAAGAACAGAAAAGAAAATAATACATTTACATAACAGGTATATATTTATATATATTCCACAAAATATAATAAAAAATCCTTAACCTTTCCATGAACAGCACAATAGAAGACAACAATAAAATCACCTGCAGATAAATCCACGGCTTTGTACTCAAAGGGGATTTTGTTTATCTTGGCAAATATAAAGACAGAGCGGCATGGCTGGGAATGCAGATCGAGATACAGCTCCAGCGGCATTGTGGAAGTAAAGTGTCCAAGAAAAGAAGAGAGGCGCCAAACTCCTTCACCCTCATATGTTCTGTGTTTATGCTCCGCCCTGCAGGGGTCGGCAGTACAATGTTTTTGCGACACCTAAAACTAGGTTACCATGTTGTGGCTGTCCGCTTCGTTTATCTAATTACGTGGAACTGATGTCATGATAAAGGCACATATGGATAGAACCGAGAAAGTCTGCAAGTCATGAGGAATTTGACTGAGGAATGGTGAAGAGACGAGGACGAGGAAAAGAGAGAACACACTGTAAAGAAATTGGAAAGGAGCTCCAATTTCAAATGTTGTTAATACGTCCCCTTAAAATGGTTAACCCTTTCTGTGTTTTGGTGTGTGCGTGTGTGTGTTGTAGGCCTATTACTGACGTTGTGGGGATCAAATATGGCAAAACTGTTTTAGGCAACTTTTAAAATTAATGAAATAGTATGCTAATTGAAAATGTTGTCGTTTTAGAGTATAAAATGATTACATACGTCGTCTTAAAGGTAGATGGTTGCGTGTCAAACGTTGTGTAATAAGTTAAAGTCCATTTAAATTCACCCCATCCGTAAATCTCTGAGCTGTTTAATAAGTAAATAATTATTTATTATGACAAAATAAGTCTAAAGCTGTGTGTTTTCAGCATATATTATAATACATTATTTAGTGTTATTTGAAAAATAAAAACTTGTATTGGACTTTTTGTACTTGCTTTTTTCTGTGCGCTTACTTTTAAATAACCTTCCGCATCAATTAGCTTCTTTTGCTCCATCAATTTGTATCAATTTCAGCATATTAAAATCTTCAGCACTTTTATGCACTTGTCTTCTTCCTTTTGTATATTTCTAAAATAGAATATGAGTTTATATATGTTATATAGTGAGAACAAAAAGGCTAAAACCTGATTTGACAATCATATTTTGAAATGTAAATATTAGACGTATAGGCTTATTTACTTGTAGAAATAATTGGGCTGAAAGCTGTTTGGAATAGCCATTCAAAGTGAAGTTAGATTTTCTGTTTAATATCTGACTGTTATTCTACTTTAAAACAGTAGACTTTTTATCGTCCCGTGCACTTGAAACAGCAAAACGACAGAATACTTTTTATCTTTACACTCCAGTATATGCCACGCGGTGGCGCAATAACCTTTTTTTTTTTTTTTTTGCAAAAAGAAAACTTGGATTCAAAGGGATTAAAAAATTCTGTCATTATTTACTCACCATTGACTTGTTCCAAACCAATTTCAGATTATTTATTCTGCTGAAGGCAAAAGAAGTTGTTTTGAAGAATGTTGTTCATACATAATACTATGTAACCACTGAATTCCATAGTATTTGTTTTTTTCTATGATAAAGCTAAATGGTTCACATATCCCTAAAATATCTTCTATATAACAACAACAACAACAACAAAAACCCTCAAATTTCTTTGGAACAAGTTTTGGGTGAGTAACATTTTATATCTTGGGTGAAGTCACAAAGAAATAATAAATAAATAATAAAATAAAATAATAAAATAAAATATGGTTTTATTAAGACAATGTAATTGCATTAAAGTAGAAACTTTTTATTTGTTGGTAGAATTATCTCTTCTCTCTCAGTTATCACAATTTATCATTGAAGGGTCATTCAAAGTAACAATTACATAGCACAAAATCTTAAGCTTATTTACAGTACAAAAATAATTTGATGACACTCCATTTAAGGGTTATATGTCCAAATACCTACTAAATATTTACAGGTTTTATGTATATAAATGATATGTATCATATAACAGTATATAATGTAAGATAATATAGGCCAATGACAATATAATAGTATTATTTCACCCATATCTTGACATTTTATTTTCACAAAACTTCCTTACACTTACATTTGAAGAGTTTAGATGCAAAAACCTCTAAATGCCATGTGATATTTTTACTCCGACTCCTGTGTATAGACTTAGTAATTTTACATTTATGGTGATGAATAAGTTATTTTCATTGCCTTTCAAGTGAAATAACTCAACATAAATATAGCAGGCTGAGTTTCTGACCCCATTAAATTAAATGTATAATTCACCCAGAAAAGAAAACCGATTCACTGACCCTCACGACCCCCAAATTTAATCATTTAGTCTATTTATGCAGACATATTTTAAGCTACAGCATCAAAGCACATTTTCTGTAAAGAGAACCAGGGGATTGACACAATCAGATACACATTAAATAATGTAAACCACTCTTAAATTCTAATCATATCCAGGCAGCTTCCTAAAGTCATTATAGAGATTCAACACAAATGACTGCTCTGCACGTTCTCTCCTCTCTTGCCCCATATTACTGAGAAACATTCGAGTCAAAGGTCATTTCAGTGTGCTTTCGGAGTTGACCTTCTCAGAAAGGTCAAGGTGTGTGTTTAAAGTCTGGATGTTAAAAGTCTGGGTTCTTGATGCTTTGCATTGTATTTGTTAAGAGATTTTTTCATATTTAACTCTTCTTTAAAGCATATATTTACTTGGTTTAGTTGTTATATCATCAACCACAGCCCCATCAATCTGAAAAGACAAGTAAACAAAGGAGGGTTGTGGTTTAGGATAACCAATATAATGGTTCTAGTGGGGGCCAGTGGGTTTCTCTTGCCGAGGCTCCCAGCAAGACTTCACTAAAAATCTGGTTTGAATTAAAAGAGGCATGTGGTCGCAGATTAAAGCAGATACATGGATAAGAGCCAAAAGGCCATTTAAGTCTATCTGAGATTGTTTTTATTTTGATAAATACTAATAGAAATGGAAGAATAATGGAACTGAATCACTACTCTGAAAGGCAGTAAATGCGGGTATTAGATTTGGGCATTATGTATGTTTCAAACCAAACTCAAGCATGAAATAGAATAGCACATTAACAAACATTGGTTCAAAAATACTTTTAAAAAATAATGGTTAAATTAGCATTTTACTTTATAGTTCTTTCATCTTAATGAGTCTCACATAAATCTATCTGTATATATTTGTAACATGGTATTAATAGGAAATTCAACTAATTTAGGCAAGAATACAAAAATGTAAGTTCTATGTTAGTATACAATTTAAACTTGTAGATCTGAAACTTTTTATTTACTTGGAATTGTTTGTTTACAATGACTATTTAAAGTAAAATCTGTAATAAAATTAGGTAAAATCTACAGTTTTCATTTGTATTTACACAATTTAATCATTGTTTTTGTTGTTAGGTGTAGTGACCTGCAGTTTTGTGACATCTGGAGTTAATTTATTACTCTGATATATAGTCTGGGTTCCAGTGTTCGGTGTATTAGTTAATGTTAGTTATGCATCAACCAGAATGAGCAACGAGCAATGTTATTAGACTCCACTCAGCTTTATTAATGTTTGATCATATTAGGTCATATGTGATATTACTTTTAGCCTGATTTATAGAAGTAAATTCAAATACAAAACAATTTGGAATGATCGGTTATTGTTTTATGTATTTTAATAAGCAAAGGTCAGAATAAATGTATTATTTCATTTTATTTGATGATATTTTTAATATAGGATGACAATAAAATATTATTTAAACACAATATCTTAACATTTTATTTACACAAAAGGTAATTGAAACGTTAAAGTACACTCCAAAAGTGGTGGGTTGTTTTGGGTAAAATGTGGACTTTCCCAAAATGTTGCGTTAAAAACTGTCATAAAATAATGTTTTTGATGAGTAGACTAAAACTGGATGTTTCTATATGTTTTGCTAATGTTTAGTGATGTTTATCTCATCCCTAAAACCTTCATCCCATCATCCCAATGGTTTTACTTTAACTTGTGGTCAGATTTTGATCAGGTGATTTAATGGGATCCAAGTTTTGACTTTTTGGTTTTCCTGTTTTCCTCAGACTAATTTAGGGAAATTTTCTGCTATGAGCTCATCTTTATCTGTGCAGGTGACCTTTTCCAACATCTATAACCTTTGTGAATTGTCATTTGTAAATAAGCATATCAAGCATCTGTGTGCGTTTGTAGGATAACTGCATCATTCATGTGGGCATATGAGTGAATGAATATGTTTTCCAGCTCGTTGGATGATAATGTTGGGCTTATATAAACATTGTAGGTTGACGCAGTGACAAAGCTATGAGCCCTTAGTCCATGAGGCTTTCCAGGGGAGGGAAAAACAACATCTGAGACTCACTGTGGGGGTTTAAATGCAAGAGAAGGCTCATTAGTTTTTTGTGCTCTCCTGCACCTGTAGTTTTGGTACACTCAAATGAGATTAAAAGGCAACTAACTTAACGTACACAAGCATGACTGATTTAAAAGACTGACATGTTTTTCAGTCATATTTCTGAATTTTTTAGCTGTAATCTAAGCTCTTATCATAGAAGCTAATTGTGGTGTGTTATTCATTCATTACAGACATTGACCAAAACCATATGCAGAAAAGGAAATGATTCCCTTACCTTTACCACTTTTGTAAACAGGCAAATCAAAAAGGCAAGTTTCTTTTTGAATTTTTTTTTTTTAGATTACTTTGGATTTTAAACAAAAATGAGAGCCTAATTATTTTAGCCGATAGTCATTCATGGTCTGATTTTGCTGACAGAGCAGTTAGCAGGAGACCAGGGTAGAAACCAGGGTAAAGCTGACAAAGTATGAAGCCAGGGCAGAGAAAGAAGCCAGGGTGGAGGCGGCAAAGTATGAAGCCAGGGTGGAGCCAGCAAAGCAGTATGCTAGTGTGGAGTTGGTAAAAAATGAAGGCAGGGTAGAGCCAGCAGAGCAGAAATCCAGGGTGAAGCCGGCAAAGTATGAAGCCAAGATTGACCCAGCAGAGCAGGAAGCCAGGGTGGAACCAGCAAAATATGAAGCCAGGGTGGTACCAACAGAGCAGGACACCAGGCTGAAGCCAGGGCGGTGCCAGCAGAACAGGAAGCCAGGTTGAAGCCTGCAAAGTATAAAGACAGAATGGAGTCAGTAAAACAGGAAGCCACTGTGAAACCAATAGAGTATAAAACCAGGGTGGAGTCGGCAGAGCATGCAGCCTGGGTAAAGCCGTCAAGGTATGAAGCCAGGGTGGAACCAGCAGAGCGGGAAGCCAGGATGAAGCCAGCAAAGTATGAAGCCAGGGTAGAGCCAGCAGAGCAGTATACTAGTGTGAAGACAGAAAAATATGAAGCCAGGGTAGAGCTAGCAGAGCGGGAAGCCAGAGTGAAGCCAGCAAAGTATGAAACCAGGGTAGAGGCAGCAGGACAGGAAGCCAGGGTGGAGCTGGCAAAGTATGAAGCCAGGGTGGAGCCTACCAAGTGTGAAACCAGGATGGAGGCAGTAGAAAAGAAGGCCAAGGTGAACCCAACAGAGTATGAATCCATTGTGGAGCCGTCAGAGCAGGAAGCCAGTGTGAAGCCTGCAGAGCATGAATGCAGGGTTGAGCATCAAAGTATGAAGCCATAGGGGAACCAGCAGAGTTTGAAGCCAGGATGGAACCAGCAGAGTATGAAGCCATCATGGAGTTGGCAAAGTATGAAACCATGGTGAAGCTGGCAGAGCAGGAATGCAGCGTGGAGCCGGCAGAACCGGAGTCCAGGACTGGAGCAGGTGCTGGACTGAATTCTGGAGGATGACAAGCAGATGAGCAGTGTGCTGGACACACAGGATTGTGATCCCCACAATGGGCATTGCAGTAGACAGTGGGGGCTCATGGAATCTGGGGTGCTTAAGTGCAGGGCTTGAGAGCACACATGGCAGCCTTCCACCACTGAAACCAACAGGAGGTCTGTGGTTATAGGCCAGGCTAACATAGCTCTGAAATGGTTGCCCTAATGGGACAAGACTCTTGATAAGCAGCATCACAAAACATCTGATTGGTCATCAAAATCCTTGATTCGTATTGATGGAAGCTAGACTAAAAGTTTTGATTGCTTCTTCTAATTGCAAATTGTGTCATTGTAATTTGGCACACAACTTTAGATTAGCTTTAGCGCTAACGTATATTATAGACAGTAGGCCTGTCATTCTAATTGTGCTATTGTTATTCTGAATTGAACTATAGCACTCAATCATATTATTTTTACCAGTTTAACAATAAAACCATCACAGTTAAAACAGCAAATAGTTTAAAGTGAAAAACATTAAGTGTAGTGGCAATAAAATGTAGAAATTGACCACATTTGACAAAATTACGTCGTTCTTGTTCACTACAAACTCATCATTTGTATCCCACAAAGCTACAGAGGCAAAAGAGTTAAAAATCACGTGGGTAGCTCGGGCAATGTTGTCACTCCGGCCCATAAGTAGAAAAAAATCTCGATGTACCTATTTGAGGACAGAGAACAAAGAAATCTCTGCATATAAATAAGTGCAGTCTCTGCAGCAGTAGCAGTCCACAGCAGGCATCACTCACGCGAGCACTTCCCACTTCACTTCCAGCAGCGGAGCTCGAGGATACAGGAGGAGGATGCGGGTCTCCGGGCTTCTGGCATGCGCTTTCGCTCTGCATGTGCTCCTGACCGCGAGATGCTTGCCTTTACACGGGGGACAAGGACTGGCGAAGCACAAAGAGTCCCCGGTGAGTTTATTTATGTCACTGCTTTTGTTACACGCATGTTGCGGTTCTTTACCGGTCCTGGTTTCTCTGCTGTATATCGTTTAACAGTTGTCTCAAAGTGTAAACTTTGTTTATAAAGTTAAAGAATGCCTTGCTGTTGTATTGTGTTGTAATACTACATGGCAAATACAAACAGGGCAGCATGAACAAAGCTAGATTTGTTGAGTTTTAACTTGTTACTGGCCATACAGTACATCATTATCATTAATAATCAGAAATTATGAAAGTCTGAACTCTTTGCAGTACGAGCCAGAACCTGTCAGTTTAATTTAGGTTTGTTCAATTTTAGTCTTGTTTAGTAAAGGATGATTATAACAGCCTGTTCTCTCTCTGGAAGTGTTTTATAATAATTTTTTCAAAGGCTTGATGTTTTTTTATATTTTTGCCCAGTGTTCAAGAGTTTTTGTTTTGCTTATTAAAGAGATGTAATGAGAATCACCAAATTGAGACGTAAACATTGTTTTGTCAGGTGTAAAACATACATATAATTGTTGTCAGTTTGTTTCCTCAGCAATGACAAAAGAGTAAGGCATTGTGCAGGCATGGGCAGGTTTGGCTTTCTGTGCCATCTGGAGGGACACACACTCCCTTTTTCACACACAGTCTCGTCGCCTACTGTTGAGGGAATTTAGGGAATGTGATTGTCTGCTCACTAAAACTGTGCTGCCCTTTTTCTTGTTACAATTTTTTTGGCTCCACATAGGTGTTTTGTGATGAAAGCAAACAGATTGCCAAGTTTATCAGTCATAATACTTCATTTAAATACATGCTGTCACATAGTGTTGTCATGTCAAGCTGACAAAAGTTTATATATTTATAGAACTGCAAGCCACTTCACTGGAAGAAAACATTAAAACAGTTGGGGGACAAAACAATGTTGTTAATGCACTGTTGTAGTTGGATTAATTTAGCTACTAATTACCAAACTAATTGCAAAAACAAATTTGCTTTAGATAGCCAAAAGTTATATACTGTAGATTTAAAGTGGTAAGTTTTTGTAATATGTATCTCTTCCCAGCAGGCACCAGATGCCACACACACGCTAAATTGACATCGGACTCCAATGTCAGACTAACTTTGAATTTCAGTTGTATATGAAAATCAGGTTGACATCAGAACCCCAACAGCAGTTTGAAGTCAGACTTCAATGTCAAAATGAATTTTAGTTAGTTCACGACACAACATAAAATCACAAGATTAACTGCTAAAGATGTTAGCTTTTGACATTGTATGGACGTCACATTACATCATTAAAGTGATGTTGAATTTTACTTAGGCAATTACACAACAAAAAACAACCGAAGATTTAGTTAGTTAGATAATGCCACAGCCTAAAACCAAACAAATATCAACACCAGATGACGTTGGTATTAGACGTCAGCTGATGTCGGAATTAGACAGCAAATTGACGTTAAATTTTGGTCACCTGACATCACAACCAAAATAGAATTAAAGATCAATGTCATATGACGTTGTGTGCTTGCTGGGATTAAAAAAAATAATTTAGTTAGGTAATAACACAACATAATGGTCCTGAAATTGGTATTAGTCAATAAATTGACGTTAAATTTTAGTCACCCATTGTCACACCTAAAATAGACCTAAAGATCAACATCATACATCATATGACGTTGTGTGCCTGCTGGGTTTGTAAAATGAATTTTAGCTAGGAAATTACACAACATAAAACCAACTAAATATCAACACCAGTTGACGTTGGTACTAGATGTCAGCTGATGTCAGTATTAGACAGCAGACTGACGTTAAATTTTGGTCACCTGACATTGCAACTAAAATAGAACTAAAGTTTAACGTAGACATGTTTCTGCTGGGTTTGTGAAATGTATCTCTACCTGGAAGTTCTGGAACCCAAAATTCTGACATTTTTGTTTACTAGTCACCAATCAAACAAACAAAAAAAATGCTGTTTTTGAAAGGGTTTTCCACCATACTTCATTGGGTGGAGAAACAGTTAACCACGACCCCCAATTCACAGCTAGTTTGTCACTTTATATGAACTGAGTTCAACTGAATTGTGTGTTTGCTTTTACCTGAAAATAATGTCGTTCACTATTTTTTATTTATTTATTTTTTTAAATAAATTGAGATTACAATGAGGATTTAAAAGCTGCAGCATTACATGTTATAAAGCACTTACTGTACATTAATTGCTCTGTATATCTTTCAAAGAAACAATTGAAGGTTATTGGATCAGATGAATCACCTGAACCCACTAGATAAAAAAGCCCCTGCTGTGATTTTGACAGGGTCGTTCAAGAAAAGCACACCATCAGTTTTATTACTCCTGGATGTGTCAGAGCAGGAATATGTGTGCAGTAGAGGGAGAAAGTAAGTTTATGTGAGTTAGCCAGGTGCCAAAATCCTTCAAGCGATGATCAAAACTTTGAAACATTTGCTACAGCAGGTAGATGTAGGACAGGACTGTTGAGGATAAAGTTTAACATGAGCACTGGTGCATATACAGTATCTGAGAGCTTATCACTCAAAGCTTACTTGAAAGCCTCCTTTAGCCCTTCTCTGGACCACTCATCACTCCCAAGTGATCTGCAGATTCTGGGGGATTTAGCTGTGAATATCTGTTCCAATGGTAATCCTTTAGAGCTTCATTTATCTTGTCATGATAAGCTGTGAGATGTTGGTGTAAGAATTAGCTTTTCTTTTTTTCTCTCCCTGTCTGATGTCTGTAAAGCAGACCGGACAGTGACCCACATCTTTGATCTGGCCCTCTAACTATAAAACAAGGTATTTTTAAGGTCAAAAGACTCATTTAAGTGCACTTGATAAATGTGGGAAGTTGAGGGGCTGAAAACATTCATAATAAATCATATCGTTTTCAAACACATACCGTAATCATTGACCTTCAAGTAGTTCTTTAAAGCCTCGCTTATCATTTTATGGTGTTGCAATGATGTATGTGTTTGTGTCTTGATGTTAAAGTGTGTGATAGTCTTGGGTAAGTGACATTAAAAAAGTATTACTAATTGCATAATTGTTTTTGTA